>NW_024719328.1:533018-637303 GCF_018991925.1 Homarus americanus
TCAGTTTACGTATTACTACCCGAACATTGTGGACACCTGCTGTCTAGACTTGATCTCACTCTCCTCTACTGTATATATTGGCCATCAAGTAATACTCCTTAGTCTGTACTCCTCCTGAAGATATGAATGCAACGCTTAGGAACTTCAGTTTCTTATTTTTCCTTGTGGTTATCATATATACTTGGATCAAGTGCATATATATATATATATATATATATATATATATATATATATATATATATATATATATATATATATATATATATATATATATATAAAACTTAACAATGGACTTGTTACGTAGAAAGCATGGTTTTCATAACGAAGAAACCAGAAACACAAACATCTTGACTTTTGTTTTCCTAGGCTCTTATGATGGAAAATAATTTCCGAAACGTTAGTGATTAAGAAACCAAGTTAGTCAAGATGTTTTGTGTTTCCTAGTTTGTCATCCTCATTATATATATATATATATATATATATATATATATATATATATATATATATATATATATATATATATATATATATATATATATATATATATATATATATATATATATATATACAAGTAAATCACTGTAGGTCCGTGATCAGGTACTGAAACCACAAGGAAAGAAAGAAACACAGTTCCCAAGCGTTTTCGTGTAATTCACATCTTCAGGGGAGTAGAGACTAGCTGAATTACACAGCGCTTGGAAACCACTTCACTAATTATATATATATATATATATATATATATATATATATATATATATATATATATATATATATATATATATATATATATGTAACAGGTCGGAATTGATGGAATTTATTTCTCACTTGACTTGGGGTTTATTATTGTTATTAGATGGTAACTGCAGTGGAAGCGCCCCGTGGAGAAAAAACCCGAACCAGCACAAGAACACTTCCATTTACTAACAAAAATTAATTCTCCGTGACCCGTGGAAGGATAGCACCTGTGACTGGGATGAATGACACGCACTGTAAAATTTAGACACTTCTATTCCCTCCAACACTACAGACACAATCAATAATGGTACACCGACATATGTGCACCTCTTAACCTGAACTTAAAACACTACTCTGGGAAATAAAAGTTATACATGATATTGAAATTATTAGAAACTCAGAAAATGCCTCATTAGACAACAATAAATTCAAAGTATTAAAAATATGTTGTATGCACACATGAACAGGCCTCAAGGGCTTTCAACAATATTATATCAATCACTGAGAAAATGGTATAAAATTTAAGAAATTATTAACTCCACCATGAATAGGCCTTAAAGGCACTCAACAAAATTATATTACCCCAACAGATGCACACCTCCTAACCTAACTCAAACACTACTCTGGGGAACAAAGGTTATACCTGAGATTGAAATTAAAAATAAATTTTAAATGCATTAAAGGAACTAAATCTCCGTATCACTTACAACAGAAAGGAGGAACCTCATCTGAAAAACAGTTCTCTCATTCTCTGGAATCCATTGGTGACACAACATTAAAAACAATAATATCAAAGTTATTTAAGAAATATTAAACTACACACAGCAAGACAATATCAGTGACTGAACAAATATGATCACTATTTTAAGAAGTTCCTGAGTCCACCAATACCCGTAAAAACCTACTCCCTAACCTAACACATATATTCCACCTGCACCCGTAGTTATTTAAGGCACAACCAACAGGCACCCGTAGTTAAGGCACAACCAAGCCTTTCTCAATCTTGGAAAATGTTCCTCTAAGCTCCACTAGACTCCTGGTCTCAGTGTGTGACCATTCATTCACTCAGCTGGCCTCATTTTACACGCAGTACATCCATGAAACGGAAGGGAGTGAGCCAATCAGACCTTGTTCAGTTGAGAGAAGCTTTAGCTTCCCGTTAGTAAAAGGTTTTTACTAAACTGCTTGAAGATATGTGATATTGTGCCCTGAGGTAGAAGAGATCTGGCAACCCCAGATGATTGTCAGTTATGCACCCAGACAGCTGGTTTCACTTCATAGATCCCTTGCTAACCCCTATAACCAGTGACAAGCCTGCACAGATCGTTCCAACTGCGACAATTGCTAATCATCAATCATCAACGGCAGTCTCAAATGGCAGTCATCAATCGCAGTCATCACTCAGAGTCATCACTCGCAGTCATTACTCTCAGTCAAGTGGGTTCTGACGAAAACCCTACAATGAACTCACTGTTAGCTATTGCTAATTTTATCACTGCCCTATCTAAACCCTGTCTGAGATCGAATGAGACTTACTTGTTATACTGCAATGTCGCAACACAGGTGACTAGACCACGTGACTGTTTTGTCCTGTCTGAGGCATAGACCGTCCTCTCTGTTTGAACGCTGTTGTCTGACTGAGAAACAGCCAGGCTCGTGCTTTCCCAAGCCTAGGCCTACGTGACATATTTTCCGCCTAACTAATAACTTTCTTGAGACACCTGTAACATATTTAGACTGAGAAACGATCTATAAAAATTTCAAATTTAATAATGTCAATTAATTTCATGATTCGCGTCCATATTAATTCGGTAAATTACATTTAATATCGTATAGGCCTAGTTCCAGTAACTCTCACTACGTGCGGGAGCCCTCCTCCCTCAGTTGACCTTGAATGTGTCTACAGTGTGAGTGGTATAGTTCAGCTGTTATTCTGACAAAAATTGAGGAATTCTTCAAATTGGGAGAGCAACACCAAAATTAGTCTGGCATTACATGTAACATGTTGCACACCAAGTGACAGCAGCCTTTTATATATTCTAGAGGAAAAAAAATATTCTGAAATGATTACAGTTCAGGGTGATGATGACCCCGGGATCTCTCCTCATGGATATGGGATATGTCTGAGAATCATCCACATTGTAAATACTGGTGAACTGCATTAGAGTTAGAGTGATGACGCTGGAGTATATGAGATCATTCACAGAAGGTGACTTATTACTAAACATTAATTACTTGACCAACTACAGCCATGGATATTTTTTGTGGATCAACATTTCTATGTTTGCTGGTTACCAGGGCATCTTCGAGAGATGTGGCTTTACTCAGCAAGCACCCACGACTCTACGAAGATTTTAAGAAGGAAAATTTGTTGTGCAAAAGTTTGATTGCACAGAAAAACGAAGCTGTGAAAAGTGATGTAGGCACCGTGGACCTAACGAAGGGTCCATCAGTTCTTATAAGGTGGATGATTGCTGGCCCAGGAGTGACAAGGATTGTGAAAGAATTTGTATAAACTCACGGAATGATGACATGAGCTACCATGAACAGATGTCAACAGGTTAGAAGTCATTTGAATGGAGAAAATAGGCAACCCATTCTAAGAGGAGTCAGCAGAATTGAACAACATAGCCACAAATCACATAAGACCCTAATCTTCAGTGAATTCCGTGAAGCATGCTCAAAGCTAGGCCAGTCACTGTATGATGCTCATGTAGAGGAGCGAATCCAGCTATGCACACAACCAGAGAATGTCACGATCAAAAGAAACAACCTGTCACCATTCAGTGCCTCCAGTACAACCTCCAGGAGCCGATCTCAACCTAAGCTCATTGTCTTAATGAGTGATTATAAACTAGACTTTACATAGGATACATATCAAGTAAGGAATGGTAATCTTGAGACTCTTTTCAGCCACGAAAATTAAGTTTATCTCACCCCCCCCCCCAATATACACTAATCAGGAATCTGAAATTATTCCATGACTCGAAACAGAACCATCACCCACTTGTAGTTTCCATTGTTGAGGTAAAGATACTGGAGGGACCTGCCATTATCAACGTGTTGACACAATGTAACTGAAAACATTTAGTGAGTATGCTTAACCTATTGTTGAGTCACACAGACAAGAACAAGCTAAAAGCCTGAAGAGACTTAACGTTGTCTGGGATGTATATTCAGAGCACTTGAGACATAAGGAGTCAGAGAGATAGGAGAGAGGTCACTCCAAGTAACTGGCAGTTTTTCTTGAGAATCGACGTTAACAAGATTGAGGGGTTTGTTCTCTAGGCCACTTACACTGCAGGCATCCAAGTTCAAGATGGTCCAGCCATAATCAGTACCTGCTATTATGACTTCATGGGTCCTCCATATGTGAACAAGATAGGCATAGAGATGACTTCTGAATATTTATCTTTTGAAAACTTCTGACTGGCCAACACGGTCATGAAGATAAACAAAACACACATAAACGAATAGCTTCATACAAAACCTAACCTAATATTACCTATCCTAAACTTCCCTAACATGTTTCAGGTATAATTTGGTAATATTATGATATTAAATTAAGTCTTAAATTAAACAGCAAATTCTAAATATACGAAAAAATTATCAATTAAATTATACAAATCATTTTTTCTTTACCTGAAAAAATTCCTATTGCTTTCTAGTGATTTATCTGTGATTATCCATACATATATATATATAAAATGTATATATATATATTTAAGTGGACGGGAAAAGTCATTTTAAACCCACAAATACAGTTTATATGTTATATGTAAATATTTTCTTGACCACACAAGTTACGGTACAGCCTCAGGCTCACCTTTGATCCCTTAATTCATCACCAAGGAGAGAGGAAAGGTTCGTGGAGTGTGAGTTAGCATGCTTGATTACCAGTCACTGAATACAGCGTTGTTGACGATCCCTGCAGGCGCCCACCACGTCGTGTGTGTTCTGTAACTGTCACTCTAATAAAGTCTATGCAACGTTGTACTTGAGACGAACACCTTTAAAAACACTATATCAGGCACCTGTAACAAGAACACTATATCAGGCACCTGTAACAAGAACACTATATCAGGCCCCTGTAACAAGAACACTATATCAGGCAACTGTAACAAGAACACTACCTGTATATGAGGCACCTGTAACAAGAACACTATATCAGGCACCTGTAACACGAACACTACATCAAACACCTGTGACAAGGACACTACGTCAGGCATCTCTAGCAAGAACACTATATCAGGCACCAGTAACAAGACCACTATATCAGGTACCTATAACAAGAACACTATATCAGGTACCTGTAACAAGACCACTATATCAGGTACCTATAACAAGAATACTATATCAGGCACCTGTAACAAGAACACTATAGCAGGTACCTGTAACAAGAACACTATATCAGGCCCCTGTAACAAGACCACTATATCAGGTACCTATAACAAGACCACTATATCAGGTACCTATAACAAGAACACTATATCAGGCACCAGTAACAAGAACACTATAGCAGGTACCTGTAACAAGAACACTATATCAGGTACCTATAACAAGAACACTATATCAGGTACCTGTAACAAGACCACTATATCAGGTACCTGTAACAAGAACACTATATCGGGTACCTATAACAAGAACACTATATCAGGTACCTGTAACAAGACCACTATATCAGGTACCTGTAACAAGAACACTATATCGGGTACCTGTAACAAGAACACTATATCAGGTACCTGTAACAAGAACACTATATCAGGTACCTGTAACAAGAACACTATATCGGGTACCTGTAACAAGAACACTATATCGGGTACCTGTAACAAGAACACTATAGCAGGTACCTGTAACAATAACACAATATCAGGCACTTGTAACAAGAACACAATATCGGGTACCTGTAACAAGAACACTATATCGGGTACCTGTAAGAAGAACACTATAGCAGGTACCTGTAACAAGAACACTATATCGGGTACCTGTAACAAGAACACTATAGCAGGTACCTGTAACAAGAACACTATATCGGGTACCTGTAACAAGCTAAGCTATGCATCAAACGGTAATATGTTATAGATACAAAAACACTGGAAATAAAAGTGTAAACAAGATTGTTTCTCTTCAGTTTTCCCATATGTGCTACAGTTTTTGTGTAATCCATGTCTGAATTCGGGGGAAACTTTCGTGTGTAGTTAAAAATTGACACTCGCGCAATGTTTTCAGCGAATAACTAAATAACGCCAAGTTTTTCATAAAAAATGCATATAGTTGAAATATGTAGAGTGTAAAATTCTCTATTGGTTCAGTGAAATATCCATGAAACAGTTTTTAAAAGCTTTTTCCGACTCATTTAATAAATCTGTAACACCAACTCATTTCCACACCATCTTTTCCACGTTTTTATAGTTAAAGATGATCCCATTAAGTATTTGAAAAGTGCTCTTCATTAGTCACAATAAGGTCATCAGTGGGATCATCTGCAGTTTCGAAATTCAGACAACTTTGGCCATTACAATTTCAGCACATTATAGAACAGGTTAAGCCAGATTTTACACAACCACATCGCTTCCCGTGCCCTAGTTTGCAGCCACATGAAATAAGTTTCCAAATATTTGTGGGGGCTGGTGCCTCAGTTGTGTAGACAGGTGACAGAGAATTGGATTTTTTTCCAGCCCCACAACTCAGGCTGAAGTGTTTCTCCTCGCCAAGTCTGAACTTGGTGTAAGACACGATAAGAAAGTTGCCTAGCTGCTGCAGAAGTGGGCGGAAGACTTGATAATAACACAGCTTTATTTGAGTGGCTGACAGATTTGTTAAAAAGAGTGAAATCTGTAATGATTGAGACTTGTTTCAGTGTGTGGGGCTTTGTACAGAGTGAGAATGAAACGCTCTCCAGCACCTGCAATTTTATCATGAATGGATTGAGGATTGTTGAAAACTGATACCATTTCGTGCAGAGAATCATCTTTGTTCAGGAGATTGATAGTTTTCATTTTTCCAAACCCTTAATGTGAGGACGTTGTGTCGCAACCACTTAAAGCATGAACTACCAAAACTGATTCTCTGCAGTTCTTTAGAATATTTGAGCCCTGTAAATCTCGAGAATTATAAAATCTTGACCTTAGGTTACCGTGAGCTTCTTTTAAAAACATAATATCCTTATCTTCTAAAATAAGAGCAATAACCAGAGCTAGAAGATCTATATCCTGTCCAACTACAACAACGGAGTTATGTTGATGAGATCCATTGATAGCACTTTGAACAATTAGTACATCAGCATCATCTGTGGCAATATGTGTCTCAATACCTTCTTTCTCAAATCTCTGTTTAAATTGCATAATTAGATTAATCAAGAATTTGTCCTTTGGTACAGTTAGAACTGTATTCTCATCGGACAAGATTTCAGCTGAAGTTCGTTTCAAAAGTCTCTTTTGACACACGATGTTCTTTGTACTAATTTCATTTGTTGAATAACCATCAAATATTACAGTTACATCTTCATCATAATGTTTTCTAATGAACTGGACATAAGAAGCATGAGCGTCCGCAACTGTGCCTTGTTTTGGCCAAACTACACGGTGGATTAAATTCCCTCCATCAGTGATATATTTGTATCCTGATAATTCAACTACTCGTTCCTCTACTGAGTGGTGTCAACCTCTATGATGTCCTCAGTGACGCTGACACTTGTATTCATGCAAGAATTAGCCTCACTCTTTTGGTGCGCTTTACCTTCATATCTCCAAAAGTGACTTTGCCTTTAATGGCTTCATCCTTCAATTTCTTGTTAACATGTAGAGCTTTGTAGCAGTTTATGTTTTCAGTTGTAACGAGACCACCGGACAACGAAACGATGAGAATGTTGCTGAAGCCATATAACAAACTTCTGAAGATGCTCTTCGTCCTTCTTAATTCCCGAGTCTCTCAATTCGACATGCTGAAAATTACTGCTGGTTTGAATCGCGCAAATCTCTTCCACATTCTCATATACGTGGTGAGCTACTGGCAAACTAAAGATCCATTTATTCAGAACACTCTCTGTGAAGCCTCATCCGCGAGTGGTTGTATGCCAAGTAGTTTCAATCAGGTGACAAAGCAGTTTTCTAAGTAATACCTGGAAAATAAATATTTTTAAGTTTATAAGGAAAAGCTTGAAAATTGGTACAAAAACTTGATTGTCAGTTATGCGAATAGAGAATGTTCTGCTCTATAATTTCAACTATATAAATTTTTAATGGAAGACTTGGCGTTTTTCAGTTATTTGCCGAAAACCTTGCGCGAGTAAAAAATTTTTCACTTCACGCGAAAAGCTTCCACAGAATTCAGACATGGATTATATAAAACCTGTAGCATCTATAGGAAAAATTAATAGAGACAATCCTATCTAAATCATATTTCCAGTATTTCTGTCTATATGGAATATTATCGTCTATTGCATAGCTTAGCCGTAAATGATAAAAGGTAATCGGAACCCCCATTTTTGGGGAGGAGGGCGGGCGTTTGGGTACAAAAAGGGGGAATGCCCCCCCCCCCCCACTCCAGACTGCAGGGAACTCTTTTTATCTTTATATCTCTATCGCCCTCAGGAGTATGTATGAAAAAATTCATCTTAAAATAATTTTTTTTGCCACCATTTGCCAATTGTCGAGATAATTTGATTGCACTGTCCATCAGGCACCTGTAACAAAGTGTGAGCTAATAATGTAATTAATGAAGTCGTCTGAGTGTGTGAGGAGGGTGTAGAGTGAGTGTGAGACACACACACACACACACACACACACACACACACACACCTATGATTGATGCTGGTGTGAGGGTCGGTCGACCACCATATCAGTGTTGACTCTCTCTCTCTCTCTCTCTCTCCTTTGATACGTCTTTTTGTCCCTCTCTCTCTCTCTGTTGTTTTTTAACACGTGAATCCGTTTCTTTCTTTCATTGTGATGGTCAACTGTATTAAACTGTAAGTTATCATCCTCCGTCCTTGTTGGGTTGAGGGTGAAACTTGTCTCTAACCTAACCTAACTTAACCTAACCAAAGCTATCCCAAAACTAACCTAACCTAACCTAACCCAATTCAACCTAATGTAACCAAATTTTATCTTTATGAACTAAGTGTGATAATTTAGGGTGTGTCATACGGAGGCGAATTTTTTTTTGAGTTTGAAAAATCGGCCCATGGTATTAATGATGTAGTTCTATGTGCAGAATCATGTGATATCTTCAGATTTGAAAAGTTTTCATTTTTTGCTAGGTAAATTTTAACTTGAAATCTTATGAAAATTCAGTATTCCCACCATTTTACCAACACCACTAAATAGCTTATTTAAAGTAAAGTAAATGTATCAGGTTAATTTATTAGGATGAAAATGATCCAGAATAGTGAAACGAATGATCTTGACACATTTATTAAATTTAATATTCCTTTAAGCTCAAAATCATCAAAATACAAAAATCGGTTTTTACTACTCACGACCCAGTGTTGCCACACCATAGAAACATGTCTTTCTTGCTTCTGTTTCTACTCATCACCTCCCTCTGCAGCCACTGGAAACTCGGATTACTTGGCCTTCCCTCCTCTCCTGGCTGTACCGCGGGACTGCAGCTAGCTCACTTACTGTACTGGCAGCTCTACTCTGGGTGTGCGAGGCCAGGCGAGAGACATGCATGGGGTTGTCCAGGAAAGCTCTGGCTTGAACATTGGTGAGGCTGCAGGTAGAGGGGAGCTCACTGCCAGCCTGGATGTTATCAGATCCTATGAGAGATCAGTGAGGTCTTGGCACCTAGATTGACTTCAGGAGTCTTCCTGACCTGAAGAATCATCACCAACTGATTCGTCATGTAGATCCTCTCATAAGTCTATCCAGATCTTTTTGACTGCCACTCTTCTCTCCTCTCATCTTTGCAAGCATTTGTCTGCAGAACTGCCTCGAGATGAGCATACAGGAAGATCTCCTCACAGTCTGCTCCACAATCTGAACAACCTTCCTTGGCTGACTCCTCCACAGGCTCAGCTGGAAGAACATACCTCGGACAGCGAACAGTGGCTTGACCTTGGTGTTGAACCAATTTGGCAAGTAGACACTCTGCGGCGAATTGGACAATAGAGTCTCAGGTTGTGAAGCTGGTTCCCTTTCAGTTTAGCAATGAGCGACCCAAATTCTGAAGAAACCTGAGGCCGTTGTGAGCCACCTAGAATGTGAGACTGGACCTACTATCTGCAGGTAAGAAACAGTCTATCAGGCATGACCCCAGTTTTGATATTTTTTAAATCCACATGTAACCATAATACTGGTCAGTACTCAGGTTGTCAATGACAGTAATTACCAGCTCAACGAGTGGAGGAGCCAACTGTATGATTTTTTCAAAGCTCCCGGTTATTTCTAACTCAGTGGCGAATTAAGCATCACACCAAGAGGACCAGACCATCTGTTGTTTGAAAAGAATTACCATCAGCTCCTGGATCAGATGTCTGAGTGGCAACTCGTTGGTGTGGGAGTCACAAACAATCCAGACCAACTTCCTCCCAATCTTCAGCTCTATCACTGTATGACCCCCCTTGCCACCTGTGATGGGTATTTGGGTGCCGCCCTCGATGGCCCTGCAGGGTCTGGTCTCACGTTCTCTCTCTGAGCCAGTTCACAATGTTATCTGCCACTTTTCTCAGCTGGTTTTCCTGATGTCATCTTTCTTTCTGGAGTGAAATACTTTTAAATAGCACTTCCCTCTGGTTCACTGCAGCAGGAGTAGTGTTCCTCCTTCACCATGGCAGGGGCGCAGCTTGTCCAGAATCTCCAACTTTCATGAACACTTGAGTGTCATCCCTTCTCCCACATCAGAACAGCAGGTGATTCCATTTTCTCTTTATCCCTTATCAAACTCCTCTTCTACCAAGTTACTGACAAGTTTCTCTGAGCTCCTCCGCACTTTGTTATGAACTTCACCTGGTGAACTTTATCATCAGGTGTTGTCGTCAACCACCATCAACCCAGGCAGCTGTTGCTATCTCTGCAGTTTCTCTGAGACCGGTGTGGTATACGCATGCTGGCCCAGAGCTATACTCGAGATGCTCAAGCTGAAATCTTATGCCTGGAAGGTTTGGGATCGTATTTTCTGGGTTAGGGACAAAGTCACCATTCTCCTAGTCCAGTACTCGGATCAGCCATGGGGAAGTCATTAAACTCTGAATCAACTTGACTCAATCATCGGCCTTTTTACTCACCCTGGGCCTTCTCAGGTCTCTTTTCTCAGCAACTCTTCTCCCTCTTTGTATAGATATGTAAATACCAAGATAACCATGAACCACGCCTGACGCCAAGACTCTCAGTACCATTCATTATATCAATTTTATTCACATGCATTACTACATATTATTGTTATAGCATGTTTGATATCTATGTATGTCTAATGCCTGTTCACTTACTATGTCCCGATATACTATGTCTGTACCGCGCTAGTCAGTAACTAGAAGACCTCATTTATTGTCCTAATGTCTAGCAACTCTCCTTACGCCTGGCCTTCTTCTTCCCTCAGATCGGTCTCAGCCTACCTGGTCCGGGGTCCCTTGTGCTCGCTTCTGTTTGATTAGGCTATCCCGCCAAGTCTTGTACCACTTATTGAATATATCCTGCTCGTGCTCTGCGTTTGAAGAACCTTGTCTAGGATTTCATCCCACCACATGGCGCAGTTGGTAGCTCAACACGACAGTTGACAGTTGCAGAGTACGGCCTCAAATCATTTTCGGCCTCCTCTGTTTCCCGCCAGAAGATACTCCACAGAGTGCCCCTGGATTTAAAGTGCTTTGTTGACCTTGGCAGAAGTGCCCTAAGTGAAGTGCAGTGCCTTTCATGTCTCTTTGCTGCTATGTTTCTGCGGCCCTACAGGTAGCAGAAACGCCTTCAGCCCAGTTTCAAGACAGCACTTCCGGCATACATCCTCCATCTCGTATTGCAGACCTGCCTGCTTCCCCCACGCCGACTAGACGGCACGCCATCTCGCCGAAGGCCGGGAGAATACAGGGACCAGCACACCGCCGCCAACCGCCAGCACGCCTCCTCTCTTCACAAATATTACAGTCAGTACTCTTTTACTTGCCGCCGGATTGCCGCCAAACAGAAGTACATTTGACAAAAACATAGCACTTCACCTTATTCTCCTTGTCTTTCCCCGCCATAACCGCATACCAAACACGAGATGTCTGACACGACGATTTGCTGGGAAATTTAGATGAGATTATGAGAAGACAAACCTCACAGACCCTCCCACCCCCTCCGCCTTACACGCTGGGCTGCCAAATTCAAGATGGGAGCTTCAGGATATCGTCAGTTAATCCACTTCCTACAAATTTCCCAAAGAAGAGTAAAGGCGTCAGTGGGAAAAAACGACATCAAGAGAATTGTCAAAACAGTCCAGAGGAATCAGCTTACCGTCTTCAACTTCAACAACAACACCAAGCTGATAACCGCAAATTCCTGGACACCTATTGGAATTGCTGGCAACGAGGACGACTTCACCAGCTGCCACGGCATTCGCCAGCTTCAGCCTCTTCATCCTATCCTTCAGACAACCTCCTCCACCGTCACCTATCGCCAGGTATGCCTCCAGTGCGCTTCTCAACCACCTGCTCAGGGTCCCAACTCTCGTCGACCTCTCCATTTTATATCCATCCACCTGCCGTCTCCAAGGTGCCTGCACGGCAGTCTTCAGTTCCCAGCCCCCCACCTCTTCCAATCTGATGCAACATATCAAGTATGCCGTCGAGTGGCGGCGTCGTTTCGAAGAACTTTGCTGTCGGCCTCAACCAGTGCCCCTCATAAATAGCTCATCCAATTTCAGATCATTGCATTCCCTCGATGTTCAACGCCTCCTAGAGCACGCTCTAGCCATCCCCCTGGCTCCTGGGTCAGTGACAGGGTTTTAAACGCCTTGCAGAGTCTCATTTCAAAGTAACTCCGCCAATGAAGCTTTTGCGTCGTGAGAACTGCTATCACCAAACAAGCTTCTGGGGAATCATTCTCCTTCTATGCGACTTAAGGACCTATGGTGGACCTATGCAGAGCGATCCTGCCAACCTGTGCTGAGATCCAGCTCAAGATGATCTTGCGGATGGTGTGTCACGTGACGAGGACCTGCTTCAGAAACTCCTCACCCTCGGCATGCCTCACCTCTTGCGACCTCGTGCTGCTTGCCCCGGGTCGTATGAAGGCCACAAGAGGCACTCAGCTACTCACACTCATCGCCATCTCAAGTTTACGCCGTCTCCACCTAAGAGGAATCAGCATGAATGGGCGTCCTCACAACCCGTCACAGTCTGGTTGCACCTCGAATCCTGCAGAAGCTGTCAGCATAGCACGGTCCAGAGAAGTGCCCTGCGGCTGATGGTACATGTCGAAACTGCGGGTTTCAAAGGCCATTGGCCCGCTTACAACTCGATGTCACCAACAAGGTCTCATGCAAGCGCTTTGCAGCAAGCAAGGACACTTCACCAAGTGTTGCAGGTCACCAAAAATCCATCTCCAGGTCAAAACGTCTCTTCACCGGCCCGACAGAACGTCCACACCACCGTCTCCCCAGGAGAACAACAAAGGATGCCGACGCGTGGATGATGCCTCGAGTGATGGTCCCCCAAAGCCGTCAATGTTCGTCTGTTCTACGGTACCAACTCTTCCAACCTCCTGATGATACCTGGTCTGACACGGACGAGGACATCCGCGGTGATTGGATAACACACCTGGACGCCCTCAACATTCAGGGTAGCCTGTCACCCACAGCCATGAACGGCGTGCTCTGGCGGACGGGTCCCGTGTCTCCACCTTTGGGTTGCTTCAGGCAACACTACAGCTCGGTCCCAAGTCTTGCCTGCAGTCCCACGTCAGCAGGGGGCATCAAGCTCCTCTCTCTTGTCATGTGGCCATTGTCGGAACGGCCCATCTCGTCTCCATCCGAGTTCCAAGCATCCTCATAAGCCCGGCACACCTCAACAGGTGTGCAGAGATACCCTGTTTCAGCCATGACCACCTGCTGCCGGGGAGTTCTTTTTCCATCCAGTTCCTTTGACGTCCTTGTCTCCAAAGTCCGACCTCCAGAAAGGCGGCTCAAAGAAGATGACGGGCCCCATTGAGAATCCTCAAGCCTGGCTGGCGACGCGCTCGCCATCCACACAGGCCTATCCCTTTGCCGCCCGCGGGACAAGGTGAGGCAGACTCGATTCTCTGGTGCAGCAGGGGATCATCAGACTTTACGCCGGTGAGGGAGCCCACCTCTAGTGGTGCACCCTATGGTCTGCTTTTTAAGCCTTTCTCAGATGTTAAGCATCACAGTGGACCCTCGCCCATCTAAACTCGCGGTCTCCCGTCCGCCCATCCGCCATCGCCCATCCAAGCAGTCGCCGTGCCCCGTCTGCAAGTTCTTTACCGGCGGATTACTACGTTGGTACTGGCAAGTCGACCTGGCGGAAAGAAGATCGCCACCTCACTACATTCATCATACGGCCGCTTCAACACTGCAGCGGGACCCATGGACTTCCGCGTAGCAGGATCGTACTGCCTCGATGGGGATATGAAACGTCTACGGTGTCACCAACTGCGTGAAGGTCTAGATGACATCCTGCTCTTCGACGATGATCTCCCCGGCCCGCTTGGAACCGAGTTCATCTGATGCTCACAAGATGTCGTGCCCATGGTATCACTGAACAAAGGAATAAATTTGTGATCGCCCACCTCCCAAGTTAACTACTGCGGCTACAACATCTCGCCAGGGGATCTCAGCTGATGAGGGGGAAAGGTCCAGGCCATCAGGGACTTCCCTACTCCAGCAATTACAATCCGACCTTCGCTCATTTATGGGCCTGGTAAATCAGCTGGCCCGACTCCCTAAATCGCCCACATCAGCCCAACCTCTACGCCCCCTCTTGAGCCCCCAAGCTCTCTTTCCTCTGGACTCTGGCCGGCTAGCGTTCAAGGAATGTTGAAAGCGTTACTGTCACCACCAGTCTTGGCACCCTTCGACCGTCCTTACCAGTGGTCTCCAGACCGACGCCTCCCATCTCTCACGGCCTCGGATATACCCTCCTTCAGATCACAGCCAGGAGTGGAGCTGCGCTTAGTTCAGTGTCGCGGCTCCGGGTTTTTGACGGACAGGCCGAATCGCCACCATCATTTGAAGATGCTGGCAGTCGCCTGGGCTGCTCAACGTCGCCTTTACCCCTGCTATTCGGCCTTGGGCATTTTCACCCTCATGACCGGACCATCGCCGCTCCTTACCCATCCTCGAAAATACTTTACTACGTTCAGGGGCGCCGTAAAAATCCTGCTTTCGCGTCTCAAAAGCCGCACCCCGTCTTTTACAGCTGTGCTTGGCACGCGAAGCTTCTGTACCAGACGCCCTCCGAGCCCCTGTTGATCGCCCCACACCCGAAGATGAAGTCGGCTATACCACGGCCGCGGCTCACGTTCGGTCTTTAGTAGAGACACAGCCGCCTCTTGCTGACAAGGCGGTACGGCGGCGCCCTCCGCCGAAGATGGGACTCTCCAGGAGCTTCCGCCGCGCTCGAACCCGGCATACGTCGACTCCTCGACTACGTCTCCGCTGGATTCCCCGCAACCGCTACGGCATTCATGCCTCCGCCCTCCCCTTCACGGGCTTCAAGGGGATAGCCTCTGTGGACGAGCTGGTGTTATGCAGCTGAGATCGTCGGACCGCTGCCGCCTCCGCCGGCACCTTATCCCGCCTCCATGACGCCACCGCGGCGTTGAAACCACCAGGCGCAAACCCGTCAGACAATCTTCTGGCCTGTGGCCAGCGCCGATATTAAACACGGTTGAGGCCTGTGAGCCTTGCCCTTAACTCCGGCCAGCCAGGCAACAGGGCCGTACACCTGTTAATGACCTCCCGAAGCAGCCCGCTTTAGTCCGTGTCCGCCGACTTCTTTAATGTGGCGGAAAGTCTTTCCTGGTGGTCGCCGACAGGCTCTCTCTGGATGGCCCGTGGTAGTTCCCTGTACAGAGAAGTCAGGGACCACCTCTTCCAGTCCATCCAGATGTTTTATTGCTTCTTCCGGGAAGTCGGAGTGCCTCTCTGCGCGAACCAGCGGTGAGCCCCGTTCAATAGCCACGAGTTCCGAAGCTTCGCCGAACGCTGGGGCGTCCACCTATCGTCACCTCCCCTCAATACCCGCCGAGCGAATGGCCACGCACGGGAGCAGCGGTAAAAGTCGTAAATACCTCATCCTCAAGACAGCACCCGGCGGGGAACCTGGACTGCGAGAGTTCCGACAGGGCTACTGGAACTTTCTTGCATAACACCCACCGGACGCTCTCACCTGCCCCGGTGTTGTATAACCGCCCCTTCGGCCTTGTGCCTGCTTTAGTCCTTCTTGAATGAATGGCAGATCAAAGCGGACAAGTGTGACGCCGATGAGGGCTGCGGATGGCCGTGACAAGCCACTATGACGCCGCACCCGCCTTCCAGGGTTGGCCGATGGCCAGCAGAAATTACGAATCAGGACCCGACGTCACCGGCTGGGACAAGGTCAGGTCGTCATGGACCATCTTGAACTCGTTAAATATAAGTCCCTCTGATGGTTTGTGTGGTGGCAGAAACAGAGCGCCATCTCAGCCCAGTGCCATCCTCTAGTGACAGAAGAACCTTCCCTCCACGTGCCTGTGAAATGCCTTGGACCAGTAGCAAGATTCGTCAGTTGAATCCTCCATTGTCCTGCCTTTCCCCAACTCATGGAAAAAGAGTCTGTGCCGCTCGAGGGTGCCTCTGGCGTGCTGAGGAATGTGCTCGATATGTAATAAGACATGAACACGCCTGACGCCAAGACTCTGTTACCATTCATTGTACCATTTATTCACATGTCTGTATTACTACATATTATTATAGCATGTTTGATATCTATGCTTATGTCTAATGCCTATGTTCACTTACTATGTCCCGATATACTATGTCTGTACCGCGCTAGTCGAGTAACTAGAAGACCTCATTTATTGTCCTAGTAATGTCTAGCAACTCTCCTTGCCTTGCTAGCTAACTTCCCTCAGATCGGTCTCGGCCTACCTACGGTCCGGGGTCCCTTGTGCTCGCTTCTGTATCGGTCGGCTATCCCGCCAAGTCTTGTACCACTTATTGAATATATCTACTGCTCGTGCTCTGGAGTTTGAAGAACCTTGTCTAGGATTTCATCCCACCACACTCTTCTGTCTCTCTGTGGCAGCCTCCTGTCTCTTGGACTCCGGAATATCTTGGCTAGAAATCATGAGAGCCCCTATACTGCCAGTCTTCTCTCTCTGTGCTTTGACAAATGCCAGTTCGATCACAGGAATCTTCAGTTCACGCTTGCAAATACAGGAGATGTGGGCCTCGGATTTACAGTCACGATCGCATCCAAACTCAGGATAGAGAACAATTGGGCACTTGCAAGTAATTATGTCAAATAACTGGTCCAGTTGGCAGCAAAGCTGTCTTAACTGCAAGTTTTCCTCTCCCAAGAGATATCTCTTGCCTTTTTCCCAACTGGCTAGCAGTCTCTCACTAATCTTCGTCTGACTTGTTATGACTGGAAGCTTGACTGGCGTTAGCCAGAGTGTACTGTGCCAAGACAGCTTTTGGTCATATCACTGGCAATGTCTTTGTTTGTGTAAGTTCTTTGGTTCTTTTCACTGATTTGCCTGATTAAAACACCGTATCTCAAAGCATCTCTCAATGTAGGCAACTCCGACTTCAGGAGCTCTCTCCCAGACCCAAGATAGTGACTGAGATGGCTGGATTTTTGGTTCCTCGTCCTGACACAAGCAGCCATCGCAAATATTATCAACTTATAAATGCATCAGAATCTGAAACAGAAAAAAATATTGTTAGTTGGGTTGTTAAAGAATGAAGTCAGAAAGCAATGTTCACTATTTAATTGTAATGCACTAATGCAGCTGTACGATGGATTTTCGATAAATTTCACGCTAAAATTTACCTAGCAAAAGGTTGCAAAATATTGAAACTGAAATTATTTTCTGTTTATATACACTAAAATCTACCAAAAAAGTGATGGGCCATTAGTTTTAGCTGATCTTCCCTCCTATGACACACCCTAGTGTGATATACACCTGTCTACCATGTTATAATGATATCTTTGCATAGTTACATCATCTTTATAAAAGCTGTATTAAACATCATTTTAAGAGAGTACATAGGAAAAAAGTCAATTTCTCAACAGTTCAATTTTTTTATATCATGCCCCCCTCCCCTCCTCCCCCCTCCCCCCCAAAAAACAAATCTAAATTCTGGTCAACCTAGAGAGGCGTGCTGGAGACAGACTGTTGTGGACCACTGAGTGAGCCAACCCCGGGGGATGGAATCATTGTTTCTTGTGTTGGTGTTTTTAAGGTCCATTTGCCCCGGGGGGCGGGTAACAGGTGTGGTATACCTAACACATTAGCCTTGTACAGCTGACGACGCCGTACCTGTGCTGTACAGTCTGCTGGGGAGTTACTGACCAGCTCGCAGTTCTATCACAAGTCTCCAAGCTTTCTCCCCCACCTTGTTCTGGAAGCGTAAGTGACACAGAGGACAAGACTGCCAGGAAAGTAGAGCGTGTTTAAGGTGTGATTGGACTTGGCTTCGAAACGAGTTACATATCTTGTACAGCTGAATCTTCAGGAGATTCTCTTTAAGGCTGTCAGTTTTCTTGGTCCATCGCCAGGCAGGTCCTGAACATGACTTACCATTGTTATTTGGGGAGTCAATTTTAAAGCCAGTGTTTTTTATGCGATCTAACTGACTTGTTTCAGCTGGTAGTCCATGTTGTTTTGTAACACTATCTTTTGAGTTTTTCCGGATCAAACGAACCCTGCCATGTTTGGCCCGAGGTGGTTGTATTCGCCAGATACTGTATTGGTAGAGAGTTTGAGAGTTTGTAACAATGAGTATTTCTTTTCCCTGGCGTAGTTGAAGTTAATCATACAGTCAATCTGTAGCCATATTGAGAAGGTCATTAAAACAGTTGTTCCAGAGTAGAGATCCAAATCAGCTGCCCTGGCGATGAGAAAAGCCACCAAATGAGTTTTTCTAAACCCGTTTATTCTTCTAAGAACTCGGACACCTACTTAGGAATTATGGTTTCCAGCAACTTGGCAGCGAATGATAGTAATAAACTTAGGGCGACAGTTGTTCATCCCAGAATTGTGTGTTTTCCCTGTGCATGTGGCTCTCTCCATATGACACAGGTCACCTGTGCCGGGAGACGCACATATGATTCAAGGAGGTAAGAGGAGGACCAAGCCGGTCCAACACCCACGCTAGAGTCTGAGATTGATCTTGTCTGGTCCAACAGTTTTCCGGCGTTCAATAACTTGAGACTCTGCAGCACTTCTCTCTCGCTCACACTGATATATTGATATTTGGTCTTGATTTGTATGCGAAGTTTTGGTGGGAGTCGGATATTGCATTTTTCCTACAAAGCTTCCGTTTCTTTACTAGAAGCTAAGGAGGAGGAATTACAATATATCTTTTTGTCAGTATCCCTGACAATTATTATTGACGAGAGAATACCAGAGTCCCGAGTCAACATTACGTGATCTGAACACCCTCCAGGTGTCAGTTTTCCAGTCATGAGTGTGTTTGTAAAAAAAGAAGGGGTTATTCCATACAGTGTGTCAGCATATGAAGCAGCGATAGCACAACCAGTGTTGGTCAGTGGGCATAGTGACAGAGAGGTTCTCTGGGGCAGTCAGTGAGGTTAGTGTCGCTATATAATCACTAGAGCCGAAATAACCCAATGGTCTACAGTACACTGGTGACTTTGAGGCCTGGCAAGGCTCACCAACAGGATCAAGGGTGGAGTCATACTGTGGTGGGGAAGTTCATATAATCCCGGAGAGGAGTTCTACTTGACAAAAGCGTTATTGAAAGACCTTTAGATGTGGCGGTGGTTTCATATTCTCCAGGTTACAATACACGGTAAGGCATTCACCGGCTGCTGTTTCTTACCACCACGGTCCGTAGCGTCTACACAATAGTTTAACTTTATTGTTTTTTTGTCTAAAGCCTAAAGAACAGCATTTACGGATGTTTACGTAATTCTTCTTGAACAAGTTAAAGGTGTTGACACTGACTGAAGTAAGCAGTCGTGAAGTCTGGTCACCAATTGTTACTGTGTTGCGGACGGTTGACGATCAACATTTATAAAGCTTCGTATCAACATTCGCAAAGTTAGTGTCAACATTCGCAAAGTTAGTGTCAACATTCATGAAGCTTAGTGTCAACAGTCATAAAGATCAGTGTCATCATTCAGTAATGTTGATATGAAACCTTATGAATGTTAACACTAAACTTTGTTAATATTGACACAAAGCTTTATTAATTTTGACACTAAACCGTGTGAATATTAACACTAAGCTCTGTGAATGTTGACACTAAGCTTAGTGTCAACATTTGTTATAGTGTCTTTTATAGCACAATTTGTTGTACTGTAGTTTAGTTCTGGAACTCTAAGTGGAAGTTTCATGAGGTAGACACAAATTAGTCTTTTCTGCGGATTGTTTAAGTTACACACTGGGTACACTTAATGCAATCTGAGAGGAGATCTAGGAATCCTCTCCAGAGAAGAGTCTGAGTAACACTGGAAGGCTGTCCTTAGTTATGTGGGGCACTTCACTGTTCAGTGGTTATAGGCTATCTGTCTCACCTAGGAGATGTTACCTCCTTTGGTCTATCTTCCCTGGAAGTGTTACTTCCTCCTAAGCTTGTCTCACCTTGGAAGTGTCACCTCGAGAAGAGAGCTGTTAGCCCTCCGGTAGTCAGTGTTTGGATAAACTGATCTCTTGAAGGTATGACTCTTGGAGGAATTTGCTCGCTCAGGCCGAGTTGTGACCAATTGGCATCTTGAGAAGGAAGTGTGTGTGTGTATTATGTTATACTGACCTAGCAATCAAGCGGACCCGAGTTCGATCCTCGGTCAGGGTGAAACTATGGGCAAGTTTTTTTTTACGCCATTTGCCTCTGTCTACCCAGCAGTAATTGGGAACCTGGATGTTAATCGATTTGCAGATCGTATCCGGGGTAATGGTTAGCCAGTGCAGTTGGCGAGTTGTCCGGTCTTCTCGGACTATTCCTTGACACTGGGACATGCAGCTCGTTAACTTAGGTGTGGTTGTTGTGTTGGCGACACCTTCTACACCTTAAACAAATTCACGCCTAGGTGGCCCTTGGGCCGGTCATCCTCGATTTCGAGGGGATTCCATTATTATTATATCGGGGTGAATTTTATATAATACTAGGGTGCTAATACACAATCACAAAGCATAATGTCAACATTCGCAGAGTTTCTTGTCATTTCGCCGATAGTGATAAAAATGTATTTTAAGTTGACAGACATGGAGGCTCTCTCTCTCTCTCTCTCTCTCTCTCTCTCTCTCTCTCTCTCTCTCTCTCTCTCTCTCTCCTCTGTGCTTGAGTCTCGTCACTAATTCCTTACTAATTTTTCTCGTTTTGTTTTCTCTTCCCTCTATTTTCATCATTTACCTTCAACACATTATATTACGTAAAATGAGAAACACTTTACAATACTAATAAGGTGAGACAGCTATCAACAGGAACACTAAAACGACATACACTTTAAAGAGAGTTGGTTCCCCAACACGGCGCGGAGTAAATAAAATATAAAGACAAATGGAGTGATTATTGTCCCTGTATGAGACACTCCAGCTGCCAGGGTTATGATCATCAATCATGGTGACATGTAATGATAAAATCAGGAGCTCCAGGGAGGAGGAGATGTCAGCTAACGAAAGAAAACGTGGGTCCCGCAGACATGACTGCCCGTTAGGGACAGTGTGGATTACAGCACAATTAATACTAGTTTCGATACACAAAAAAACAACGTGGCCGACAATACATTCGACTGCCTTTACCTACCCAACCGAAAGTATGGTACCAGGGGCTCCCTGGGCACGAACCAGCAACTCTGAGTATTAGAGGAGAGCGCTGTAGACATCATAACCTAAGAGAAATGTGACCAATGTTATCTCGACAAAATGATGTGTTAATTTCAGGTCACGAATTGAGCCATCTTTGGTACACATAAATTTATTTAAATAAGTAGCATCCAATTATTATCTATATATATATATATATATATATATATATATATATATATATATATATATATATATATATATATATATATATATATATATATATATATATATATATGTGTGTGTATATATATATATATATATATATAAGGTCGTCATTGCTTCTCTCATCAACGTCCTGGTATTATACACATGAACGTTTTCATCTCTCTTTAATGCCTTAATCTCCTGAAGTGTCTCAGCATAAGTCCTGACTGCATAAGTTGTCCTGTTAAGATGATATAAGGGCGATGTTTGGAAATTGTTGGTCAGTAAGATGATCCATAATGATGTTAATCAGAATATCTTTTCGTACGTTGATTGTGTTTATTATATATATTATTACATTTACTGTAAGAATATCTAATAGATACATACTATAGAGAGTTACGTGGGAGTCGAGCAATAAAGTAAGAAGTACACCAGGACGCTGTGAGGGCGGCGTTAGCGAGGAGCACTGGCAGGCGAAATGACAATTTGTGCGAGGAAATTGTGGGGACCAAAAACTTTGAGTGTACGACATAGTAGAACTAACCTGTCACCTCACGGAATAGAAGAGGAAGTAAATACCTGGTTGTAATAAAGTTATGCTACACTTGTACACTTGAGCCCATGTCTTCTATCTTGTTATGTGTGTATGTACATATGTTATGTTTCTTATCATTGGGTTTTGTTTTGTTTGGGGTTATATTATATTAGTAATTTTCTTTGTTCCCTTCACTTACTAGAATATTCTTTTGTTCTCTTCCTGATGCCATGCTGCCCTTGGTCAGTTATATGAACAATAAAGCCAAGAAAACGGTCGACTCTAGTCTTCTTTCACCACAATTTATTGTTCATAATTGAAACTGAGTCATAATGGAGAAGTTCCTGAGGCCGGAACGTCTGGATGCTACGCCGAACTCTCCCACCTCTCCCACTGCTTCAAAGGAGTGGACCCACTGGTTCCGGACCTTCAACACGTTCCTCACCTCCATTTCAGCTCTCGAGCCCGACAAGCTAGTCACTCTCTGCAACTTCGTCTCCCCATCTGTGTACGAATATATAGTCGACTGTGTCTCGCACGACGCCGCCATCCTGGTTCTACAAGACTTGTACATAAAGCCGAAGAACGAAGTGTTCGCCCGTCATCTTCTAGCTACCCGGAGGCAAAACTCGGGCGAGAGTTTGGACGAATATTTACAGGAACTTCGTCAGCTCAGCAAGGACTGCAACTTCAAAGCTGTCACAGCAGAGGCGAACAGAGACGAGTATATCCGCGACGATTTTGTCAACGGTCTACTGTCTCCTGATCAGACAGCGTCTCTTAGAAAACAAGACTCTCGATTTGGCTACTGCGTTCTACCAGGCTCGTGCTCTCGATCTGGCTCACAGAAACTCCGAGTCCTATCTTCGGTCTCAGGTCCTATGAACGCTGCCGCTGTTACCTCACCTGAGAAAATCGGAAGCGATGACTCTCCCCTCTTAGCTGTCACGGCATAACCGACTTAATAATAATAATGATAATAATAATAATAATAATAATAATAATAATTAACGGTTTATTGAAAGAACATGGCAGCCGGAAGGCTGAAAATATACAATTACATAATTGGGGAATGGGTCTCTTGATTTACAAATGATGTACAAGTAACATAAGTGATACAAATATGACATATAATAATTAGGTGTTGATAATTTTTACAATGGTTGGGACTGGGCTGTTCTTGTAGCAATCAGTTCGTGCTCGTATGGGCTGGATGCGGTTGGGCAGGTGTGTGGCCACGTGGCCTGCACAGTAGCTTGGGGTAATGCAGGTGTGCTCCTTTAGTTTAGGTCAGGTGAAGCCGTGAGGTCAGGTCAGGTTAGGTCAGATACAGCCACAATCAGTATTGCTGTGTTTTTGTGCTTTTCCTTCGAGTTAAAATTGCCACTTTTGTATATCACTTGTGGGTTGATCGTCAATCTTTGCACTGTACTGTTGGTGTGAGGTTATTGATAAATCCAGATGGGAAGGAGGAGATGGGGGATTTTCCGACAGATTGGGCTGGCAGCTGTCTCCATGGTCAAGAGACCACGGCCGCGTTAGCGGGCAGCGCCGACTACACACGTCCTTACCCTTCATAGGGTAAGGACGTGTGTCTTGCGCGTGATTCAACTTGCCACAAATGCAACAAGAAAGACCATTTTGGGAAAGTATGCAGATCATCTTCCACTTGTGCGGTCTTACACTCTCCTACTTTGGCTGCAATATCTGCGACTTCCCCTGGCTGTCTCGCTCGATCTACCATATATGACGATACAGCTAAAGCCCTCGTTGATACTGGGAGCTCAAAATAGTTTGTATCAAACCGCGGTTTGCAGACTCCTTATTTCTTATGTTCTTATGTTCTTATATCCAGCAGAAGTCTCTGAAGTGTCATCCAGGGTCAGGTCACGTGTCTATGGCCTCGTCTTCCCTATCATCGACAGTACTAGGTCACTGTACATTACCCTCAAGGGGAAACTCTATCCAGATACTCGACTAACTGTTCTTCCCGACCTATGCAGTGACGTTATTCTTGGTCAAGATTTCATGAGCCTACATAGTGGTGTTACTATTGATTTCGGTGGCCCTAAAGAGTACCTCATCATCGGGGATAATACAATAGCTTGTAGCCTAACATCTGCTTTGGTCGATCCACCATCTCTCTACTTTAATCTGACCTCCCCCTGTAAACCTGTTGCGACGAAGTCAAGCGGACAGGGCTTTCATCCAAGGTGAAGTCGATAAGATGTTGTCGGAAAGAATAATTTTAATCAAACCCAGCACCTCACCGTGGAGGGCACAAGTCCTCATCACTACTAATGAGCGGCACAAAAAGCGGCTTGTTGTCGACTACAGCCAAACCATCAACAGGTATACACAGCTGAATGCTTATCCCTTGCCCCGGATAGACGACTTGGTGACTAACCTATCTCGTTACACGATATTCAGCACTATCGACCTGAAGAGTGCGTACCATCAGATCCCTATACGGGATACAGACAAGTCATTCACTGTCTTTGAGGCGAACGGTAAATTTTACCAGTTCTGTAGAGTCCCATTCGGAGTGACGAACGGCGTGGCTTGTTTCCAACGAACCATCGATGAATTCATACTTAGAAACGAGCTGCTGGGTATTTTCGTCTCAACAGGAGCACGATGGAAATCTGTCCAGATTCCTTCAGGCAGCAAAGAAGTCAAAGTTCACCTTTAATGAAGACAAATCTGTCTTCTCAGCAACGTCGATTGATTTGTTGAGCTACACCATATCGCATGGTACTCTCAAGCCAGAGGCCGATCGCTTGCGTTCTCTGATGGAATTGCCACTTCCGAAAGACTTACCTGCTCTACGACGCGTGATAGGACTCTTTTCATACTACTCTCAGTGGATCTCACACTTTTCCGACAAGGTCAGACCTTTGGTCGAGGCTCAGACATTCCCTCTCCAAGGGGAAGCAATCTCCGCCTTCGAAAATCTTAAAGAGGAAATAGCAAGTGCAGTAGTGAGTTCGATTGACGAGACGATTCCATTAGTAGTAGAAACCGACGCTTCCGACTCTTCCATTGCTGCCTCCCTGAATCAAGCTGGTAGACCAGTTGCATTCTTCTCGAGAACACTCTCAGACAGTGAGTGTGGACACTCTTCTGTCGAAAAAGAGGCCTATGCTATCGTTGAAGCAGTAAGGAAATGGAAACATTTCCTATCTGGCAGACACTTTACTCTCATCAGCGATCAGCGATCTGTGTCCTTCGTGTCCCACTCCAAGAAGCTGGGAAAAATCACGAACGACAAGATCCAACGAGGGCGGGTTGAACTAGCCTGCTTCGATTACGACATTGTCTTTCAGCCAGGGACTGAAAACTCAACTGCTGATGCTCTATCGAGAGCCTTCTTTTCGGCTACCAACCACACCAATCTGTCAGATCTCCATCAGCAGTTATGTCATCCAGAAGTCACAAGGCTTGCTCACTTTATCCGCATCCGCAACTTACCATATTCTGTAGATGCTGTCAAGAAGGTATGTGCTGAGTGCTCTATCTGTGCCAAGCTTTAACCTCAGTTCTACAAACCCGACACTACCGCCCTCATCAAAGCTACTCAGCCTTTTGAACGGTTAAACATCGATTTCAAGGGAACCTTGCCATCGACTTCCCGAAATTAATACCTACTAACCGTGGTTGACGAACATTCACGATTCCCCTTCGCGTTTGCATGCGAAGACATGACCGCCGCAACAGTCATCAAGTGTCTGCGTCAGTTATTCTCTATATTCGGCATGCCTGCTTATGTTCACTCGGATCAAGGCACCTACTTCATGAGCCGAGAGCTGAGAGATTTCCTCACTAGTTATGGTGTGTCTACCAGCCGGACCACCCCATACAACCCTAGAGGAAATGGTCAGTGCGAGCGCTACAACGAAATAATATGGAAAACCATTACACTCGCTCTGAGGTCCAAGAACATCGCAGAAACTAATTGGGAATCTGTGTTACCTGACGCACTTCATTCTATTCGGTCTCTGTTATGTACTGCCACCAACAAAACGTCTCATGAAAAACTGTTCAACTTCAAACGCCGATCAGCCCGTGGTAGTTCGATGTCAACCTGGCTCTCCCCTCATGGACCGGTCTTGCTACGAAGACATGTAAGGAACAGTAAGTATGACCCTCTGCTTGATGAGGTTGAGCTTCTGGAAGCCGATCCACAGTACGCCCACGTTCGGTTCCCTGATGCACGACAGTCTACCGTGTCACTCCGAGATCTGGCCCCTGCTGGACAAGCTGTTACAGATACTGCCGATCCCGAACCTGAACCGACTAAGTTACCTAAGGCATCTACCTCAGTGCCCCTTGAACCTACTCCCGGCACCCTAGTGGCTGAATCTCCTGTCAGGGACGACCTTTCAAGTGATGCTCCTCTGCAGGAAGCTGTTTTGACAGAATCACCCTCGCTCCTCGTTGACCGGGTCGTGTATGTCGGAAGCCTGATTTTTACGGTTCTCCTGATGTTTAATTCAGCAAGATGGGTAGAATGTAATAAAGTTATGCTACACTTGTACACCTGAACCCATGTCTTCTATCTTGTTATGTGTGTATGTACATATGTTTTGTTTCTTATCATTGTGTTTTGTTTTGTTTGGGGTTATATTATATTAGTAATCTTCATTGTTCCCTTCACTTACTAGAATATTCTTTTGTTCTCCTCCAGATGCCATACTGCCCTTGGTCAGTTATATGAACAATAAAGCCTAAAAAAAGGTCGACTCTAGTCTTCTTTCACCACACTGGTTCTGTGGAATATCAACCAAAATAAGAGGGAAATATATAAGAAGGTAAGAAATGGGAAAAGTTTGTAAAGTAATATGGCGCTGTCACCAAGATGGGGGATGGACGAGGAGAGGCGGGTGAGAAAGGAAGGCATGTGTACAGTACACCTGTAGCTAAAGGAGCCTCGGGATGAGAGAAGCAATAACAGGGTGTGTCTGATACAACACGTACAGTACATAGGAGGGTCGTGTTGACAGTCAGGTTCTTGAGAGTGAGGGAGTGATACGTGTTAGTCCTCTCCTCCCTCCCTCCCTCTTTCTTCTACCGTCTTCCTGTTCCCTAAAGTTGTGAAATAAAACTGTGAGAAAAAAAATAATGTTTCTTTTAATGTTGATCACATTATGCTCACATTATTACAAATAATCATTCTCATCAGAAATGCTTAAAACTGGGTTTGTTTCGTAGATTTTAGCGTGTTGAGAAAATCTGTCAGTGTCAGGGGCGGAGTGGCAATTAGTTTACTCAGACAAATGTCCGGTGGCTCCCACCCCCTAATGCTGGTGAAGTGGGTCTCTGAGGAGTAGGAAAGGGAGAGACTGGAAGAGATAAGAGAGAGATAAGAGAGAGAGAGGGAGAGGTCACATTTGGAAGTAACAGTACAGTAAGTAACACCATAGAGGCCACAAAGATTAAGAGTCAAGCAGAAACTCAGATGCACTTGACAGACTAACCACTATTTCTTTCCCCGACCACTATTTCTTCCCCCGGCCACTGTTTCTTCCCCTGACCACCATTTCTTCCCCCGACCCACTATTTCTTCCCCGACCACTGTTTCTTCCCCCGACCACTGTTTCTTCCCCTGACCACTATTTCCTCCAACCACGATTTTCTTCCCCAACCATTATTTCCCCCGACCACTATTTCCTTCCCCCGACCACTATTTTCTTCCCATGGTCACTATTTTTCCCAGACCACTATTTTCTTCCCCCGACTACTATTTTCTTCCCCCCGACCACTTTTTTAGTTTCCCGACCTCTAATTTCTGGCCCAGTCTTGAGGGTGTGCGAGGAATAAAAGACAAGAGTGACGTGATGGAGTGTCAAAAGTGATATGAAGGAGTGACAAGACTGATGTGACAGAGTGACAAGAGTTTCTGTGAGGGAGAGACAGGAGTTACGTGAGGGAGTAACATGAGAGAAGTAAGGGAGAGACAAGAGTAGCGTGAGGGAATGACAAGAGTGGCGTAACGGAGTGACAAAAGTTACACCAGGGAGTGACATAAGTGACGTGAAGGAGTGACAGGAGCAACAGTAATGACAAAATAATGCTAACGTTGTCTACCGGACTTACCATACTATAAGGTAGCTCGTCTTGTAGGAAGGTTCAGCCTCAGTGGTGATCCTAGTCTTCCGCCACTTCTTGTTTGTTTTTGTTCACTGGTAATTATTGTCTTCAGGATATATGATGTAAAGCCTGTGTCGTTTGGTCTATATTTCTTCAGAAGAATGAACTTAGTTATTTAATTATATAATATCCAAAAGTATATAATTCATGTAGTTTACTAGGAGTTTGTTTTTGGCATTTTTGTACTAGTTTTATCTTGCGGAACTTATAAGAAAACGGCTGAAATATTGAAGAAAAGTAAATGTAGACGTTACATAAAAGTGGGTCCCATAGACAAGACGGTCTGTTAGAGATGGATGCAGCACACGGTATAATATACACGAAGACTTGGGTATACAAGAAGGGAGTGTGGCCGACACTCACACGACTGCCCTCACTTCCACAACTGTGTAAGGGTAGGAACACATTTACACCTGGGTGGACTAGGAGTGCCCCGGGGTTGAACCAACGTCCCTCAGCCACCGCACTTCATAATCGACCACCGCACCTCATAGTCGACCACCGCACCTCATAGTCGACCAACACACCTTACTCGACCACTACACCTCATACTCGACTACCACACCTCATATTCGAACACCACACCTCATAATTCGACCACCACACCTCATGCTCGACCACCACACCTCATACTCGACTACCACACCTCATATTCGAACACCACTCCTCATACTCGACCACCACACCTCATACTCGTCTACCACACCTCATATTCGACCACCACTCCTCATACTCGCCCACCACACCTCATACCTGACCACCACACCTCATACTCGACCACCACACCTCATACTCGACCACTACCTTCGACCACCACTCCTCATATTCGACCACCACACCTCATAATTCGACCATCACACCTTACTCGACCACCACACCTCATACTCGACCACCACACCTCATATTCGACCACCACACCTCATACTCGACCACCGTAGTACATGTAGAGACGTAACTAGTAGACTATATTATACACTTAATGTTAGCCTCGTGTCTAAATCCGAGGCTCGAACACCTGCTACCCTGGAGACAAAACGAGCCATATTTTCAAAATATTGAGAGAAAAACTGATTATGGAAGTGGCGCGAGGTCTTGCTGGACATATTCAACAAGTTTCATCGAAATCCATTTTTATCTGTTCAAGTTATAGCATTCACAAGATGCCCGGACAGACAGATGGAGGTTATTTCCTTGACCTCCTGGGGCTCTCCTCTGCCCAGCTCCTGAATAAAAAAAAAAGAAAGAAAAAAAGACGAAATACATTATATTACATAGAAATAATGTATCACTGCATTACAGTATGTATCAAAAACCCAAACCTCTTTGTAATAATTTGTTTTGTTTTATTACCATGTATCAATACGTAGACCTGAAAAAAGGTAAAAAAAAGAATAATAATCAAACAGTTTGCCGAGGACAAAAAGGGTAAAGGGCAGAGAGAGACACAAAGCCACGTGGGTGTGATTCATCGCCCTCACACACACAAGAAAGTATGGGAAACCTTTAGCTATGATTCATCTACTATTGGAAACTGATAAGAGATAGGAAATATATTTTTAATGGGTTATGCTAAGAAAATACTAAGTTATCTGTAGACACACACACACACACACACACACACACACACTACACACTACATTATCGTCTATTGAAATAATAGATCCCGGAGCTAATATACAAGCCATGTGCTGGTGGTGGTGGGACTTGTGTGTGGTGAGCTCCGCGTTTTTCGTCGATAAACAGGGTCATTTTCAGGAGTACCCACTATGACTTCTAGAAAATTCGATTCGTGAGTAACTAGTGCGTGACGTGACGAGTACAATATCTAACTGTGATCCCCTACTGGATATATTTGTAAATTTACTGGTGAATCTGTGACTCTGTGACTCACAGTGCCACGGCTTGTAATCCGAGCCCTAGTCCAGTCATGACTACCCTACCATCCCTTTCCTCAGCCGTCCCATCAGGCCGGCCACCCTAGCTGACCACACAACTTGACCGACTCTCTACTGCCAGCTTACACCCCCATCACGAGCTCCGATATGTCTAAGTTGACTGCTAGTGTCAAAAATTCAAATTTCACGAAACAAAAGTTGGCTAATGTGATAATGGAAGTCCAACAGACTCTCGTACAGGACCTCTTAAAGCAAATGAATAAGGAGACCATCAGGAAACTAGAGGAAGCTGACTGGCGTCTCACTGACCAGCTGAGTGAAATTAGAAGAAGCTTGGAATTCTCGCAAGAGGAAATAAGTGAATCTAAAGCAAAGTTGAACGTTGAAGCAAAAGAGAACCGAACATTCAGGACCCGAGTTCAACAGCTGAACGAGGAGAACTACAAGCTTATAACAGAACTAGCGACAACAGCAGACCGGGTGGATTATGTGGATGGGTTAGGGCGGCTAAACAACCTCAGGTTTGCCGGAATCCCCGAAGATCCCCACGAGAACTTGAAGTCAGCCCAGCGCAAAATTTCACGCCTGCTAAATGAACAATTTAAACTTATTGAAGTCAAGTTTGACCGTGTTCAACGCGTCGGGAAATCCAGCTCTTCCCGCCCCTGCAACATCATAACAAAGTTCTCTTCTCCTTCTGAAAGGCACTACTGCCTTCGTCAACGAGGACCTATGTCCAGGTACGACTAACGATTGCCAAAAGCAAATGGACCAGTTTAAAGAATCCAGGAAACAAGGGAACATATGACGTTCAGCCATAAAACCCTTGTTGTGAGGGACTCACGGGCAAGTGGACACCTACGCACTTACCCATCTGGTGTACCGACCCTCCCAAACCCCACAAGAACTCCCTCCCCACAGACTGGGAACCAGCCACTGTCACTGCCCGCATCCTGGCTATCACCTGTGGAGTTCTCCCCTGCTGTCCAACTCGTAAGCAAGACACAGGCGCACCTCCCACACAAACTGGGAATCACCCTCAACAGTACCAGTCATCTTAATTCTGTTGGTTGTAGCACTTGTGAGTACGTTACAACCCCCCCCTCCCACTATTATAACTTTCTTTGACCTTCCTTTTCCACACCTTAGTGACCCTGAGTTTTTGCTGTTCCTTAATCAGTACAGATATTCCTTCACCCATATTAACCATGATGCCTTTCTTAAAAAACTCACTGAGTTACACCAACCCCAATTGTAACTGTTACTTTTCCTGACTCTTCTGAGTCTAATTCTAGTCTTCTACTATCCCATTCCTTCTCCTCAATTAGCCTTAACATAAGAACATAAGAATGGAGGAAACTGCAGCTGGCCTATTGGCCCATAATGGGCAGTCCTATTTACACCCAACCCCTGATGGTTACAAGTGTTCCCTGAAGAATGCAGTGATGGGTAGGGAAACACCGAGTAACACTGAAGTCCGTTTATTAAGAGATAGGAGAAATACAAGTGGTGACTAGCGTGTGCCATGCACGGCTCACACAGTCAGACTGAGACTGCCTTGCCATATGGCAGCCTCGGGGCAATGTTGCCACATAACACGTGCAGTGTTGCCACGTAATTATATATATAAATGCTACTCGGCACAGTAGCTTAGATGCATAACCTACATCTCTCTCCCCCGCCACGCTCATAGTCTTTGTCTTGAGCGGACTTCTTAGTCCTAAGTCGCCCCGAGCGTCGAGGTGCACTGTGGGGCGGATCCTCGTGAGGTGTAGGTGACTCGTCCTCGGTCAGGGGGCCAGCAGCAGGGGGTGGGGCTGGCCGGAGGAAGCGGCGGTTCCTCCACCAGACACGGCCACTCGGCATCCTGACCTTGTAGTCCCTCGACCAGCCGACGCCCATCACTATGCCCACCTTGTCCCAACGTGTCATCGTCGGGTCCTGGACGCGGACAAGGGCACCAATCTCCACTGTCTGAAGAGGGCGGGCACGGTCGTCATACCGAGCCTTGGCGTCCTGGGCACGTGAAGCGGCGCGGCGGTCACAGCTCTTGGCTCTGGTCTGCCAGTCCTTCGCAAAGGCCTTGGCGTGTGTAGGAACGCAAGAGCGGAGAGGGTGACCATACAGGATCTGGGCAGGGGAGTATCCTGTGTGGGTGGGAGTGGACACGGGTTCTGGGCAGCTCTGTGCTATCGGTGTAACGAGCAGCTGGGATCTGCTCGGGAAAGTCTCTGGGCACCACGCATAACTCCTTGAGGTGCTCCCACGACAACAAGGGTGTAGCGAGAGTAGGCTGCACGTCGAGCCATCCGTGACACGACCTGTCGCCGTAAGTGATCTCCGGTTGAAAGGAGCCCACAGCGTCCGGCATCTGGGAACCATCTGCATTGTAGTACAGCAGCTGCGGCGGTGGTCCCAGGTCGCCTTTGGTGAGGCCCAGTTTCTGGAGGTGCTTCAACCCAATCACCGTAGTATCAGCGCCGGTGTCCGGTATCACCTCGATGTGACCCGAAACATCACCGTGTGTGACGGCGACGCGGATGGTAGGGGAAGGGGTAGCCCTGGGGCGTGTGGTCGATTCCACCCTCCTGATGTGACTCCGCTGCTGCTTGGGGCTGCGTGGGCCATCTGGAGGGGGCTGCGTGCGAACCACCCCGAGGGAAGTGCGCTGCTTTCCTCCTCGTCTCGGGCTTTTGGGCTTGGGTTGGCGGCAGCACTTGTCGTAGTGTCCATAGCGACCGCAGGCCTGACACTTGCGGCCTCGTACAGAGCACCTGTCTGTGTTAGACCAGTGGCCCCTACGGTCACATCCACGACACAGTGCGTCGGCGGCCGGGCATGTCTTGGGGCTGTGCTGCTTTCCACAGCTGCCACAGGAAGCACTAGGCGGAGGCGTGGAAGAACGTGTGGCAGCCTTCGCGTTGTTGGCCGCCTTCTTACCCTTCTTGTACTGAGAGATTGCTCTCACAGCAGGAGGGGCCCGTAAGGCAGAGGTGGCGGAGTTGGTGGCCTCGTATGACCGACATTCAGTCACTACCACCTGGAGTGTGGAGGAAACGTCCAGGGGGATGAGTCGCTGCACCAACTCTTCCTGCCTGACACCTGTCAAGATCCCGTGCTTGATCCAGGCTTCCTCACATTCCCGGCTGTGCGCCTTGCAGACGTCGATTTCCTCTGACAAACTCTTCAAGCGTATAAAAAAGTCGTCAAAGGATTCGTTCTCCGCCTGCTTGCAGCTGGTGAAGGCGCAGCGATGCAAAGCCTCGTTGTTCCGACCCTTAACATGCTCCTGTAAAAGGTCGAGCACATCCGTCACTGAAGAGGTAGAATCGGGAGGCACTTGCAACGTGTGCTCCAAAACTCTCTGGGTCTCCAGCGACAAACACATCCGCAGTTGGATGAGCTGTTTGTTCGGAGGCATTCTGTCAAGGTCCACCATCGTGGAGTAATCTGTCCAACGCCGCCTCCACTCACGAAAAAGCTGAAACGTGACGTCTGGTGAGAGGGCGGGTGGGGGTTGAACAGATGCCTTGGGAGCTGTTTGTTTGGAGGCAAGAGTACCTGGAGGATGCTGGTGTGGTCGAGGAGGGAGTGTACTGGCGCCTTGAAGCGCTCTACCTGCGAGTGAGGGAGGGTGGGTTAGCGCCAGGTTCGCCAATAGTGCCTCAAAACGCAACTTTTCCTCCTCTCTTCGTGTCTCCTCCCTCTGAAGTTCCATCTCTCTGCGTCTCTCGTCCCGGTCGTCCATCCACCTCAGAATTGTGGCAATGTCCGTCACTGGAAGTGGAGGATGAGAGTCTGCGCCCGGTGGAGGGGAAGGTGGTGGGGAGTCGTGTCTCCCATCTTGACGTTGTCCTTTCTTACCGCCCATCTTTGTGTGTGCGTGGACTGCACTGTTTAGTATATAAAGTGGCGCCTCAACAGCTCGAACCACATATATATGACATAAACAGCGCAGAAATCACGCAGAGTCCACTGTTCTGTCCGTGAGTGCGTGCGTGTGTGTATGTGTGTGTGTCTGAGACAGCAGAAGCACTTCGTGGTGGCCTTAATGCCGGTGGCTAGAGATGCGGCGGGGGGGTGAGACCGTCAGTGTCTCCCGGGATGTCACACGAGAAGGGTGTACGCCTGCGTGCTCCGTGGGTACCACAAAAAACAGGCCAATGCTCAACTCTCAGCTTTAGACACACACTAATACACTGACACTAACACTGCCACCGTCACTAAAAAGCACTGTGACGGCCCAACACTGCACATCACGGCGAAACACAGCGCAACACAACACAACACACTGTGAGTCGATGCGCATATCGCCTGCAGATGTAACCGTCGGCATTGTTCACACACTTTGTAAGTCCACAGATCCTAGTCACTGCGACATGATGGTTACAAGTGTTCCCTGAAGAATGCAATGATGGGTAGGGAAACACCGTGTAACACTGAAGTCCGTTTATTAAGGGATAGGAGAAATACAAGTGGTGACTAGCGTGTGCCATGCACGGCTCACGGAGTCAGACTGAGACTGCCTTGCCATATGGCAGCCTCGGGGCAATGTTGCCACATAACACGTGCAGTGTTGCCACGTAATTATATATATAAATGCTACTCGGCACAGTAGCTTAGATGCATAGCCTACAACCCCTATTGCTCATATATCCACCCAACCTATGTTTGAAACTATCCAGCGTATTCGAGTTAATGAGGATGTTTGGTAACTTGTTCCACTCGTCCACTACTCTGTTTCCAAACCAATGTTTACCTATCTCCCGTCTAAATCTAAATTTGGTTAATTTAAAACCAATGTTATGAGTTCGCTCCTCGTTGGATAGTTTGAGTACCTTTGTAATGTGTCCTTTGTTTAGCCCTGACTTCCATTTATACACTTTGATCATGTCGCCCCGCGCTCTACTTCTCTCGAGGGAGTGCAAATTAAGATGTTTTAACCTGTCTCTGTACTCAAGATTCCCAATGCCCGGGATTAGTCCTGTCATTCTCCTCTGAATTCTTTCCAAGGACTTTATATCCACTTTGTTATACGGTAACCAAAAATTTTACTGCGTAATCCAAGTGAGGTCGCACAAACGCAAGATATAATTTTAGGATGACCTCGCTAGTCTTGTAACTAACACTCTTATATTCGAACCCAAATACTTTATTAATCTTGTTTCGAGAAAATATACATTGTTTACTTGGCTTAAGATTCCTAAATCTTTCTCGCAGTCGGATTTCTCTATAACAGGGATGTTCATCTGGTATCTGGTTTCTCTGTTTACATCTCCTAGACTAAGTGCTTTACATTTGTCCACACTGAATTTTATCTGCCATTTTTCAGACCATTCAAAAGATTTGTTTAGATTTTCCTGTAGTTTTGTGGAGTCCTCGTCAGATTTAATTACACGCCCTATTTTAGTGTCATCAGCAATTTTACTTATGTTGCTCTCTACGCCAATATCTATGTCGTTTATGTATATACTATATAATAATGGTCCAAGCACTGAGCCTTGGGGAACTCCACTAGTGACGTTGCTCCAATCGGATTTAGTGCCGTTAATGCTCACTCGCTGTTTCCTGTCCTGTAACCACGCCCTAAACCCCTTCACTTAGATGCCTTTTTAGATCAGTGTTTATATTCTATTACCCACAAATTTGATGTACTTGGGTTCTGTGAGACCAAACTTAGTAACGATATTGAACATTTGTATTACATTCCTAATTATAATATACACTGCGTCAATACGTCACGACACAGTGGTGGTGTTACACTATATGTTGATAAGAGTATAACACTTCTGTACGACATGATTTAAAGGTTCAGGAGGAGTTCACGGAGAATGGTTTCAATGAATTACGTAACGACACATGAAATATCCTAGAAGGAGTAATCTACATAAGACCTCACACTAATGTAAGGAACTTTCATGATAAATTTTCGGAGCTTATCTCTATCATAATCTCAGAGAGGAAATTTTGCTACATTACAGGAGATTTCAACCTTGATCTTGTAAAATCATAAATGGACACCTCAGCAATACACCATATTGCTACCTGTCATTCTAACTCTCCTTCAACACAATAACCAAACCCACTAGACTAGAGTAACTGCCACCACTGCCACTGTGATAGATCATATTTGGACTAACAATACTCCTAACAATCTTGCAAGTGGAATTATTTATAACAATAACTCAAACCACTTCCCAGTTCCCAGTCATAAGATCTGAAAAGTCTAGTAGAGTCTCACTGAAATACAGAGACTACTTCGCCAACAACATGATCCTGATTGAAAACAACTTATTGAATGCTAAGTGGGATCTTGTCTGTCTCCGACAACCCTAACGTGAGGTGCTGCAAATTCTCTGACAATTCAATGCTTGCTTTGATAAATGGTTCCTCCTCAAGACTAAATTAGTAAAAACTGTATCTATCCCCAAACCCAATATTACAAGTGGAATCAAGGCATTGCTAAAAGAAAAACACAAACTCCAAAGAAAATTTGCAAAAAAGACCCATAACTTTCGGCGATGCTTAACGAAGTATCAGAAATAGAGTAACTCAAGCAGTTAGAAATGCCAGATGTAGCTTTTATACAAAAAATATCCAGGCAGCTTCAGACAACAGTAAGAAAACCTGGATTATCATCAATTCTAATCAGAACAGGAGCACTCTTTTTTCGGCCCCCCACTCAGCTTTTATGATAAATGATTCAGTTGTAACGGAACCCTCCCTCATTACCAACCACTTCAATGACTATTTTATCAATGTTTGCAAAAATCTTGCAGAGAGCATCCCTGATCACCATTAGGAATTTAGAGCCTACCTGCAAAACAGACAGCAAAATGAGCTATTCTTATTGCATGTCACAGCAGATGAATTATTGACCATCATAAAAATACTCCAAAGATGCAGCAGCAGGCGACGACAATATACCAATGAGCATCATTGTTGACTAAATTCCTTCTGCAAGTGTCAATAACATCCTTACAGACTTTCTGTTTGGATATAGTGATTGAAGATCAACTGAGAATGCTCTGCTATCCTATATTAATAACATCTTAAGCTTCTTTGATGACCTTCAGTTTACAGTCTGAATGTTCCTTGACCATACCATACCATACCATATCATCCTCTTGTCAAAGCTTGGCCATTATGAGCTTTTCCCACAATTAGTTACCTCATATCTGTCAAATAGGAAGCAGTATGTCTGCTATAATAATCATCAATCTGACTCCTCACCAGTTTTGTATGGTGTCCCTCAAAGCTCCACTCTCGGTACTGTACTGTTCTTATTGTACATAAACGATATAGTCCACTCCAGCACATTCATAAAATACAACTTATTGGCACACAATACCAATCTGTATGCCAGCAACTCATACAGCGTATCTTCATTCCATGATAATAACTATGAACACTGAATTGACTAAAGTCAGGACCTGGGTAATACGTAATAAACTGACAGCTATTTTTAGTTAACTGAATGGCATGGACCCAGTAATAAATCATTATATCTAAGTTACTAGACAATGACTCTCGGACACAAACATGAAATGGGTACACATCCCACCGGAAGTAACTCACCCTTGGATTGCTCTGACAATGACTCACGTCTGACTTGAGGGAGGCCCAGCAGCTGGGGAATGTTTGCAGGTGCTGCTGAAGAGAGTGGTGCTGGACTCTGTCTCCTATGGGAGACTCTGCTAGCTGGAGACTCGGTGCTGGGGAGGGAAAGTCTCCCTCCCGACTTTGATTAGTGACGAGCGTAACTCCTGTCTTTTTCTGAGTTCTGTCTCTCCCTGTCTGACTCTGGGAGGGAGCTGTCGGCCCCTTCCCTGTTATAATAATAATGGCTCCGGGGAAGGAGCTGAAGGCCCCTTAAATTGGTTGTGACAAGCCAGCAGATGACCTCTCTTAATCAACACTAAATGGATAGGTCTGGACTGCTGTGCTTGCCCAGGTATTGGAGGGTAGCTTCTTGAGTAACACGGTCATAATCGAGTGGCAGGGAGAACTCTGGGTCAGGTATTAATCTCACCTTAATTACTGTAGGGAGTGTAGGGTGTGTCACCTTACTTGGGTGTACACGAGGCCATCTACTTACTGTTATATGTGTTGTACTTCTCTGGGTTGTAAGCTGTGGTCTCATAAACAATCATTTCATATTATAGATCCCGGTTATAATAGATCCTAGTTATAATAGATCGCAGTCATAATAGAACCCAGTCATAATATATCACAGTCATAATAGATTCCACTTATAATAGATCCCATTTCATATTATAGATTCCAGTTGTAATAGATCCCAGTTATAATAGATCCCAGTTATAATAGATCCCAGTCATAATAGATCCCAGTATAATAGATCCCAGTAATATAATAGATCCCAGTCATAATAGATCCCCACAATATATTCCAGTCATAATAGATTCCACATAATAGATCCCAGTCATAATAGATCCCAGTTATAATAGATCCCGGTTATAATAGATCGCAGTTATAATAGATCCTAGTTATAATGTATTCCAGTCATAATAGAACCCAGTCATAATATATCACAGTCATAATAGATCCAAGTTATAATAGAACCCAGTCACAATAGATCCCAGTTACAATACACCCCAGTCACAATAGATCCCTGTCACAATAGGTCCCACTCATAATAGATCCCAGTTATAATAGATCCCAGTTATAATAGATCCCAGTTATAATGTAACCTTTTAATATTATATTGAAGTCATTCTTGATCACACTCATATTAGATCCCAGTTATAGTAGATTCCAATTATAATAGATCCTAGCTATAATAGATTCCAGTTATAATAGAACCCAGTCATAATAGAACCCAGTCATAATATATCACACTCATAATAGATCCCAGTGATAATAAATCCTAGTTATAATAGTGGAGTTCCCCAGGGCTCAGTACTTGGACCATTATTATTTATTATATACATAAACGACATAGATATCGGCGTAGACAGCAACAGAAGTAAATTTGCTGATGACACTAAAATAGGACGTGTAATTAAATCTGACGAGGACTCCGCAAAACTACAGGAAGATCTAAACAAATTTTTCCAATGGTCCGAAAAATGGCAGATGAAATTCAATGTGGACAAACGTAAAGTACTCAGTATAGGAGACGTAAACAGGGAAACCAGTTACCAGATGAACAACTATGCCATTGAGAAATCCGACTGCGAGAGAGATTTACGAGTAATGATAAGTCGGAATCTTAAGCCAAGTAAACCATGTGTTTTTGCTAGTAACAAGGCTGATAAAATACTTGGGTTCATAAAAAGGAGTGTTAGTTACAAGACTAGCGAGGTCATCTTAAGATTATATCTTGGGCTTGTGAGACCTCACCTGGATTACGCACTGCGTAATACGCAGTGCAGTTCTGGTCACCGTATTACAGAATGGATATAGAATCCTTGGAAAGAATCCAGAGGAGAATGACAAGACTAATCCCGGGCATTAGGAACCTCGAGTACAGAGACAGGTTAAAGCATCTAAATTTGCACTCCCTCGAGAGACGTAGAGCGAGGGGAGACCTGATAGAGGTGTATAAGTGGAAGTCAGGGCTAAACAAAGGGGATATTACAAAGGTACTCAAACTATCCAACCAGGAGCGAACTCGTAACAATGGTTTTAAATGAGACAAATTTAGATTTAGGCGTGAAATAGGTAAACATTGGTTTGGAAACAGAGTAGTGGATGAATGGAACAAGTTACCAAATATTATCACTAACTCGAATACTCTGAATAGCTTCAAACATAGGTTGGATGCTTATATGAGCAATAGGGGTTGGGTGTAAACGGGACTGCCCAGTATGGGCCAATAGGCTTACTGCAGTTTCCTCCATTCTTATGTTCCTATGTTCTTATGTAAGTTATTTGAGTCAAAAGAACAATATATAATTAAACTGGATGATCTATATTACACGCTATGATATTTGTTGATGGCTGCTGCTCCCGTGAGAGATATATTAATTAGGTACCTGAATTATACGAGTATATTTTGACAAGATTATTATTACAATTTCTGTTTTACACCATGTTTTGCCGGGTGAGGTAATGACACATATGTAAAGTGGAAGCTAAGCTGTATATTTTGATAACCAACAAGAATAACCCAACTCTTGTTCAAGGTGACTAACAATAACTACCCAGTTTGACCAAATCGATTCAATAACAAGAGAGTTATGATGCCAGTGAGTCACGCGAACACGGGAATACACTTACGTAATTATACTCTAAGTCTCACTATACCTGGGCGACCCATACAGAAAACGGATGTGTGTGTGTGAGTGTGTGTGTGTGTGTGTGTGTAATAATAATAATAATAATAATTATAATTAACGGTTTATTGGAAGAGCATAGCAGCCAGAAGGCTGAAAATATACAGTCACATAATTGGGGAATGGGTTTCGATTTACAAATAATATACAAGTAACATAAGTGATACAAATAAGATATATAATAACTAGGTGGAGAAAAGCTCAAACTACAGGGCATTTCAACATAGTGACAGTGCAAGAAGTAGGATTTACTGGGAGTGAATACACTGGTTGATTACAAGTTATTTATAATTTTTACAATGGTTGAGACTGGGCTGTTTTTATAGCGATCAGTTCGTGCACGTATGGGCTGGATGCGGTTGTGGTGTCGAACAGCAATTCTCGGGCTAGGGATCTCAGGTGGTAGTAGGAGACGGTGTCGAGGGTGGTGCAGAAGCTTCTTACCAAATTTGCAGATGAGGTCGTGGTGATGGTCAGTGAGAGTCGAAAGGGTCAGTGAGTTGAGAGCTTCTTGAAATGTGGAGTAGGAAGGGGAGAGAATAGAGAATAATCTTGCATGCCCTCTTTTGCACTTTTTCTAGGTGTTTACGTTGTGTGGCATTTAGGGAGGAAGACCAGGTAGGGGAGGCATAAGTGAGCTCGGAAAGTATGAATGTTGAGTAAACACTGAGGAGCTCGGGTGCAGGAACTCCGAGGGACTTGAGTCGGCGGAGGAGGTGGAGATGGAACTGGAGGATTTGACAACTTCAGTGACGTGTGGTTTCCAATTTAGTTTGTTGTCTATGGTGACGCCGAGGAGCTTAGTATGGTCTTGGTATGGTTGATGGTGACGTGGTTGTTGGTGGCCCAGTTTTGGAGACTGTTCAATAGATCCTGAAGAGCGGTATAGTCGGGAGCAGAATTGTTGACGCTGATTCCAATGGTGGAGTTGTCGACATATTTCCAGCGAGCAGGGGTTTCTCTTAGGGCATCATTGATAAGCATAAGGAATCAGAGTGGTCCCATCTTGGTGCCTTGGGGGACGCCACAGGTGAGTGACTGAAAGGTGGAGACAGCCCCTCTGAAGCGTACAGCTTGACGTTGGTCACTGAGGAAGTCTGTAAGCCATGGTATAAGACTTCTCCGAAGCCCGAGGTCAATAGCACATGGGTACCTAACTCTGAGGTGGTCTGAGGTGGTAATGAGATGATTGATAAGAGTGTCTCTGGTGGGTGAGCGAGGCGGATGGTATGACACACAAATTATGATGGAAGCAGTGTGGCGCGGGTGGGCCCGTGGTACAACACGTACCCATAATGCTTCTACATCTGCTGGGACTTGAACATCCAGGCGTGACGGGCGTAGGTCATCTTGACAGAAGAGTGCAACGCCCCCTCCGCGTCTTTGTGAACGAAGGTGATGAAAGAGTTGATATCCCTCAATATGACACGTTTCAGGCACAGTTTGCCAAACCTCGCATATGGCAACGACGCTCGCGGCGGCTGACCTGACTGTAGTTGCCAGCTCGTCAAACTTGTTAGCTAGGGAAGTGACGTTGGATAGCAGTAGAGACGGGAGATCATACCATATCCGTGGAACTTCAGTGTAATGGTATGGTCTGTCAAGGGTGGGTTTTTCCGGTTTCCTAGTGTAGGTTACGGTCCGAATGGGTTTATGTGTGTGTGTGTGTGTGTAATAATAATAATAATAATAATAATTAACGGTTTATTGAAAAAATTCTGCAGCCCGAAGGATGAAAATATACATTGGACATAAATGACTTTTTACATACATTGGTGGTTTAACAAAAGCCTTCATTAGAGAAAGGTAAAGGAGCATACAGTGAATATACAGATTAATGTAAGTGTTGAACAGCAAACACGTAGTGTAGTAACTCCCTCCCAGATTGTGTTAGGAGGAACTCACGTGGTGTAGTAGTTCCCTCAGATGGTGTTATGAGGGACCTGGCGTGGTGTAGTAATTCCCTCGCAGATGGTGTTATGAGGGGCCTCACGTGGTGTAGTAATTCCCTCACAGATGGTGTTATGAGGGACCTCACGTGGTGTAGTAATTACCTCACAGATGGTGTTATGAGGGGCCTCACGTGGTGTAGACAGATGGTGTTATGAGGGGCATCACGTGGTGTAGTAATTCCCTCACAGATGGTGTTATGAGGGGCCTGACGTGGTGTAGTAATTCCCTCACAGATGGTGTTATGAGGGACCTCACGTGGTGTAGTAATTCCCTCACAGATGGTGTGATGAGGGACTTGACGTGGTGTAGTAATTCCCTCACATATGGTGTTATGAGGGACATGTGGTGTAGTAATTCCCTCACAGATGGTGTTATATGAGTGAGGTTTGGTCTTAGGCCTTCCTGCGTGTGTGTGTGTGTGCTTGTAATTATTGTTATGTTTTGATCGGAGAAAATATGACCAAATTATTTAGATCTGTTTTTTTTCTCCTTAGTTAATTAAACTGAGCTGAGTGCCACAATGTCTCACTTCATTTAGTTGAATTGTACTTGTGCTTTAAATTTTACCTCATTTGGATGATCATTTTCCCCTGACGGTCTGTATGTTGCACTAAGTATATTGTTTTTTGCACTGTCTGCTTATATGTACTGTACGCCAGACAAATCTTGGCATAATCAATCACCTTAGGAATCGAGAAACTTCCTCTTAGTTAAGGGTTCATATTGGGGAGAGAGAACCATGGTCTGGACTCAGGAGGGCTCGCATGTACTGCTCACACTTTAACCAGATATATTGGTCAAGTGGCACAACACGACTCTGTTGACGACCCATTGTTCACCGCTTAGAACATAAGAACATAAGAATGGATGAAACTGCAACGGGCCGATTGGCCCGTACTGGGCAGTCCCGTTTACACCCAACCCCTATTGCTCTTATACGCATCCAACCTATGTTTGAAGCTATTCAGCGTATTCGAGTTAATGATGATAATTGGTAACTTGTTCCATTCATCCACTACTCTGTTTCCAAACCAGTGTTTACCTATTTCGCGCCAAAATCTAAATTTTTCTAATTTAAAACCATTGTTACAAGTTCGCTCCTGGTTGGATAGTTTGAGTACCTTTGTAATGTCCCCTTTGTTTAGCCCTGACTTCCATTTATACACCACTATCACATCGCCCCTCGCTCTACGTCTCTCGAGGGAGTGCATATTAAGATGCTTTAACCTGTCTCTATACTCAAGGTTCCAAATGCCCGGGATTAGTCTTGTCATTCTCCTCTGAATTCTTTCCAAGGATTCTATATCCATTCTGTAATACGGTGACCAAAACTGAACTGTGTAATCCAGGTGTGGTCTCACAAGCGCATGATACAGTTTGAGGATGACCTCGCTAGTCTTGTAACTAACACTCCTTTGTATGAACCCAGGTACTTTATTAGCCTTGTTACGAGCAAAAACACATTGATTACTTGGCTTAAGGTTCCCACTTATTATTACTCCTAAATCTCTCTCGCAGTCGGATTTCTCTATGGCATCGTTGTTCATCTGGTATCTGGTTTCCCTGTTTACATCTCCTATACTGAGCACTTTACATTTGTCCACGTTGAATTTCATCTGCCATTTTTCAGACCATTCGAAGAATTTGTTTAGATCTTCCTGTAGTTTTGCGGAGTCCTCGTCAGATTTAATAACGCGTCCTATTTTAGTGTCATCAGCAAATTTACTTATGTTGCTGTCTATGCAGATATCTATGTCGTTTATGTATAAAATAAATAATAATGGTCCAAGTACTGAGCCCTGGGGAACTCCACTAGTGACGTTGCTCCAATGGGACTTAGTGCCGTTAATGCTCACTCTCTGTTTCCTGTCCTGTAACCACGCCCTAATCCATTTATGGATATTACCTTTGATGCCATGTGCTTCTACCTTCCTAATTAGTCTTTTGTGGGGGATTCTGTCGAAGGGTTTGCTAAAGTCGAGATATACCACATCATAATTGTGCCCTTCTTCCACCGATTCGAAAACTGATGAAAAGAATGTTAATAGATTAGTTAGACATGAACGCCTGCTTGTGAAGCCATGTTGAGAATCATTGATCAACTTGTGCTTCTCCAGGTGGTTTCGAATAGAGTTTGAAATGATTGATTCAAGTAATTTGCTAAGGGCATACTAAGCTCTTCCTTACATTCCTTTAATACTCTGGCAAATATCTTATCTGGGCCAGGTGACTTATTAGGCTTTAGTTTATCTATTTGCTTACTAACATCGTTACTAGTCACTATTATCTCGCTTAATTTGTTTTCTTCACTATCTCTGAATAGAGTCGGTGCCTCGGGTATCATGTTTACATTTTCGGTGGTGAAAACTGTTGAAAAATATTTATTCAAATTATTGCTCATTTCTCCGTCGTTGTCAGTGAGCTCGCCGGTATCTGACCGTATTGGTCCAATCTTTTCTCGTGTTTTAGTTTGAAACATTTGGTAGAATCCTTTGGGGTTTGTCTTCGCCTCCCTTGCTATCCTTACCTCATTATTCCTCTTGGCTTTCCTTATCTCGGTTTTAACCCTACTCGCCAACACCTTATAATAATCCTGGAGGTAAATTTCGCCACGCTTTATCCTTCTACCTATAGCCTTCCTTTGGCCAATGATGTTCTTTAAATAATTATTTATCCATTTAGGGTCATTGTTGTCTGATTTGAGTTTTTTGTATGGTATGTTCTGCCTTTGTGCATTAAGTAACTCATTGTTTAAATTGTCGTGGAACTCGGCTATCTCAGATCTCGTTATCAGGTCGGTGTCATCTGTCAGGTTCACGCCCAAGCGCGACACCCCTTCTCTCAGCTGCCTCTTTAAACTGTCAAAGTTTGCCCTTCTGAAATCTGGTACTTTAGTGGAATTTTCCTTATGTCTGCCTTGAAAATCTAACTGCAATCTAATTTCTTTGTGATCGCTGTTTGCAAGTTCGTTCCCTACCTCGACATTGCTAATGAGGTTTTCTCTGTTCGACAGAACTAAATCGAGTATATTACTATCCCGGGTGGGTTCGGTTATATGTTGACTTGGGAAACAGTCCTGGATCGTTTGGAGAAAATCCTCTGATTCTGAGTTACCCGTAAGGTCAGTCCAATCTATTTAGCCAATGTTAAAGTCGCCTACTATACAGACTTTGTTGTATATGGAAGCCCTGCGCATTTCATCCCAGATAAGTCGCTCACTGACTCTATCAAGATTGGGAGGTCTATATATTACTCCTGTGATTAATTTTTCCTTACCGTCGATTAATTCTATCCAAATTGTTTCTGTATTCCGCTAAGTTTTTATTTCCTTATTTATTTCACACTTCAGATTATCCCCAACATAGATTGCTACTCCACCTCCTTTCCTGGTCTGCCTATCAGTATGGAACAATTTGTAACCCGCAATTTGGTATTCGACCGGTAATTCACGTGAGTCTAGGTTGATCCATGTTTCAGTGAATGCTATTATGTCGATTTTTTCGGTACATACCAAGGCCCTAATATCATCCATTTTGTTTCTCATACTTCTACTGTTCGCGTAGTAGACATTTAAGTTAGTCGTGTTCTGAGTCCTCCCTTTACCGCATTTAGGTTTAAGCTCCCTGTCTGCTTTAGTTTTGTCGTCATTCCTAACACTATTTCCCTGTAATCTTTCACTTTGTTTACCCGCTCCCACTGCAGTCTCCTCCACCCCCGTGCCCTCATCTTCCCCTAGCAGTTTAAAGACTTCGATATCTTTTGAACTGCCCCCTCTAGAGACCCAGCCAGGGTTGCCACCCCCTCCCGAGACAGGTGCACCCCATCCCAAGCATAAAGGTCCCTTCTGCCGTAGAAGTTGTCCCAGTTGTCAATGAATGGGACTGATATTGACTTGCAATATCCGTCAAGACGGCCGTTGATATCAACTGCCCTTGACAACCATTCATTGCTAACTCTCCTTCTAGGCAGGACACCACATATGATAGGGTCCCTCCCTTAGTCCTAATACGATCTATAGCTGTCTTGAACTTATCAAGAAGCTCTTCACTCCTACACCGGCCAATATCGTTGCCTCCTGCACTGAGGCAGATAATGGGTATGTTCCCATTACCAGACAAGATATTGTCCATCCTGTCAACTATATCCCCCACCCCAGCTCCTGGCAAACACACCCTCATCCTATTTATATTTTTACCACAAAAAGCCCTGTCCATGTACCTTACCTGTGAGTCACCAACAATTAAAGTTTTTATACCTTCCTTGTCAGCCCTGTCCCTGCCTGTACTAACGTCCATTTCTTCTATCAAGGGACTGAACGAGTTGGTACACTTAGCTGTTGTTGTCGTTGTTGTATCCTTGGTGTATTTCTTGACCACCAGCTTGGTAGTCGCCTTGATATTCTCGGGTGAGTATGACTACGATTTATGAAGGGTCATGTCTATATCTATAAAAAATAGAGGATGTCTGTTCAATTTCAGCCATAGCTCCAAAACAGAAGCAGTTAGAGACCTGAAACTTTACACACATATTTCATGGGTATCAAGGTTGTGCACCTTGGTATTACTTTTGAACGCTGACCCCCGGGTGGTCCGGGTAAGAACCAAAAATCTTCCTCCCATGTCATGGAGGACAAACTATCACAGTCAAAGTTATACTGTACAGTATATACCTAACCATCTTATGGATAAACAGCAACATGTTTGTATGCATTAGGAAACATTTCGACAATAGTTCTTGTTATCATCAGACTTAAAACATTAAATTGAAATACAATAGCATTAGTATTAAGAACTCAATAGGGCAAATAGAATTATTTACATCATCAGGAACATTAAGTAAAAAAAAATGGCTAACACTAGTCACTAACTAACTGGTGTGTAATGTTGTTGTTGGCATGTAACATATTTGTTTATCTTTACATATTCATCAACGGTATTACGTTCTACGCTACTCTCTCTCTCTCTCTCTCTCTCTCTCTCTCTCTCTCTCTCTCTCTCTCTCTCTCTCTCGCTCTCGTTATATAGAAAGTTTTTGTCAAATAGGGATTTTTTTTATTGCTTTTATTGCTTTAACTTGTCAAAATGAAAATCGTGTTGAGTAAAATTTGCTCGACTTCATTTAAGGCGCCGTTCACTGTCATGAGATATCGAAATTATTCCTACAGTAGGATAGGTTAGGTTTTCTATGAAACTATTTATTTATGTGTATTCTTATGATCTACATTATTGTTTATGGCCAGTCAGAAGTTTCCAAAAAAGATAAATGATAGAAGTTATCGCTAATCGGCAATTACCCCAGTATATATATATATATATATATATATATATATATATATATATATATATATATATATATATATATATATATATATATATATATATATATATATATATATATATATATATATGTGTGTGTGTGTGTAATATTCAGAAATTTCAGTGTAATTTCAAACACCGCGCCATTGGCGATACTGAGCTTTCAAGGTCGTCTGAGGGAAGAGAGCGCTCCCCGCACATAGCGAGAGGTTGTGGAACTAGGCCTATATGATATTAAATGTAATTTGCCGAATTAATAATGATGCGCTTCATGAAGTTAAGGGACTATTATTGAATTTGAAATCATTATAGATCATTTATCAGTCTGAATAATGTTACGGGTGTCCCAAGGAGTTATTAGTTAGGCGGAAAATATGTCACGTAGGCCTAAGCTAACGCCTTGAGAGGACACGAGGCTGGCTCTCTCTCAGTCACGGGGAAGCATTCAGACAAACAAGACGTCCCTGCGCGTCCGTCACAGAAATAGTCACGTGGCCTGGTCACCTGTGTTGCACTATTGCAGTATAACAAGTAAGTCTCATTCGATCTCAGACAGGGTTAGATAGGGCAGTGGTAAAGTTAACAAGAGCTAACATTGAGTTCATTTCAGGGTTTCCGTCAGAACCCACTTGACCGCGAGTTTGACCGCGAGAAGTTGGCTGCGAGAGACTGACTGCCGTTTGAGACTGCCGTTGATGATTGAGGCTTGGCGATTGTCGCCTTCGGAACGATCAGTGTAGGCTTGTCACTGGTTAGCGGGGTAGCAAAGGATCTCTTGAGTGAACTAGTGCTCCCGACAACTAAAACGACACGGGACCAGCATCAGCAGTGGGTGATCAGTTCTTACCACGTGGGTGCACAACACCACGTGTCCTCGGTCAGCTAGAAGTGTTACCTACTGGCCATACTCACCTGCTGGCGTTCTCTCTTCCTGCCCATGGACGCACTGGGAGTACACTGAGGCTATCTGAGTAAATTAATGGTCACACACTGAGACCATGAGTCTAGGGGATACCTAGAGGAACATTTTATCTCCCTTATTACGGGTGTATGTTGAGTTGGGTGGAGCATGGTTCACGAGTATTGGTGGACCCAGTAACATATCAATAATAGTGACTATATTTGTGTGTAGTTAATACCATTTCTCAGTTACTGATATTATCTTGACGTGTGTAGTTTAATATTTCTTAAATAATTTTGATAGTATTGTTTTTTGAATGTTTGTGTCACTAAGTGGAACCAGAGTGATACTGTGATTTGATTCTTTTAATGCATCTAATTTTTCTTCATAATTCCGATCTCAGGTATAACCTTTGTTCCCCAGAGTAGTGTTTAAGTTAGGTTAGGAATTGTGCATCTGTTGGGGTGATATAATTTTGTTGAAAGCCCTTAAGGCCTGTTTCATGTGTGCAAGCAACATTTCTTAATACTTTAAATTTATTGTTGCCTGAGTTTCTAATAATTTCAATATCATGTATAACTTTTATTCCCCAGAGTAGTGTTTTAAGTTCAAGTTAAGAGGTGCGCATATTGGTGTACCATTATTTGATTGTGTTTGTAGTGTTGGAGGGAATATAAGTGTCTAAATTTTACAGTGTGTCTCATTCATCCCAGTCACAGACGCTATCCTTCCACGGGTCACGGACAATTCATTTTGTTTAGTAGATTTAAGTGTTCTTGTGCTGGTTCGGGATTTTTCTCAAAGGGGCGCTTCCACTGCCATTACCATCTATTAATCTTTAATAAACCCCAAGTCAAGTGAGAAAATAAAGTCCAGTAAATTCCGACCGGTTACATATATATATATATATATATATATATATATATATATATATATATATATATATATATATATATATATATATATATATATATATATATATATATATATATATATATGCAAGTAAATCACTGTAAATCACACACACGTGTGTGAGTGCCTCACGCCAAGTTCCATGATAATATCCGAGGGTCGACTATTATAATATTCTACACCAGGAAAACACTCTCTCTGTAAGCTCAATGGGTCGATAACTCACCATCTGTCGCTAAGTTTTATATTGACAACGAGGACCGAGTCTAGACACTTAATACTATTTCGACCATCAGCGAGGACCAGTGATATGGTACATACTATTGTCATAACAGCTTAATGTGCCTCAAAAATTATGTTTACCAATATTTAACTGATATTTCAATAGTTATGGATTTTTTTTGTATTTAGATTTTCACCGAATTCAAGCTGATGAGAATATTTTACTTTTTATTTATTTTCTTTCAGTTTTCGTCTATATGATATCCGGCACTGTGGTTTACCTTAGTACATGAGATTCCCTCAACACGATCCAACAGTTCCTGCCAGGGTTTAGTTCAGGTTTAGACCGTCAGAGGACCACAGGCGAATTAGTTAATTTTACCGCCACACCAGCCCATTAAGTACTGTACTGCGGTGTCCCTCAGGACTCATTTAGTTTAATACTCGGGTTGAAACACGACGACCCTCTTCAAGGGAAGATTTTATTTTATAATACGGGCGTAAGTGTTCACCGAAACTCAGGCAATTAAGTAACACTGGCTGACTTACAAAATCCTACAGTTGTGGTGATAACATCATGTTTTTACTTAATCACACCAGCCTTGTTTGCCCTTTTGCTGACAGATAGAGAGATTTAAGAGAAAAAGAAAACAGAATCTGCTTTCACTCACCTACATACAGTTACCCAGAGTACTGTGACAACTCAGGAACCTCTCGACAAACAGCTATCAGGTCGTGCACACACTCTGCTGCTTCCTGGCTGTCCTGCTGCTTCGCGGTGTTTCTCTAGCCTCTTAACGGTGAGAGACACACTCATTTTACCAGTATGTTATATATCATTATTTCCATATATCTCATACCATTAACAAACTCTAGTCAGCTTTGTCCAACACTCCAGACTAATAACTTTTCTGTCTAATTTCAGTGTTATCGGTACTCCATATCCTACTCATCCCATATATCACTCACAAACATCGGACCTGTTGAGTCTCATTTGTTTCTTTCATCTGTTTCCCTTTTATCATTGTCGAATTTTAATTCCTCTAACCATCTCCAACTTTACTTACCGCATAACAGCTGTCATGCCCTCTGTTACTCTGTGTTCATTTCGTCATCCATTAATGCCTTGATTGTCACCTCCATTTTATCTCCATTAAAGTGAATATTAATTTCCCTCGTCTCTTTTATGTTATTAACACTTGTAAGTGTTCTTCTGGATCGCCTACCAGAACAGTTTACTCCTATCTATATCCTCTTAGTCAGCCTTTTCTACGATTTTGCTTTGATCTCTATTGTTGTATCATCCAACAAGGGCAATATTAACCTTTGACGTAGACGACCTTCTCTCACTGATAACCAGTTCCCTTCTTCCTGACATAAAAACTCGGAAAACTGCACAATTATTTCACCTTCATCCCACACGTCTATAACACCTCCTTCTCCACCTGACGTCGTCCCACACTCATTAACAGTTTGTATTAACACGTTCAGGAAGTTTTAATAATGAGAGAGGAAATTTGTTTTCTGATATTCACAGGTAAAACTTTTTTTAATGACAACAAATCATGAAGATAATTATCTTTCCTGACGGCAGTTTGAATTTGTAGATTTTATTGTAAAGTAAATGAGAAGTTAACATCTCTATCTCCTCTTCTGCCAAATGACGTCATCAGATAACTAGTCACATACACACACACACACACACACACGCTCTATCGGATACTCCTCACAGGTAGAAGTACGTGGATGACTGCACTGTGGGAGTTACAGTGGACAACACCTCACCGGACTACTCATCGCTACACTGCACCTTGGACAGGCTACAGGCATGGACTACGGAGAACAAGGTCGCCATCAATCACACCAAAACCGTAGTCATGCACTTCAATATCGCCACCACTCCAGTGCAAGCTCCAGCAGTTTCAGCGGGTGCCCATCCTCTCCAGTTAGTGTAACTATAGACCACGAACTGGACTGGAAGGCCCATGTAAACAACACTATCAAGGCACCCTCGTACCGACTCTACATGCTACGACGACTCAGGTCACTTGGGCCAACCCACACCAGAGTTGAGGACTACCTACAATGCATTTATACTCCCCAAATTAACGTATGTGTCACCAGCCTGGTCGTCTTCTCTCAACTCTACCCAATAACGTCAGCTAGAGAAGGTACAGAGCAGGGCCTGCAGAATCATGCTCGGCGCAGACTACTCCGGCTACAACAACGCTCTCTCCACCCTGGAAATGACATCTCTCAGTGACCTCCACCACCACGCACTAGCAGGATTTGGCAGTGGACTACCGCACCATCCTCGTCATCGCCACTTACTTCCACCTGCAGTTCCCACCCACCTAGCGCAATCCACCATAAGAGCCGCACTGATAGATATAAGAATAGCACCCTCCCATCTATTGCTAAAATAATAAACAGCTCCAGATTTATGTACTGAACTGCCCAGTAAATGTATTGAACGTATATTATTATGTCGAAATCACATGTAAGTTTGTATATTTTCAGCCACTGGCTGCAACTCTATTATAAACCGTTTATTATTATTATTATTATTACGCACAAACACAGACACACACACACTACTACTACTACTACTACTACTACTACTACTACTTTGCTACTGCTTTGCTACTGCTTTGCTTTCACTCGGAATCGAGTATGGCGATCATCCAGCTATGATACAATGAAATTAATTATTAGAGATGTCACCTTCATTGGTGAGTTTTTAGATGACTAAAGAGACCAATACGGGACCGGCAGAATCGTTCACTTTCGTTGCACATGTGTAGGGCCACATCTAGTGTGGGGGGGCCGATGGCAGAATCTTTCTGGCGTTGGTGCTTGTCTGCCTCTGTTTGCAGTAGGGCTGACTCGAAAGAATTGACACCTTCTCCAAGCGTGGCGCTGTGGAGTAATTGCCTCCCAGGTGAGGGGGATCGATTTGGCACTTTTTCAGGATTGTCTAAAGACTATCCTTATGCTTTTTCAGTTGCGCCGGCGCTACATTTACTATTCGTTAGATAACCGTAAAGTAGCTGCTTTGGCAGTCTACTGTCGTCCATGCGGGTAACATAGCCAGTCCAGCATAGTTGTTCATGAATAATGGTATCCTCGATGCTCCTACAGTTGGTGTCTGCAAGAATACTGGCATTTGTTTTCTTTTCTTCCCAGCAAACAAGGAGGATGGAACGTAGACTGCGTAACGTTGGTGAAATTTTTAAGTGCCTTCAGGTGCCTCCTGTATGTGACCCATGTCTCACTGCCGTATAGCAGGGTGGGGAGGATCACTGCTCTATATACGTACAACTTTGTAGATAATATCAGCTTCCTACAATTAAAGACACGGTTCCGGAGTCTGCCAAAGGCTTGAGATGCACATCTCATCCGATGCTGAATCTCTTTATCGATGTCCGCAGTGGAGGACAGGCGGGAGCTGAGATACCGAAACTGAGTACCATTAGAGAGGGTAGTACCTTTAAGCTGGGTGGATGGTGGAGATGTGTCTGAACCAAGCAAAGGTTGAAAGACAATCTGAGTCTTACCTACATTCACCTCAAGGCCGAAGAGTGCATTTGCATCTGCAGAGGTGTTCAGGATATCCTGTAGGTCGTGTTCAATGTGAGCAACAAGGGCGAGGTCGTCTGCATACTGAAGTCCAGTAATGGAAGCTGCTGACACCTTTGTTCTTGCCTGGAGTCGTTTTATGTTGAAAAGACCCTTCATCCGGTACTCGATATCCACCCCGCCGGCTACATTGACACTGGCACGAGTAAGGAAGGCAGTTAAGAAAATGGAAGAGAGAGTTGGTGCCAGTACACACGCTTCTTTAACCCCGGTTTGGATAGGGAAGAAATCAAACTAGGTACCATTGTGCAGGATACTGCCGTTCATGCCATCGTGGAGTTGCCTCGCAATGGCGATGAATTTTGGTGGGCGGTCAAAACGGCTGAGGGTCCACCAGAGGGTTTCTCTGTTGACCGAGTCGCAGGCCTTGGTTAGGTCGATGAAAGCCATGTACAGGTGACGACGCTGTTCTCTGCACTTTTCCTGTATCTGTCGGGCAGCAAAGATCATGTCAGTGCTGCCACATGATGGCATAAAGCCACACTAAGATTCTGGGAGGAAGTTTTCCCCCAAGCAGAAAGTCAGTTTAGGAAGACTCGGGTGATAATCTTGCCAGCTACGGACAGCAGCGAGATCCCACGGTAGTTGCCACATTCTGACCAGTCGCCCCTGTTCTTATAAATATTGATGATGGAGGCATCTTTAAGAGCTTGAGAGATTTCCTCCTCTACCCATATATTCTCCAAGAGAGAGTGGAGATGGCTGGTAGGCAGAGGTCCTACGGCTATATACCTCAGCTGGGATTCCATCAGGCCCTGAGAATTTTTTAATTTTTCATCTGTTTGATGGCAGTAGCTACCTCATCCAGGGATGGAGGATAGCTGAGGTGTTCTAGCCGGTAAACTGCTGATTCTGTCTAGGTTAATATGGCCGGATCATTATATTATATTGGGTTTTAGAAGCAAAACCCAGTTGTCTGTTATCCATATATTGAGGAACTATCTAGAATACAGTTCCAAAATGTAGATCACCGTAACTTATCACTGTATGACCGTTAAGAGAAGGACGGGGACTATTTAAAATAGATCTTTTATTATACGTCCGATCTGTGTGAGGCTTTGAGTAACAATGCCAATGAGTAGTGACCCATCGAGGGAGAACAGTATATGTACGTGTACGTCGTCCTCTCCTGAAGGAAGACGGAACCATCCACGATGGCTCTCAAATAATGTCTTCCTCTAGTCAAGGATATCAAACTACTGCCCGCTTTAGGTAGCCAGGGAGCCGGATACTTAATGCCTTAACTCAGCATAATATGACGCGGCTTCCAGTGGGCACACCTTATCACGTGCTCTGAACATGTCACCTCAAAGCCAGTGGAAAGTTACAGGGGATGATAGAGTATATAAATCAAATGTAATTAACCCATTTATTTAATGCTTTTGCCTATTCGCCAGGGGCTATTACAGAGGTGGGTCAGCTCTGGATGCTGATCGACCTGGTGGATAGTCAGGACATCCACATTTGTGTTTCGGTTGAGCAGTGAATGGTAGTGCTCTTTCCAGCGCCTTCATCGTCTTTAATTAAGGAGTTACCGTCGGATGAGCGGAGGGGGGCTGCCTCACGAGTGATTGGCCCAAAAATATTTTAGTGGAATTGAGAAATTTGTGCATCTTGTGTTGATGTGCAAATTTTTCTTTTTCACGTGCTTTTTATTTTAAACCAGTCGTTCTTTAAATTGAGAAGTTCCTCCTGCGCTGCTGCTTTCTTCTTTCGGAAAGTATCAGCTTTGGTTTGAGACTGAGGGTTGTTCTGCTAGTTACTTAAAGCAGCATGTTTATCATCGATGAATACATTGATTGCCGGGTCATTTTCATCAAACCAGTCCTGGTGTATTCTTTTGAACTGACTGATTGTTTCTCTGCAGGTTTTAGTCATGACAGTGTCGAGAATATCCTATTCGGCACTGGGATTTGCGTTGTTTGCTGTTGGGTTGTTTATCACCCCATGCTCGAGCTGCTCTATGAAAGCATATGCTACTGCTGGATCCTCCAGATGCTTAGTGTTGAAACCTCTTCTGGAGGCATGCTGCCCTCACCGTTTCGGGGCAACGTGAAGTGAGAGCTTGGCTCTGGCGAGCTGATGATCAGTGTCGCAGTGGTCCGAACCACACATGGCATGGGTGATGAGGGCATCTCGGCGATCTCTTTCTCTGACAAATATGTAATGAATGAGATGCCAGTCCTTGGATCGTGGGTGTTGCCACGAACCCTTGAACTTGTCGGCCTGCCTAAGCAAGGAATTGGTGATAGTGAGGTTGTGTGCAGCACACTTGCTGAGGAGGAGAAGGCCATTGGGATTACACTTGCCTAGTCCATTTCTACCTATGGTTCCTTGCCAAATGTCAGCATCTCTGCCAACTCTGGCATTAAAGTCACCAAGGAGCACAACTTTGTCTGCTCTGGGATAGAGTGTTGGGGCGTATGCACTAATGAAAAGGCATGACATGAGTGATTCAGTGGGACAAAAAAAGCGTCATGAGGTGCTCGTTGATCCCAATAGGCATTTCAGTTAGCGTGTGTAGGATGCGTTGGCGGATGCCAAAGCCAATTCCAAAAATGCAGTTTCTCTCTACAGCAGGCTTATTCCTGCAGAAGAACGTATAGCCAGAGCCCCATTCTGTGAGTTGACCCTCATCTGCGAGCAGGGACTCACTAATGGCTGCTGCTGTGTCCATCTTATACCTAGTCAGCTCTTTTGACACAAGGGTGGATCTTCTTTCAGGATGCTCATTTGTGCCAGTATCCAGAAGCGTCCTAACATTTCATGCAGCAACTATATGAGGTTGTATAGTTTGTTTTTGGTTGGATCTGGTGTTTTTATTGTGTTTTCGACCGCATAAGGATGACCTTACTGGGTGCGGTTGCCCAGTCAGGTTGGCTTTTTAGGCAAGCTATGTTTAGGACATCTTTTCTGGCCCCCTCCCCATGTGAAGTGAGCAGAGTGGCTTTCGAAAGGGTTGCTTAGTCGCACAGACAGATCGGATTGCACTGCTGCCTAGATCCCAGTGCATAAACGACCATCTTCTCTGTGCTGCCCATGTGCAGCATTATGACTAGAGACTCCCGGCTGTCATCTCTGCATATCCCCGTCGCCACTCGGCCGTCGCCATAGGACTTTTGAGTGTATTAGGGTTTTGATGATGATGAGAGGTATGATGACTTGGATGATGGCTGCACACGAGTTGATTTATGTGGTGAGGCTAGAGTGCAGGCTGCAACCACACATCTTGTCTTTCCCTTTTCCTGATCCAGTGGTGCAAGTGTTGCAATGACTGAGGAGAGGGAGAGTTGCAATGGACTGCCAACAGCCCAGTTTGTTGGGTTTCGCCTTAGTAGCCTGTCCATCAGGCATTGCCTTCGTCCGCCGGTGTAGTCGTTGGGTTCCCGTGGTGGTCACCTCTTCTGCCTATACCGCCGTTAGTGTCTTGTTGGAGCTCTATAGGTATGTCTGCTTGATGCAGGTCTCCACCGCAGATTTCTCGTTCGGGGTTTACTCCCGTAGCCTTATACCTCCCAAGCTTAATCCACAAGGCATCGGGCAATGGTTGGTTGGCACCAGAACGAGTCCACATGACAGTGAACCTATGCGCCGTCCTTCTGGGGCCACTGCTACTCCGAGATCCCCTGCTGGTCTAGCCTGGGCCCATGAGGCACCCAGTTACCCTATGTTGCAATGAGGAGGCACAGAAGGAGTCTTGATGATGAGGAGGCTGTGTAATGGCAGGGGAAGACTTATGAGGTTGTTTCCCTGTTCGCCATGAGGGCTAGCCAGCTGAGGCAGCTGAAAGTGAGAAGGAGCAAGCAGTGCTTGCACCTTAACATGACATAATGCTGCCACACTTGACACATTTCACCACCCTGTGTACTAAAACACACACACACACACACACTGATATACAAAAGTGACAATTTCAATACGAAACAAAGAAACAACTGTTACAGCGACAATCGTGATTAGCGGTCAATGTTGACCTGACCGGACCAGACACACCCAGTCCTCCGTGCACCCACCACCAGCAACACTGGATGAAAGGCCAAGAAAGACTAAAAACTACATCAGGAGATAAATGAGGACTCCCTACTCCACCCAAGTGAAGATTTATGAATTCCTAACTACATCACATGAGGAACAAGAACCTTCTCCAACACCCTATGTGAGCTGAAGGACCTTCCCGGACCACGTGGTGTATCTGCAGCTGTAGTGAGGTAGTGGCTTAACACTCAGGCATGACGCAACGGCCATCCAGACAGTGGGCGCCAACATCAGGTCACAAGAATGTTTACAAGTCCAGCTCAAACATTACCAGCTCTATAGTTAATCTATATGTTGACGCTTTGTTTATTATAATTTCGTTTTGAAAGCTTTTGTAAATAAATAAATAAATAAATAAATAAAAAATTAAAATTTGAAAACTGCAGATTCTTGGAGATGGGAAAAAGGCCTCACGACCCCAAAACTCAGTTAAGAACCATCTGTGGTTAAGACTATTCCAACCATACCAAATATGTAGAGATCGTATGTCTGGGAGGGACGTTATACGCGGACAGACTGACAGACAGAAGCTTCCAAATACATATGAAGCGATCAAATTCTTAGGAGGATATAATGTGTTTCATTTTTGGGGCGTGGAAATATCTTGGTAACATCAGACGAACAACAAACAGATGTCACTTAAAAAAAACAGCTACTAATTAAGTTAAGTGATGAAGTAATTTATGGTACATTGTGGTCTTTTAATTCCTATAATTATCCCCAAATTTCCTTCCCGTCATACAGACTTTCATCCCCCCTCCCACCCCCACAGTAATACCTCCAGTGAAGTCATCAACACCTGGGAGACGTTTTCTAGGTTATAAATTTTTATCTTGGAGTGAAATGATATGAGGAGTGAACGCTGTGACGTGACTCAGTACACAGCCTCGGCAAGTGTTATATACTGATTGTTGAGGATATCGAAGAACCATGCAAATTTGTCTTAATTTCTTGCCCTTCATTAAATATTTGGCTATCTGTATGCCCGTATGTCATTTTGTCTGTCTGTCTGTCTGTCTGTCTGTCATTCTGCCTGTCTGTTTGTATGTATGTCTGTCATTCTCTGTGCCTAACTGTCTTCATCTCTTAGTATATCTTTCTTCAACTATGTCACCTTCCCCTCTTCTCACATTCATTTTCTTTCCCCATGTTCCCCTTCTCTTTCTTGCTTCTTTATGTTACTCTTTCCTTCTATTCGCCTCTCACCTGTCTTCTGAAGATCTTAATAACAGCTGAAACACGCAGTAAATATTCCTGGTAAAGACAGGAGGCGGGTGCCGTGTGCAGTAAGAGAGGCGACCGACACTCACTCAGAGACACTTTTTACTCCCGTCAAAATTTCTCGGTGGATTAGGAGCCGTAACTGAAGGTGGAAGACGCTCGTGTGAGGTAGTTAGGACGTGGTGCCGCTAACCACGTTTCATATCGTTCCGAAAAGTCGTTCTCAAGTTAATGATAGAAAAAGACAAGCGGACGTTAGGGGGGGGCTGCAAGGATGGGCGTATGGATGGAGGGACCGACGGAGTGACCGATGTATGAATAGATAAAAGGCCGGCGGACTGACAGAAGTAATCGTATATTGTGTAGCGTGGACATAAAACCTTCACTAGTAGGTAGTGGTGATGTTGGTGTCTTGGACAGGTAGTTGATGTTGATGTCCAGGACAGGTTGTGTTGATGTTGGTGTCCAGGACAGATAGTGGTGATTTTGGTGTCCAGGAAAGGTTAGAGGAGCAGTGTGGTGAGGTGAGTGTGTGAGTGTCATGAAGTGGGGGTTGCTGGGTGGAGGAGCTGCCTGAAGGGGAAGGTAACTTTAAGAGTGAGGGCGGCACACCCGGCGAGGGACAGGGCGGTGCAGGGTGTCTGGCCAGCTGGGTCAAGATGGATGGACTGTCAGCAGTTAGCAGCCACCAACACCGGCGTGACATGGGAGTGACAAGGTGGTGGACACGAGGTGGAGTTGTGGAAGGCAGCGGTGTCTAAAATAAACTGACTGGCCAAGAGGAGAAAATTTCCAGGAAGGTGACAATGTTGAGTCCAAAAATGATTGGGCGTGAGAGTGAGTGGACAAGACCTACGAGTGAATAAAATGCAACAACAATTAATTTGGTAGAGGGAAGACCTCCGGCTGCAGGCACCATATTCACACCCAGATTATAAGAGGACCTGTGGCGTGACACAGTGAGTGTGTGGTGACATACAGTGTGTGACGTGACACTGTGAGTATGTCGTGACATACAGTGTGTGTGGTGTGACACAGTGAGTGTGGAGTGACATACAGTGTGTGACGTGACACAGTCAGTGTGTCGTGACATACGGTGCGTGACGTGACACAGTGAGTGTGTGGTGACATACGGTGTGTGACGTGACTTACAGTGTGTGGCGTGACACAGTGAGTGTGTCGTGACATACAGTGTGTGTGGCGTGACACAGTGAGTGTGTCGTGACATACGGCGTGTGGCGTGACATACGGTGTGTGACGTGACACAGTGAGTGTGTGCCGTGACATACGGTGTGTGACGTGACACAGTGAGTATGTGTCGTGACAAACGGTGTGTGACGTAACAGAGTGAATGTGTCGTGACATACGGTGTGTGAGGATTTAAATAAACTGCAGGAGTGGTCAGAAAAATGGCAAATGAAATTCAACACCAGCAAGTGCAGCGTACTTAATATTGGAAGAACAAATACTGTCAATGTATACAGCCTTAACAATATCAACCTAGAGAAGTCGACTTTTGAAAGCGACTTAGGGGTACTTGTAAGCCCGGACCTACGGCCTAGAAAACAGTGCGTTAATGTTCGAAATAAGGCAAATAGAGTATTAGGTTTTATATCTAGAAGTGTAAGTAATAAGAGTGCAGAGGTCTTATTGCAACTTTATCTTGCGCTAGTCAGGCCGCACCTCGATTATGTGGTTCAGTTCTGGTGCCCTTATTATAAAATGGATATCAATTCACTGGAGTCGGTGCAGCGAAGAATGACGAAAATGATTCCGGGACTTAGAAACTTTCCATATCAAGATAGGTTAAAGAAACTAAACTTGCATTCCCTAGAAAGACGAAGAGTGCGGGGAGATATGAGAGAAGTATTTAAGTGGGTGAAAGGAATCAATAAAGGGGATATAGATAAAGTTCTTATAATATCCGAGCAGGATGGGAGTCGTAGCAACGGATTCAAGTTGGATAAGTTTAGGTTTAGGAGGGAGATAGGAAGGAACTGGTTCACAAATAGGGTGGTGGACGAGTGGAACAAGCTTAGCAACTTTGTAGGAAGTGCTGCAACGCTAGAAAGTTTTAAAAGGAGGCTGGATAGATTCATGGATGATAGAGAGTGGTAGTAACTCTTGACAGGAGCTGCCATGCACAGGACAACCGGCGTATTGCAGACTGCTTATTTTCTTATGTTCTTATGTTCTTATATGACGTGACAGAGTGAATGTGTCGTGACATACAGGGTGTGACATGGCACAGTGAGTGTGTCGTGACATACAGCGTGTGGCGTGACATACGGTGAGTGTCGTGACACAGAGAGTGTGTCGTGACATACAGCGTGTGGCGTGACGCAGTAAAGTATCTGTTTAAAAAAATGTGTTTTGTGACAAGTAGTGATATCGGGTGTGGAGATAATGTAACACAGGGTGTGGAGGGAGTCTGACACATGGTGTAGAGGGAGTCTGACACATGGTGTGGCGGTAGTTTGACACATGGTGTGTAAGTAGTTTGATACATAGTGTGGATGTAATGTGACACATTGTGTGGAGGGAATGTGACACAGGGTGTGGAAGGAATGTGAAAAGAGTGTAGAGGTAGTATGTCACTGGGTGTGGAGGTAGTGTCACACAGGGTGTGAAGGTAATGTGACACAGGGTGTGGAGGGAGTATGACAGAGTGTGGAGGTACTGTAACATGGTGAGGAGGGAATGTGACACAGGGTGTGGAGGGAATGGGACACAGGGTGTGGAGGAAGTGAGACACAGGATGTAGATCGAATATAACACAGGGTGTGAAACAGGGTGTTGGGTGAATGTGACACAACGTGAGGTAGATGGGAACAAATTAATCAATAGTGTGGACACAGTCAAGGATGGTAACAGCTTCCTACTGTATAATCCTCCAGTCTTATTTAAAATGAAAATGTGTCTTAGAGTTGACTATAATCTTTGGCAAGAGATTCCATGTCCAGCAATACCTTCCCGAGTCCTGGACACTTTCCAAAATGTGCCCAATCCTTTACAGACAATATCCTTCTTCCCCATTATCTTACGAAGCCCTATTTCCTACCTCAGTTATCCTCGAAGTTATGGAAGAAAAAAGTAAATGACCTTAAAATACATGAGATAGTGTAACTCTCCCAGTGCAAGTGTCTTTGGGCTGTCTCATTGAAGATCTTTTTCTCCTTACTCACAAACTAGACTGTCCCATCACATCTCTGGTCGGTTAGTTCACTCTGACAACCTTTTACAATGTTGCCCATCGCTTACGTCTGCTCAAACCTCCTTCATATGATATATTCTTCCCTCATCACCGTGATCTCTTCCTCTTGTCTTCCTTTACCTCCCGCAGGGATATGTAACGTGTGTGTGTGTGAGTGTGTGTGTGAGTGTGTGTGTGTGTGTGTGTGTGTGAGTGATATCTCGCTGCTTAACATAGCTGACAAGATTATCACTCGAGTCCTCCTAAACAAACTTCTTCCTAAGACGGAAAACTTCCTCCCAGAATCTCAAAATGGCTTTAGACGATCACGTGGCACCAATGGTATACTTTGAATGGGTACTACAGCAAGGTATACTTTGAATGGGTACTACAGAAAGGTATACCTTGAGTGGGTACTACAGCAAGGTATACTTTTGAGTGGGTACTACAGAAAGGTATACTTTGAATGGGTACTACAGCAAGGTATACTTTTGAGTGGGTACTACAGAAAGGCATACTTTTGAGTGGGTACTATAGCAAGGTATACTTTGAGTGGGTACTACAGCAAGGTATACTTTGAATGGGTACTACAGCAAGGTATACTTTTGAGTGGGTACTACAGAAAGGCATACTTTTGAGTGGGTACTATAGCAAGGTATACCTTGAGTGGGTACTACAGCAAGGTATACTTTGAATGGGTACAGAAGCAGTGAGGGCACTACAGCAAGGTATACTTTGAATGGGCTACAGAAAGGCATATTGGGGTACTACAGAAGGCATACATAGCAAAGGCATACTTTGATTACTACAGCAAGGTATAAGGGTATACTACAGCAAGGTATACTTTGAGTGGGTACTACAGTAAGCATACTTTGGTGGGCACTACAACAAAGGCTTGTACTACATAGTATACTTGAGTGGGTACTACAAGGTATACTTTAAGTGGGTACTACAAAGGCATACTTTGAGTGGCACTACAGAAAGGCTTTTGATACTACAGCAAGGTATAATTTGAGTGGGTACTACAGCAAGGTATAATTTGGTGGCACTACAGCAAGTATACTTTGAGTGGGTACTACAGGCAAGGTATACTTTGAGTGGGTACTACAGCAAGGTATACTTTGAAAGTGGTACTATATAAGGTATACTTTGAGTGGGTACTATGGAGGATACTTTAGGCAGGGGCAATACTTTGAGGGACTATACAAGGATACTTGAGTATTACAGCAAGGTATACTTTGAGGTACTATACACCAAGGTATACTTTGTTGGAGTGAGGTACTACAGCAAGGTATACTTTGAGTGGGTATTACAGAAAGTAAACTCTGAGGTGGTACTTACATAAGGCATACTTTTGAGTGGGTATTACAGCAAAGGTATACTTTGAGTGGCACTACAAGGCATAAGTATACTTTGAGTGGGCATTACAGCAAGGTATAATTTCTACTGGGCACTGTTACAGCAATAAGGTATACTTTTAGTGGGTACTACAGCAAGGTATACTTTGAGGGGTACTACAGCAAGGTATACTTTGAGTGGGTATAGGCATACTTGTAGTGGGTACTACAGTAAAGCATATTACTTTGAGGTGGGTATACTTTGACTACAGCAAGGTATACTGTAGTGGCACTACAGCTATGATTTGAGGGGAAAGCATACTTGAGTGGGGTATTTGAAGGTACCAACCATTTGAGGTATACATACTTTGTAGTGTATTACAGCAAGGTATACTTTGAGTACAGGGTATTTTAAAGTATTCTTTTGAGTATACTTTGGGTACTACAGCAAGGCACACCCTACTATAGCAAGGTATACTTTGAGTGGGTACTAGAGCAAGGTATAGTTTGAGTGGGTACTACAGCAAGGTATACTTTGAGTGGGTACTACAGCAAGGTATACTTTGAGTGGGTACTACAGGAAGGTATACTTTGAGCTTACTTTTATCATAACAGGTCTTGATATGAACGAACAGCTACTCAAAAGTTTTGGGTTGTTTGACCCCTGACACAATAGCTACAGCACAGGTACAGTTCTTGTCTGCAATATTTCAAAGATGTGTAGATAAATTGTTTGGTAAATGAAAGTCGGGAAGATAAAGGAACACGATGATTACAACATGTTCGCCTTTTATGGTGTAGACACAACTATATTATTTTATTATTTCTTTATTACAAGATACAGAGTAAAACATAGGCTGTGCTTTGTGAAGATTATGGTGTCGGGTGCTGCAGTTAATATTGTCTCGTCTCCAGAACCTCAATACACAACATGTGGTTCTCAAAATAATGTGGCTTGAGGGATTCTTGAGTCCCAGTTCCACAGTAATGCTGTGTGGCCTCCGACCTGGTGATTCGGGGCTCCTGCCCCGAGAATAAATCTTCAACAGTCTTAGAAGGCAAGAGATGACTTATGACTGTCTGCACTCTCAGAGTTGCAATAATAGGCATTAAAGACTGCCAAGGCTACACACCACCACCACACTCCACCACCACCACACTTCGCCACCACCACACTCCATCACCACCACCACACCAACCCACCACCACCACCACACCCACCACCACCACACTCTGCACTCACCACCAACCAAATCCACCACTCACTCACCATTAATTTCTGCCACCCACACTCCCTCACCACCACCACACTCAACCACCACCACCACACTCCACCACCACCACCCAAATCCACCACCACCACCACCAAATCCACCACCACCACACCCACCACCACCACACTTCTGCCACCACCACACCCAACCACCACCACCACACCCACCACCACCACCACACCTCTGCCACCACCACACCCACCACCACACTCCATCACCACCACCACACTCAACCATCACCACCACACTCCATCCACCACCACACTCCACCACCACACACCACCACTACACCCCTGCACCATCACCCCAACCACCACCACACTCCTCCTGTTGGGAACCACCACATTCCACCATCACCACCACACTCTACTACAAATCCACACTCAGCCTCACAACTACCACACTCCACCACCACCCACCCCACCACCAGCACCACACCCACCACCATCACAACCACAATCCACCAATTAATACCACCACATTCTCCTACGACCACCACCACCACCACACACTCTACCACCACCACCATAGTCCACCACTAAACTATGCCACCACCACAATTGCACCACCCACCACACTCCACCAAAACCACCACTTTTCACCACCACCACCACTGCCACACTCCGCCACCACCACTTTTCACCACCACCACACTCCGCCACCACCACACTCCACCACTACAGTACGCTCCACCACACTGTTGGTTGTAGCACTTGTGAGTACGTTACCCCCCCCACTATTAAAACTTTCGTTGACCTTCCCTTTCCACCTCAGTGACCCTGAGTTTTTGCTGTTCCTTAATCAGTCCCAAATTCCCACACTGATGATGCTGGTGTCGTTCCCTTAGAATCACTTAGATGTACTGGACCGTATGTGTTACACCACCTTTACCCATGGTGTCGACACAATACTCCCTCATATTAACCCTGATGCCTTTCTACAAAACTTACTGGGTTACACCAACCCCAATTGTAACTATTACTTTCCTGATTCTCCAGAGGGTTTAGTTCTAGTCTCCTACTATCTCATTCATTAGCCATAACATCAGCAGTATTCTCCTTCACTTAGATACCCTTTTATATCAGTGTATATCTTCTATTCCCCACAAATTTGATGTACTTGAGTTCTGTGAGACCAAAGTCACTAACGATATTTAACATTTGTATAACATTCCTAATTAAAAAAGACACTGCGTCAACACGTCACGACACAGTGGTGGTGTCGCCCTATATGTTGATATCAAGTATAACACTTCTGTAAGAGATGATTTAAAGGTTCAGGAGGAGTACATGGAGAGTGTTTTCACTGTTTTTTTTTTTTTACGGGAAAGAGCCCACCCGGAAACAGGTCATTACCCCACAACGGGGCCTAGGAGGGGGGAAGTGGGGGTGAGAGTAAAAATATCCTAGTAGGAGTAATCCACAGAAGACCCCACACAAATGTAAGGAACTTTCTTGATAAATTTTCGGAGCTTATCTCTATCGTTAGTTCAGAGAGGAAACTTTGCTACATCACAGGAGATTTCAACCCCTTGATCTATTAAAATCACAAACCGACACCTCAATATTAGACCTTCTTGCTACCTGTTATTCTAAACTCTTCTTCAACACTATAACCAAACCCACTAGAGTAACTGTCACCTCCGCCACTGTGATAGATAATATCTGGACTAACAACACTCCTAACAATCTTGCAAGTGAAACTATTTATAACAATATCTCAGATCACTTCCCAGTTTTTGCCATGTATAAAAACAGCCCCAAGATCAGGTCTAGTAGAGTCCCAATAAAATAGAGAGACTACTGCGCTGACAACATGCTCCTTTATGAAAACAACTTAATGAATGCCAAGTAAGATCTTGTCTATGCTTCCGGCAACCCTAACGTGAACTGCTGCAACTTCTCTTGCATCTTCAGTGCTTGCTTTGATAAATCCTTCCCCCTCAAGACTAAGTCAGTGAAAATTTCCAAACCATATATCACAAGTGAAATCAAGGCAATGATAAAAGAAAAACACAAACTCCAAATGAAATTTGCAAAAAGACCCATAACTTTCGGTGATGCTTACCGAAGTATCAGAAATAGAGTAACTCAAGCAGTTAGAAATGCCAGATGTAGCTATTTTACAAATAAGCTCCAGTCAGCATCAGACAACAGTAAGAAAACCTAGAATATCATCAATTCTGTTCAGAACATGAACAATCAGCCTTCGGCTCCACACTCAGCTTTTATGATAAATGATTCTGTTGCAACGGAACCCTCATTCTTTACCAACCACTTCAATGACTATTTTATTAATGTTGGTAAAAGTTGGGCAGAGAGCATTCCTGATCACCATGAGGAATTTAGAGCCTACCTGCGTAACATAGAGCAAAATGAGCTGTTCTTATCCCCTGTCACAACAGATGAATTATATTGACCATCATAAAAATGTCCAAAGATGCCGCAGCAGGCGAAGACAATACCAATAAGCATCATTAAGAAAGTAGCCCACTTACTACTACCTGTTCTCCTACACATTTGTAACCGCCCCATATCAGTCCTCCCAGCCTTAAGTAAGGTACTGGTGAAGCTAGCATGCAGTAGACTAAATTCCTTCTACAAGGTCAATAACATCCTTACAGACTCTCAGTTTGGATTTAGAGCTAAAAGATCGACTGAAAGTGCTCTGCTATCCCTTACTATTGACATCTTAAACTCCTTTGATGACAGTCAGTTAACAGTCGGTATATTCCTGGACCTCTCTAAAGCCTTTGATACTGTCGACCATACCATCCTCCTTTCAAATGTCTGCTATAATAATCAACAATCTGACTTTTCACCAATTTTGTATGGCGTCCCTCAAGGCTACATTCTCGGTCTAGTACTGTTTTTGTTGTACATAAACGATATAGTCCACTCCAGCACACTCATAAAATACAATTTATTTGCAGACGATAGTAATCTCTACAGTATGCCAGCAACTCAGACCTCCATTCCTCGAGGAGAAGTTACAATGAACACTGAATTGACTTAAGTCACGACCTGGGTAATACGTAATAAACTGACCTTTCACCTCGAAAAAACCCACTACACGGTCTTTCACAGTAGGAAAAGCTTACCCCCAGATTTGGACCATCTGTACCTTGGTAATACAGTCTGGAAACGCGAACAAAATACTAAATTCTTGAGGTTATTGTTGTTAAGGAAAACTAAGGTGTTTACCAAACAAGCTGGTAACCGCAAACGCGGTCGCCAAGTTCAATATAGGCAACAACACTATTGACTGGTGTTTCTTCTTTAACACCTTGGTGTTTCCGTCCCTTGTACCCTCACCTGCCATACAACAGCTAACCCGCCAATGTACTGACAGACTGAGACTTCTTAGAAGTGTAGCGGGGTACAGCCCGCACTATGGTGCTAATATTAGAATTGTTAAAACAATATACCTGTAGATGTAATCCTAGACAAGGTTCTTGAAACTCCAGGGCACGAGCAGTAGATATATTCAACAAGTGGTACAAGACTTGGCGTGATAGCCAACCGGTACAGGAACAGGAGCCAGCACAAGGAACTCCTCGTCGTAGGCAGGCCGAAGCCGATCTGAGGGAAATTAGCTAGCTAGGCAAGGAGAGTTGCTAGACATTACTAGGACAATAAATGGGGTCTTCTAATTACTCGACTAGCGCGGTACAGACATAGTACATCGGGACATAGTAAGTGGACATAGGCATTAGACATAAGCATAGATATCAGACATGCTATAATAATATGTAGTAATACAGACATGTGAATAAATGGTACAATGAATGGTAACAGAGTCTTGGCGTCAGGCGTGTTCACATATCTTGGTATTTACCATTCATACAATACCTAGGCTATATAAGATCGCTGATAGATTACCACGCACCAGCCCTGGTCCTTCGTGACGGGAAAGGCGTTGACAAGCTCGAGAAAATGCAAAATAAAGCCCTCAGAATTATCCTAGGATGTCTCATGAGCACTAAAGTACTTAATATGAGGAAAGAACTAGGTATACCCAGTGTTAAAGATAGAATAATTGAAGTCAACCTCATGATAGCCCTGAGGCTTCTGCGTGGTGATCCTGATAACATTGTTTCCTTAAAATTGCTAGAATGTATGAACCATGGGACTGTTGAGTCTAAATGGATCCAAACTACAGCTACACATATGAAGATGTTTGGACTAGACCACCTGTACAAAGTTGAGACACAACAGCGCTTTCTGCCACACTGGCGGACAGTTCCCTTCGATATCACAATGCCGACATATCCGCCTAAAAAATTAATTATGCAAAGCATTTATCTCCAACACACTGCCAAACTGAGAGCACTTGAACACATACACACTCTACAGACTGATGATAATATCACACAGACCATCTACACTGATGGATCTCTTAACACCGCCTGTGGCAGGGCTGGAAGTGCTATTGTTGTGACTCAACCTGACGGTAATATAATTGAGAAAGGAGTTAGAATTAACAACTGGGCATCCACTCTACAAACCGAATTAGTTGCCATACTCACAGCTATTAAATTCATTGAAACCACTGTCACTGACAGTCTCATCATCACTGACTCTCTATCCTCACTACTTGCCCTTGGTACCCTCGACTCAAGTTGTCACTCTCTTGTTTCTGAAGCCAGACACAAATATGCGTGCCTTGTTGACCGGGGTGTCAAGGTCAAACTGTTGTTGATCCCGTCTCACATAGGCCTCATAAAACATGACAGAGTTGATGCCCTCGCCAAACTCGCGTCTAACAAAGACACCGTTGAATACAATTTGGGTCTGTCAAAAAAAACCTTAAAACAGTAATTATGAAAGAACTTATTGATGAGTTTGACGCAAGTAGACTAGTGCAAACAGGCACGAGTCGACCCATAGGTTACCATGATGAGATGTACCAAGTGAAACATGTATATGGAGCAAGTAACAAGATCACAAGATTACAAGATGTTGTAACTGCTAGATTAAGGTTAGGATATAAGTACCTCTGACAGTATGTCCCTCAAGCAGATGTAAACAAGACTAAGTGTAAAGTATGTGGCCATACATATGGCCACACACTTGAACACTACGTCCTCGACTTTGTGAATATAGAACCTTTTAGGGACAGGTCCAAGCACACTGTGTGTGAAATGGCACAACACTTCATCTCTAATGGCAAGATAGCCGACATATTAAGATTGTATCCACTTTTTTGCACTTAGTAATTATATCAGTTCTCATGTACAGAACCAAATACGCAATGTGCTTGAATATTTTTCACGTAAATGTGAATAACAAAGTGTGAGGCCAGACATACTGCCTCACACGCCTGTACTCACGCATTTGTGAATAAGTTACCCTCTATGTATAGAACTAAACAAATAATGTAATTGAAATACTGTGTAACACATTCAGTGCCATAATATCCTGACAACGGGGGTTAATTATTATGACCCGTTGTAAACTCTACTCTGTAATCCTTTTGCGCTACCGCTCACAGGATGAGTGTGGGGTGCACAATAAAGTAGCCGCTGTAAGCGGCAAAATAAAAAAAATAACTACCACCACCACCAAATTCTACCACCACCACCACACTCCACCACCAGAACACTACACCACCACTACTCCACCCCTTCCACCACCACAACCATAACCATCACCACACTCTACCACCACCACACTCCACCACCACCACACTCCACCACCAGAACACTACCACCACCACTACTCACCCCTTCCACCCACCGCAACCATAACCATCACCACACTCTACCACCACCACCTCCCACCACCACACACTCCCACCACCACCACCACAACACACCATCGCTACCACCACCACACTCCACCACACAACACCACCACACTCCACCACGACCACACACTCACACCACCATCACCATCCCGCCACCACCACCACACCACCACCACACTTGCTCCAAACACCACCACTACCAACACTCCATCAACACCACCACCACACACCACCATTACACTCCACCACCACCACCTCCCACCACCACCACGCTTCACCACCTCCACCACCAGCACCACACTCCACCACCACCGCCACCACCACTCTCCGTCTCTCCACCACATTTCATACCACCACACCTCCTACCACCACCACCACCACCTTCACCACCACACTCCACTACCAGCACCACACTCCACCACCACCACTACCACCACCACTCTCCGTCTCCACCACATTTCATACCACCACCACACTCCTACCACCACCACCACACTTCACCACCACACTCCCACCTGGCACCACACTCCACCACCACCACTACCACCACCACTCTCCGTCTCCTTTTGTTCATACCACCACCACCTCCACACCACCATACTCCATCACCACATTCCACCACCACACACACTCTACAACAACCACACTCCTCCCACCACCACCACACACACTCTACAACAACCCCACTCCTCCACTACCACACTCCACCACCACTGAACAATTTTTTTACTCAATTTAATGTAAAATATTTTATGTAACAAATAACTCTTTTATTATCCTTTTAATTTTTTTATGTTTATTTACTTATTTATTTTTATACTTATTCTTCTTTATCTTACTCTTTCTTCTACTTATTCCCGTTATTGTTTCTCGTTATACTCGTGAGAGGTGGAGGGAGGTAGTTAGAGGTAATTGCTTACGTTTGAGGAGAGGGGAGGGGAGTACAGGACTAACGGCCAGTTTGTGGTTGGCTAGAAAGGCCTACACCAAGGGGAGAGGCTAGGGGTGGATAACCTGGGGACTAAGATATAATACTTCACAGAGAGGAAATATAGGATAGTTATTATATAAAGGACTCACCGTATTACTGCATAATACCAAGACATATATAACACGTCAACCTTTCTCAAGAAGGGAGGGATGAATTAGGACTCTAGTTAATGGTTACTGTATTTATTGAATACTTTATATTAGGGTTTAACAGTTACACTTCAAAACAATAAACCTATGCTCCTAGCTAGTTAAACGGGACCACTTATCTCACAATAAATGGGAACTTAGGATTTACCAAATAGAATACACCCAAATACCTGCCATGTCGCCACCACAGACGTCACACACCTCCCTACACAAAATTCCAACACAGACTCCTGTTCAAACTTCATCAGCCTACAAGGGATGCCACAACTTCCATGATGTCACGCCGCATAGGCTTTCTCATTGGTCGAAGACAGACCTAAGGCATTCATACTATTAGCTTGAAATTGGCGGGAACTCTCAGGTGGCGGGAAACTCATGACATTGTTACACCACCACTACACTCTACCACAACCACACTCCTACACCACCACCACACTCCATCACCACAACCCCACTCCTCCACTACCACAACACTCCACTGCTACCACCACGTTCCACCACGACCACACTCTACCACAACCACCACACTCCACCACAACCACCACACTCCACCACAACCACCACACATCCACCACACTCCACCACCACACTTTGCCCACCACCACTCCACCCCCCACCACAACCACACCTCCACCATCAGCACCACTCCACCACCACCCCCACCACACACCACACCCCACACTCCCACCACACTACTTTACACCCCACCTCCCACCCCACCACCACACTCCCACCACAACCACCCACACTCTACCTCCACCACCACAACCACTATCACTGCACGCCCCACCACCACCACCCACACACCACCACCACCACACCACCTGCACTCCACCATCAGCACCACACTATAGCACCAGCCCCACACCTCCACCAACCACACCACCACCACATTCCACCACAACCACCACACTTCCACCACCATCACACTTTACCCACTACTCTACACTCCACCATCAACACCATACACCACCACCACCACACTCTACCACCACCACACTCTACCACCACACACCACCACCACCACACTCCACCACCACCACACTCCACCGCCACCATCACACCACCATCACACTCTACCACCACCACCATACTCCACCACGTCGTAAGTAGCAGCTGTTGTCTTGTCTCAGTACAAGGGCCGACTCCGCCATGGTCGTCGTAGGCAGCAGCTGCCTCAGTATAAAGAGTGACTCCGGCAAGGAATCCTTCACAACGCTCCAGAAGAAAGAAAGAGAGAGAAAAAAAAAGACGAAGTGAAATTTCTCGGTGAAAGAGTAAATTTAAGCGACTCTGAATTCTTGATATTTTCTTGGAACCTTATAATGGAGTCATTCGTCTGACTCAAATGGCGCAGGAGACTCACTCAGACTCACAAAGAGGACGTACCTATAACATCGATAACGATGTTTGTAACAGGATGGGTACCAGGAACTGAGGGAAAAATGTCTGAATACGTGTGTGAGTGTGTGTGTGTGTGTGTGTGTGTGTGTGTGTGTGTGTGTGTGTGTGTGTGTGTGTGTGTGTGTGTGTGTGTGTGTGTGTGTGTGTGTTTTGATAATAATAATAATAATAATAATAATATTTAACGAGTAATTGAATAAAAGCGTGACAGTTACAAAATTGGGGAATGGGTCACTTTATTGATAAATAATATACAAGCAACAGAAGTGATACAAATATTATATATATTGACAAGAGGGAGGGAAGGATCAATTTTTAACTAGGGATTTCAACATAGTAACAGTGCAAAGGTGGGAGTGAACACACTGTATAACTACGAGTTGTTGATCATTTTTACATTGTTTGGGACTGGACTGTTCTTATAGCGATCACTAGGTGCTCTAATGGGTTATATGCGGTTATAGTGTTGAACAGCAATTCGCAGACGAAGGATCTTGGGTGGAAACAGAGCCGGTGTCGATGGTGGTGCAAACGCGTCTTCCCAAACTTACATTTGAGGTTGTGGTGTTGATGAGAGTGAGCCGAGAGGGTCAGTTTATTGAGCGTTTCTTGATACATGGAGTAGGAGGGGGAGAGAATAATCTTGCACGACCTCTTCTGCACTTTTTCTATGTGATATCAGTGTGTGTGGCATTTAAGGAGGAAGATCAGACAGGGGAAGCATAGGTGAGCTTGAGAAGTATGAATGTTGAGTAAGCACTGAGGATCTCAGGTGCAGGAACTCTAGGGGACTCGAGGTGGCGGAAGAGGTGGAAACGAAAGCAGGAAGATTGGACAATTGCAGTGAATTGTGCTTTCTAATTCAGTTTATTATCTATAGTGACGCCGAGAGGCATAGTGGAGTCCACAACCTGTAGTGTGTTGGGGACTAATGTCATGGAGGAAGGTAGAACATGAGGAGGAGAGGTTGATGTGCATAATTGTGGCTTTGGTATTGCTGAAGATGACATGGTTGTTGGTGGCCCAATTTCGGAGTCAGTTAAATATATTTTGGAGGGCGTTGTAGTCGGGAGCCGAGTTGTTCACACTGATCCCAATGGTGAAGTGGTCGACATATATCCAGCGAGCTGGAGTTTCTCCTCGGGGCATTATTGATAAGAGCGAGGAAGCAGAGCGGTCACATTTTGGTGCCTTGGGGAACGCCACAGGTGAGTGACTGAAATATGGAGACAATCCCTCGGAAGTGTCCGGCTTGGGGTCTGTCACTAAGGAAGTCTATATATGGTAATAATAATAATAATAATAAACGGTTTATTAATAGAGTTGCAGCCGGTGTGTGTGTGTGTGTGTGTGTGTGTAAAGGAGTGAGACTTGCTAGGAGACCGTCCTACTTAAAAGTATTTCTTGATAGTTATTTAGAGTCCCGTTAGTTGTTGTCTTCGTGGTTCACTTCTTCAATAAATGTGGGAAGAGATATACACGACGTTTTTGTGTATTATATACAGTTTATTATGTATATCTAATAATATACAACTGTACAGAGAAGGATGGCCCTGTGATCTAGGATTGAGGTGGTCACAGAGTTAGATGTTCTAGAACTGAGGTGGTCTTGCCAAGTGTGTGGAAGTACCAGCCCCACACTTGCCCATTTTTCTTGGTACACGTCATGATCGTAAAATAATGCCAGGCACCTAATGGAAAGTACACTAAATTTGCAGAATAATACCCATTTCATATAAAGTATGATGCTGTATAGCTTGGTTCTAGGACAACTGCCCCTGGACAATTGAACCCCATTGCCAGTGAATAATTGGCACAAAACATGGAAATAACCTAACTTTAACTAAAAATAACCTAACATTACCTGACCAAAAAATAACTTTAACCTAACTTAACCTAGTATAACTTTAACTTAACCTAACCTATCTTTAACTTAACCTAACCTAACCTAATTTTAACCTAACCTAACCTAACCTAACCTAGCGTAATTGTAACTTAATCTAACTCAACCTAACCTAAGCTAACTTTCACTTAACCTAACCTAATTTTAACTTAACCTAACTTTAACTTAACCTAACTTTAACCTAACCTAGCTTAGCCTAACCTAACTTAACCTAACCTAACTTTAACTTAACCTAACCTAACTTTAACTTAACCTGCCTAACCAAATATTAAATATGACTTGGAGATGTTCGGGGTACTTGGTTCTAACTACAGGGGCGAACATAAACACCTGTAGAATTCTGTAGGTTCTTATTAACGGAAATATACAGGAGTGCGCTGACAAGAGCGGGTAGTCCTTACACTCCTATAGGGTCAACTGACCTCTCTCTGACCTCTCAGGCGACATGTGGTAAGTGGTACATTAGCAGCTTCCAGATGTCGCCAGGCACATTTATCTAAGCGTGTGGTGACATGAAACAGGGGCATTGCCACAGCAGCCACACTCTACTGACTAGAGAAGTAATGTATATATATATATAGAGTACATACATGGTATACATACAACATACGTAATATACATACATGACTGATCCAAAAAATTTTCACTTAACCAAAATTTGTTATCAGTGTTTTTTTTTTTTTCTATTTACAGATTTGTAGTGTTAAAAAATAATCATGAGTTGTCATTTTGTGTATATATTTATTACTACAAATAAAACATGAAAATTAAGCATTAATTCTTAGTGTCCCATGTTTTGTGCCAGTTATTCACTGGCAATGGGGAGGGGGCAATTGTCCTATGGGGGGCAGTTGTCCAGAGGGCAGGTGTTGGGGGGGCAGTTGTCAGTAATTGTCCGGGGCCATTGTTACTCATACTGTATAGCGTGTACAAGTGATCGTGGGCCCTTCGTGCATGGTTCGCCGTCCAGCTGACAGCGTACAGCGACATAGTTTTCCAGCGTAAATAAAATGGTTAATTAATGGTTTCCTAAAGAATCCATCGACATGGGACCAGGGTTGTTCCACTCTATGAATTTTTTGCGATTTTTCCACCAAGTTTGATGAAAAACGATTGTGCCGTTTCGGCTGCCCAGAACAGACACACATACAGACAGACACACGGCTTAGAATAATTAGTTAAGGAAATATTCGCCATCAGGAGATTAAAATCATAAAAAAATTATTATGAATCACCGATGATCATTCCGAGATAAATTATATTATGAACAGAAGTGACCTTGATTTTGGTTAGATTAGTCACCATCTGCTTAAGTCATCACCTGTGTTATGTCATCATAGTCATCATCTACGTTAGTCAGTTTTAGGCCCATCTCACATGACTGACCGACCATCGATGTTCTTTACGCGCGAGGGTGTTAGTTTTCAATGCGTCTTATTATTTACGCTGGTGGATTAAGACCTCCTACCCTCACTGACGCAGCTATGGTCAATTTGGTGTTGTTCTTGTTTATAAATGCCTTCTAATCTATCTCAAGTCTATCCGTCCTGTCTATTGCCATCCCAACTGTCTGTTCGTCTGCGTGGTGTTTGACTGTAAGCCCGTCTGTACTCCTTGTGTCGTCAAATCTGTCTGTCTTATCCGTTGTTGGCGTGTGTCTGCCTGTTTGTTTAATGTGAACCAGTCAGTCAGCTGTCAACCTGTCTGTCTGTCTATCTGTCTGTCATGTTAGTTGCCATATTGTCTATTTGTGCATGTATGAATCTGTTTATTTTTTGTCAACCTCCTGTCTGTTTCACTGTCTATATTCACCCTGTGTCTATTGTAGTCATGTCTGTCTGTCTGTCTGTCTGTCTGTGTCTGTCTTATATGTTGTCTTTGTCTTTCATACGTCTGTCTATCTGTCTGTCTTTCTGTGTGTCCTTGAATATGTCTGTATTTTGTCTGTCATTTTTTTGTCCGCTTCTCTCTCTCTCTTTCTCCATTTTTATCCGGACTATCTCTATCATTATTTATATATCTCTATGTCTCTCCATTACTACTCATCATATTTAGCACTTTTTCTTCCTTATTAAATAGGTGATTTTAATATGATATTCTGGGAACTTTTAAAAAAAACATATATTATTCTGATTAATTTGTATATCTTAGCCTAATGTACACGCACACACACACACACACACACACACACACACACACACACACACACACACACATACACACATACACACACACACACACACACCACATTCTTCCTGTCCTCTAAACACAGAAACATGCAACCTCCCTCCTTCCCCCCACTCACACATATATGCACCCTCCCCCATCCCCTCTCCCCACGTACATACGAACCTTCATAAACATTAAAAATACTTGAGCAAGACCTGAAGGAGGTGTGGCGGCAGGTGGGGGTGGGCGAGGCAGAGGGCACCTGGGCTGTCTCCTCTTCTCCCACCACCAGTACCACCCACCTTCCTCAATCATCTCCTTACGCTTTTCTTCCGTACTGTTATTTCTCTCTCTCTCTCTCTCTCTCTTTCCCACGTCTTTCTTCCCATTTTCTTGTACCTCCCGTTATTCTTCTCTCTTGATAATCACTTTTTGTTCCATCTTATTATCTAAGTTCCTCCTTCCCTCATCTTTCCTTTCCCTGTCTTCTTTCCCGTTCTGTTTATCTTGTGTCTCTTTCTTCTTTATGTTTTATCTCATTATTCTTACTCTTTTTACCTGCATTTAACCGACTAATTTCTACATATTATCATCAAAATACTTGTTTTGATTTTTGTTTAACTATTCGCTGTCCTTCCTTTGTCTTCTTCTCAAGTCTCCTTCTCTACTATCTTTCTATGCCATTCTTATTCTATCCTTCCATCCCTCCATTCATACCTCCACCTCTCACTATCCCTCTCTCCCATCTCCTTTCCTCGCTCGCCTCTTCAAGATAATAATGCTTCAGTCTCTCTTCTTCTCCTTCTCTTCTCACTTTCTATCTTCTCCATGCATTCCTGTTATTATCTTTTTATCTCTTCTCCTTTCCCATGTACAGTCAGCCTCAGGAATAAGTATACTGTACACACTGTAGCTGTAAGGTCCGAAAATGGTCTGGTAACGTTGAAACTGCGCTTCCAGACTCATGATGAAACTCACCTCCCCCCCACTCCCCCCCACCAGTTATATCTAACTATTTTCTGTTTCCCCTTCTTTATTCTTCTATTTTCTCATCTTCCTTCCTTTACTAATCCAAACAACATTAAAAAAAAGTAGGCAAAGAGAAAAAGTGGGGGGAGGAGGAGAGAGCCGTACGATCACTGCAATCGTGGGCTGACAGGGTACAGCGAATGAGGGTGCGCCAAGTCCGTAGACTTGCATCGTTTTCCAGTGTAAATAAAATGGTTAATTAATGCCTTCCTAAAGAAACCATTGACATGGGACCAGGTTTGTTCCACTCTACGAGTTTTTTGCGATTTTTCCACCAAGTTTGATGAAAAGCGATTTTTGCCGTTTCGGCTGCCCAGAACAGACAGACAGACAGACAGAAAGACAGACAGACACACGGCTATTCCTATAGTATATTAGAGATTAGATAGTATATTAGATATAGTTATTGTATGGGGTAAACATTGACATTAAAGATTTCAAACACGAGAACCTAACAAAGAATGGCTGAGGCACATTTTTACTGTTCTACCCTCCATACCAGGACCTTCCTCATGAATTCATTTTTTTTTTCAGATTTCACACACAATTTTAACCTAACACTCTTAGGAGTAAAAATAAATCAATAGCTAACACTTTCACATATTAAACTATATGGTTAATCTTATTCAGACACCAGCATCGAATAGCATATATAATATATGAAAGAAGACAAAAAACATTTCATTTGATATATAATTCAATGTGATCATATAATTATGTGAAGGAAGGGAAAATGGGAGGTGAGATGGGCGCTTTCCTTCTGTCTACTTCGGTAGGAGGTAAGGTTCCTCACATGACCCGTCACTTAAATACTCTAATCCTACTCAATTTATTAACCTAATGGCAAAACACCGTACAATTAAATACTAAACTAAGAAAGAAGCATATACTGTACTTACTTCCTTTTTATGTGTTCGTAGCTCCTCTTGAGCTGCTTGGCTGTGCGAGAGAGTTGGTCTGCCGAGCTGTCGTTGAATGAGGCAGTAATTTCTTCCCAGGTCTTTCTTTTCCTCTCATTTATTGTGTTGCGAGTAGACCTGTCCTCAGTGACTGGCCTTTGCTCGATATGGCGCAAAATGCTGTGCTCTGGGTTTCTGGCAGGTCTGCAGAACGCTCTCTCCCCCCATGTTTGATAACACGCGCACAAACATTTTTGCCAAGTACACAGATGAAAAAAAAGTATCTGTAATCTGTTTCAAACAGATACTAAAGTACAATTTGATCAGAAAAAAATATTTCACAGTTTATTATTGTGCACGCATAAAATAACGACTAAATATCTCTCTTTACCGTCTTTCTAATTATGTGAAATAATGCACATGGCACCCGCACTTGGCCAAAGTTTGTGTGGCCATCCGACACGAACTGTCGCGTTTACACTTGCTGTATTCCTAGTTACAGGCTCATGTAAGCGACTTGGAATATAGCGCTCAGCGTCGTGTGGCTGCTTCCCGACAAACGATGCATAATGATCATGATCGTGATCGTCATTATCGTCGTAATGACTAGGAATCTGGCCCTTAAATCCAACACTTATTATGGTGACGTCGCTCAATAAGTCTGACAGTTTTTCTCAGTTTTTCTCACATATTGACGTATATGAAGAGCTAAGGCCGAGCTGATACAGTGTTGGTCCCGTCACAGCACATCCACTTTTGGAAACTTAAGAAAATTAATGAAGATAATTACTTAAGGTTAGTAGAAGTGAATGGTGATGTTCAGAAGACTTACTGCAAGTTGTGTAAAACCCACTTGGTGAAGGGTACAGTACTGGTCTAACTTAAAGATTCCCCTGCAACACTTACCTTCACACCCACCACCCCTGCCACACTTACCTTCATACCCACCACCCCTGCCACACTTACCTTCATACCCACCACCCCTGCCACACTTACCTCCATACCCACCACCCCTGCCACACTTACCTTCACACCCACCACCCCTGCCACACTTACCTTCATACCCACCACCCCTGCCACACTTACCTTCATACCTACCACCCTTGCCACATTTACCTTCATACCTACCACCCTTGCCACATTTACCTTCATACCCACCACCCTGCCACACTTGCCTTCATACCCACCACCCCTGCCACATTTACCTTCATACCCACCACCCTGCCACACTTACCTTCATACCCACCACCCCTGCCACTCTCACCTTCATAGTGCTCGTGTTAGTCACCAAAGGAAGTGGTCGCCGTTGATCGTTGTGTTGTGGAGGAAGAGGGACGGTGTGTGAGGAAAGACGACCCCCTGGCCACTCTGTTAAGTCAGCTGGAACAGTTGAGGAGAGAGATAGACGTTTTAAAGGGGGAGAACGAAGCCCTCAGGACTGAACTCATTCAGTCTTGCGTAGCAGGTCACCTGCTAAGGAAAGGTCAGGAGGAGCAGGGGTGGAGAGTGGTTGTCTCCAAAGAGGACTAGGTCAGACTCAGGAAAGCTGAAGAAGAGGCAGAATGGTGTGGTGCAAGGAGAGGAAAGGGCAGTTGTTCAAACCCTGCCCACAGGTAAGGTCGTGGTAGTTGGTGACAGCCAGGTGAGGTTTTTAGATAGGACTTTTTGTGCAAGAGATAGGAAACGTAGGACTAGGGTGTGTTTTCCTGGGGATGGGATAGGGCATGTAGCGTAGAGGATAGATAGCGGTTTGTCAGGGGAGGGCACCAAGCCAGTAGTGTGTAACGACTTAGGAAAAGTGTAACGACTTAGGAAAAGTTTGGAGTGAGGAACTTTTCAAAATGTATAGGGAGGGATCCCGATAGTATGTGGTGTCTTGCCTAGAAGAGGAGTTTGTGGTGAATGGCTGTCCAGGGTAATTGGTATAAATTGCCGACAGGTAAAACATTGTGCAAGCAATGGTTGGGTGTTCATTGATAACTGGCAACCATTCTATGGCAACGACTACCTGTACAGTTTTGACGGAGTACACTTGTCTTATGCGGGGGTAAAGACGTTGTCGGCATCCCTGGAGTGTGAAATTGTCACTCCAAAGGGAGGGTTTCGCCAGTAGAGAGAGGTCAGGTTAAGTTTGAGTAAAAAACAAGCAGGTCCCGAGGAGTAAAATTAGTTACTCAGGACAAGGGATAAAACAGGACTAGAAATATTGAGTGGGACAACATTGTAGGTGACAATGAATCTGAAAACTTCCTAGACGCAGTACAGGACAATTTTTTAAAACAACTAATTACAGAACCTACTAGAGGTGACAATATATTAGACCTAGTATTAACTAATAAAGAAAATATTATCAGAGATATCAGAGTAGGGGAAGAACTAGGGAACAGTGATCACAGAGAAATCAGGTTCGCCCTAAATTATGAACCGAATAACAATGACAATATGGTCAGAGTCCCAGACTTTCGATCAGCGGATTGAGGGGTTAAGAAGGTACCTCGGTGAGGTCACTTGGGAACAGTCAGGTCAGTCCCCGGTAGGAACGGGTGATGTCACCGGCGACACAACAATTGATCATGACTATATTATATTCACTAGTTTACTAAGTGAAGCACAAGAACAAAATATTCCATACAGAGAAAATAGGTCAAATAAAAATGAGCCAAGGTGGATGACCAAAAAACTTAAAAGTGACAGGAATATAGAAAGGAATTTATAAGAAATTGAAGGGAGGGGAGGAGCAGCTCAGAAATAGGTATAATGAACTATATAGGAATGATAAGAAAAATGTAAGGAAGGTAAAGAGGGACTACGAAATTAGGATAGCAAGAGAATCCAAAGCGAATCCCAAGGGATTTTTTCCAGGTATTTTGGACAAAGGTCAAGGACAAAGTGGGGCCTTTAAAGACAGAGAGAGGGGAAATGATCGTTGATAGTGAGAAAATAAGCAAAGCATTAAACAGCTACTTCTTATCAGTTTTCACAGAAGCTATTCACGAGGAAATTTCAGAGGTAGAACTGATATTTAGGGGAAATGAAGAAGAAAAATAAAGAATATCAATATCAGAAGAGAGAATGATCTTAAGATGATAAATAAATTAAAGAAGACAAAATCCTCAGGGCGGTATGAAATTTTCCCTCGAGTTTAGAAAGAGTGTAAGGAACAGATCAGCGGACCCCTCGTAAATTTATTTACAAAATCATTAGACCCGGGAGTTGTGCCAGACTTGTGGAAACAGGCAAATGTAGTACCCATATTCAAAAAGGGAGACAGAGCATCAGCGTCAAATTACCGGCCGATTAGTTTGACGTCAGAAGTGGGAAAATTTCTTGAATCAATTATAGTAAATAGCACTTGATCGTATTTAGAGAAAAAAATAATCTACATCTCTCAACATGGATTTACAAAGGGAAAATCTTGTCTAACAAATCTGCTGACGTTTTTGAGGAAAGTCTTCAAGGTGGTAGATAATGACGAAAATTGCCATGTTATTTACTTAGACTTTAGCAAAGCGTTTGATAGAGTACCGCATCAGAGGCTTCTGCGAAAAAATAAGGCTCATGGTATCGAAGGGAAAGTTCTAAATTGGATAAAATCATGGCTCACCGATAGAACACAGAAGGTCAGCGTAGATGGTGTTAAATCTGAGTGGGACTGGATAACCAGTGGGGGTTCCCCAGGGGCCCACTCTTGTTCATAATCTGCATAAACTATCTAGATACTGGGATCAGCAGTGACGTAAGCAAGTTTGCGGATGACACCAATATAGGGCGGCAGATTAATTCAGGGCAGGATTCAAATGCACTACAGGAGGATTTAAATAAACTGCAGTAGTGGTCAGAAAAATGGCAAATGATATTCAACACCATCAAGTGCAGCGTACTTAATATTGGAAGAACAAATACTGTCAATGTATACAGCCTTAACAACATCAACCTAGAGAAGTCGACTTGTGAAAGCGACTTAGGGGTACTTGTAATCCAGGACCTAGGGCCTAGATAAAAGTGAGTTAATGTTCGAAATAAGGCAAACAGAGTATTAGGTTTTATATCTAGAAGTGTAAGTAATAAGTGTGCGGAGGTCATATTGCAACTATAACTTGCGCTAGTCAGGCGGCACCTCGATTATGCTGTTCAGTTCTGGTGCTCTTATTATAGAATGGATATCAAATCAATGGAGTCGGTGCAGCGAATAACGAAAATGATTCCGGGACTTAGAAACCTTCCATATCAAGATCGATTAAAGAAACTAAACTTGCATTCCCTAGAAAGACGAAGAGTGCGGGGAGATATGATAGAAGTGTTTAAGTGGGTGAAAGGAATCAATAAAGGAGATATAGATAAAGTTCTTATAATATCTGAGCAGGATAGGACTCGTAGCAACAGATTTAAGTTGGATAAGTTTAGGTTTAGAACCAAGATAGAAAGGAACTGGTTCACAAATAGGGTGGTGGACGAGTGGAACAAGCTTAGCAACTTTTTAGTAAGTGCTGGAATGCTGGAAAGTTTTAAAAGGAGGTTGGATAGATTCATGGATGATGGAGAGTGGTTGTAACTGTCGACAGGAGCTGCCATGCACAAGCCAACCGGCCTATTGCAGACGCCTTTTTTTCTTATGTTCTTATGTTCATACTGCGGAATTCTCGCAGTCATAACAGTCGGCCAGTCAGCATGGCTAAAGCCGGCTGCTATGTCTACGCTAAATGCTCCCCCCTTTGAAGAACCTCTGACCTCTGCAGGTGAATGAATGATGAATGTTCATAATTATACATCCATGGTCTTAAGTTATCAATTACCTACTCTAAATTATATAGATTGAATATTATACTGGTTACATGTGTGTGTGTGTGTGTGTGTGTGTGTGTGTGTAAAAATGCTGTGTGTCTACATATCAGAAAATAAAGTAAATCAGCAGAAGATAATTGCCACACTATTACCACAGGTTAGGTTAGGTAGCGTGGAGGGGGGAGGGGGGAGGAGATCGTCGGGCACCACGACACACACTACACGAAGCAACAGGTGGGGTTCTGAGCAAGAATAATCATATCATAATATAAACCCTCACAGCTCACTCCCCGACATCCACATCTGCAGCTATAAATAAGATTTATTCCCCCAGTATAAATTTTGACACGACGGGGGATAATGAGCTTAATATCGTAATTAATGATATACATGATCACAGTCCTAACATAGTGTCTCATTATCACATTGTTGCCAACCAGTAAATATTACCCTCTTTTTTTTTCAGGAACTCGTTGTATTTTTAGCTTGTTGTTAAAATTGGACATAAGATTTTTTTTCTTGAAGTGCCTATTACGGTATTTTTGGGTAGTCCAACTTGTGTGCATACAGAAAATGACCAATTATTACGACTTACGATGAACATTAATGACTGAAAAATATTGTAATATAATTCACAGAAGCACCGTCCAGCAGCCATGGTAAAATTATCTGAACATTCTACCCGAGACCTGAACCTGATGTAGAGGGATTTATTTCTTCTTCGTCCTCCTTCTCCTGGCCGTCCTCCTTTTCTTGTCGTCCTTCTTCTCCTTTTCGTCCTTCTCCTCCTTGTCGTCTCCCTTTTCCTCCTTGTCGTCCTCCTTCCCCTCCTCATCTTCCTTCTTTTCCTCATCATTCTTTTCTTTGTCGACGTCCTCATTCTCCTCCTTGTCCTTCTTCCTTTTCGTCCTTCTTCTCATCGTCCTCCTTTATCTCCTCATCGTCCTCCTTCTCTTCCTTATCGTCTTCCTCCATCTCCTCGTCGTCCTCCTTCTCTTCCTCGTCGTCTTCCTTCTCCTCTTGGCTTGTCCAATGCTGTACTTAATATCATGAACTTTATTCTAGAAGAACTGAGAAATACAGAGAGACCTGGTAGTTATAACATTAGTAAATATGAAAAATTTTGTGACAATACCTGTAGGTACCGGTATGGTCAGCACAAGGACAGAACTAGACAATGTGATGTAGTCGTGGCCAGAATTGGGCTAGGATACAGACACAACTGGCAAGTTAGTGGCGCTGTATCCATACCGGAACACTCAGCATGTAAACTTTGATACACCTTTAAAGCATACACTTGAACAGTATATAATTGAATGTGAGACTGTCAAAGACTTCAGGCCACCTGGCTTATTGTATCATGAACTATGTAATTACTACAGTACATTGAATTAGGAGTGCTTGAGGACATTCATCCTGTCTATCCAAAATTTGCTATTCTGAAACCCATGCCCTCCGCCGTGGCCAGTGTTACCGTGGTGCTTCATTCGCCCTCTTCCTTGGACGAGGCCGAGATCAGCCAGTCGTCTAGGTACATGAGGACGTCTACCTTGCGGTGGACGACTGACGACCCTCTATGCCCAGCTGCCGGAGGGCCAGGAGTCGCCACAACCAGAAAGGAGGCCCCCTTCCGGGTGGTCAGCTGCGGGTGAAACACTGTTGCTGACCTTTCGTTGCTCGTGGGAGTAACTACCCCTAGAGTGACCGCCTTCACGGCGAGGTTGCCGAGGCTCCTAGGAACCCTGCCCCTGGCGGGATCGAAAAGACTGTTTGCAAAACTTCTGGCGAGGGTTGCGGTGTGAGGCCTGAGAGCGTCCCTGGTTGTTGGAGTGCCTGGGGAGCTGTCTCTGGCGTTGTTGTCACTGCTGCTTAGGGTGCCTGGTATGAGCTGACTACTGGTGGGGGGTAGCGACCGTGATTAAGGTCAGCTGCGCGGCCAAGCATTCCCACAGGGTCTCCTCTGGGATCAGAGACTAGGCAAAGGGTGCCAATCATAGCAGGCCTTGCCGCACTTCCGCATCCGGTGTTTGAAGGCCTCCCGCCGTAGGTTCAGCCGGGCTCCTACCTCCTTTTCCAGCTGAAGGCGAAGGATGAAGGCCAAGGCGAGTCCAGAAGCGGGGATGGAAAGGACCTCGTAGACGCTGGATGCCGAGTCTGGGTGGAGGGAGGTAGGGTTGTCGGCCAGGGCCTTCAACCAGGCGCAGAGTTGGCCAATCCTGCCGTAGTGGAGACGGCGATGACCGCCTTATGCCTCTCCATGGCATCCATGGTTAGGGTGGTCTGGGCTACCTGAGAGGCCTGCTATGAGAGATAGTACTGGGTTAATTTTGGAGCCCACAAGAACTCCATCAGCTCGTCTGGCACCCGGTCATCCTGGGGGGAAAAGACTACGGGACCTTGACTGGAGGTCCAGGCCCACCTTTTCCTATAAAAAAGACGGCCTGGCCGGCCGCCCGGTCACACCTCCTACCGTCCTGTAGCGTTGCTACTCGGGACGGACCTGCCGTGGACAGCACGGAACAGGAGACCAGAGAGTCAAAGGCGTCCAGGACCACGACCGGGGACGTTCCTGATAGGGCTGGGACCATCTCCCTTCTCGACAGGCGGAGCTGTCGTAACTCAAAGTACTCCGAACCTAAGTCGTCCGCCTGTCGCCGGACCTCTAGGTCGGAACGGGGAGAGAAAACTAGCTCCTCCCCCTGCTTTACACTAAAAACTGGCCAGTTTCCCCTGGTGTCAGTGCACAAACCAGTCCCGTGGGACCCGAGCCCACTTGTACGCCCCCTGGCTGATGATGTCATCAGGTGTTTAAGAGAGAGGGAAGCATCTGTAAGTGCAGGGGAGGGAGAGCGAGGGTGGGATCTCCGTGCCATAGGATATTGGATGGAGAAGAGCCTGGGCTTTCTGCTGCTGTAGCTGCTGCGCCCCGAACCAGAAAGACAGAGCCTCCAACATCTTAAGAGGCAGGGCTGGGGTTGTGGGTGCACTACCCGAGTTGAATTGAATTGAATTAAATTGTAACAGTTTATTTAGTCAGAAAAATACAGATACAGAGTGGATAATAATAACAATATTAACATGGCTGAGCCAGTTGAGAACCTGAGCTCTCTTTGAGGCACCTGATATATACTATACATTTATCTCAAGGAAGTATTATGTAACATTTAGTATCATCTGGAATAATACAATAGCATGGTAGTAATGAGTATCTCCGGCTTCTACGTCTGGACGACTAGGGACCGACCTAGACGGAGCAATGGAGGATATAGAGGGGCCGTTCTCCCTGGTGGCGCCGTGGAAGGTCGCCTGGCCCGGGGGGAGGGAGCCATAGGAGGTCGGTAGGGGAGAAGGGTCCGTCTTAGCCGAACCACATGGCGAGGGCTGGTGAAGGTGGAGGTCCGGAGGCGATGAGGACCACCTATCCAAGGACACTCTGGGCTGAATCACGGGGTTCGAAGACCGCCGCTTCCTCCTAGCGAGCCCGCTTCCCCTTGGACGCTGTCTGCGACCTGGGGTGGTGGTGCCTGTTGTAGAAGGACTTAACGAGACTCCCCGAGCTGAGACGGTGGCGACGGCAGGAGGAGACGAGGGCAGCTCGGCTCGAGGGCAGCTCGGCCTGAGGTCCTGGGTAGAGTGGTCTCTACCCGAGGGGCCTAGGTGGTGGCAAATCCTCAACCGAGAACAGAGATCCTGGTTCCTCCTGGAGAGGGGGGAGCCCAGGTGTCTCTGTTGCCAGAAAAAGTGGGAGATGTCCACATTTCCGTTGGCGTCGCGGAGAAAACTTTGCCACCCATCAGAGCACATCGTACTGGGACTCTGGTCGACCTTGTTGTCGTCCACGCACTGGAACCTGGTCGAACACCTCATGGTCGTGAAGGGCACCTTCTGGAGCTGGAGATGAAAAAACAAACTGGAGAAATAAAACAATGGAGCAGAGAAGAATAAGGGACTACAGACGTCTCTCTCTGCCACCAAACCGCGAGCCAGACAACGAAACCGAGTAACGACTAAGTGTGGGTCTGGACGAGAGAAAACACAAAGAGAGGTTTGGAAAAGAGGGCCACCCACGTGGGGAGAAAACAAATAACGAAGCGACGCCATTGGCGTGAAGCACCACATAAGCAAAAAAAGGGTGAGGGTGGGGGGGCTAAGACACGTAAACAGGGAAAAGCAAAATGCCTGAAAATGGCCAAAGCCAGGAGGAACCAGCAATCCCAAACAGCCCTTAACCAGCAAAAACAACACTCCCCTTCCTAAAAAACTAAGAAAAGAAATAGCCTGGCAAACTGCTGACTAAAAAACACACAGATGGTGTGAAGTAACAGACACAAACCAAATGCGAAGAAGATGTTGAAGCAGGAGCAGATTCTTTAACGTCTAGCTACAGCAGTGATGCCAGGAATAATGACCCCCGGAATGTCAACTCCGGCACGCCTTGTACGGCGCAGGTAGTAACGAGCTTTTCTGCACAGGTTACCAATTCTCTCAAGTTTTTCAGTTTTCTACTAGCTAGTAGCAGCCTCGACGATTCTAGATGTGTTAATATTGGCCTTTATACCTCCTAGGGTGATAACCTGAGGTCTAATATAGCAAAGTGCACGAACTGAAGCTCGACTCACTAAAAAGTTGTGTTTGAAGCGTGGTGGTGGGCGATGAACACGTTACCTCCATTACCTTTTAACATACACTGAGGGTCAGGGGTGGCGGCTCCCTGTCAAAGCTTACAATCAACGTATTAAACCTCACTTTACCTTCTGCTGTAGTAATAACTCGAGAAAACATTATTAATAAGAAGATATTAATCATCTCACTATGACTATTATGATGATGCAATTTATAATGAAAAATATGAATATATTACATCCCAGTACATCTAGTAGGTAGGTCGGTCTGTCAGTCTGTTATTATTTTCGTCTGATAGTCTGCGTTTTTTTTTTATTTGCCAACCCGGGCACAGGTCATTGACCCACATTAGGGCCTGGGGGCAAAAAAATAAAAATACAAAAATCAAGAGTGAGAAACGAAATACAGTATATGTTGTGTTGTCAAACTAAGAGAAACAATTGAGACCCTGCAATTGTGTGTAAATGAGGCAGAAAGTCAGATCAGCAACCTGGGACTTGGTCCCAATTTTTGTGATGCCATATGGCAGCAGGGTCTACTGTACCATGAGACAATACATATGTGCTTCCAATATCTTCCCAGGCAGTAGTACCTCCCTGTTTGATAGCTACCTACTATCAAGCAATTACACTGTTACTTTGTTAGTCTGTTAGTTTGTGAGATTTTTATTCTGTAAGTTATTATTATGTTAATCTTAAGAACATAAGAACATAAGAAAGTGGGATACTGCAGGAGGCCGACTGGCCCATACAGGGCAGATCCCTTTCACACCCATCCCAGCACTTCCATGTGCCTATCCAACTTCGTCTTGAAGCTCCCCAGCGTCCCCGATCCTACTATAGCACTCGGTAGCCTATTCCACATATCCACAACTCTATTACCAAACCAGTGCTTGCCTATATCCCTTCTGAATCGGAATTTATCTAATTTAAAGCCATTTGTTCTAGTTATTTCGTTATTACTGAGCTTCAGAACATCTTCCATTTTACCCTTGTTAATCCCACTTACCCACTTGAACACCTCTATCATATCTCCCCTAACTCTACGCCTCTCTAATGAATGCAAGCCTAAGCTTTTCAGTCTTTCTTCATATGGAAGGTTTCTAATATTATGGATCATTTTGTCATTCTTCTTTGTACTCTCTCCAAAGAATCTATGTCCATTCTATAATAAGGACACCAGAATTGAACCGCATAATCCATGTGTGGCCTCACTAATGCTAGGTAAAGTTTCAAGATAACGTCAGCAGTTCTGTTACTCACACTCCTAGATATGAACCCAAGAATCCTGTTTGCCTTGTTGCGAACGCTAATACATTGTTTTCTAGGTTTCAAGTCGTTGCTAACAAATACACCTAGATCTTTTTCACAATCTGAGTTTTCTATTTCCGTGTTACCTAGTTTATACTTAACGTTTGTATTCGTCTTCCCTATCTGTAGTACCTTGCATTTATCAGTATTAAAATTCATTTGCCAGTCTACTGACCACTCATGTAAGGTATCTAGATCTCTTTGAAGGTGTTCAAAGTCACTGTCTGAATTTATCACTCTCCCCATTTTGGTATCATCTGCAAATTTACTAATCCTACTAGTTATACCTAAATCAAGATCATTAATGAATATAACAAACAGCAGAGGGCCTAATACAGATCCCTGGGGAACTCCGCTTTTGACCGCACCCCAGTCTGACTTAAATCCATTTATGCTGACTCTTTGTTTCCTACCAGTTAACCATGACCTAATCCATTTTAATAATGATCCACCTATTCCATGTGCTTCTACCTTCCTTATCAATCTCTCATGAGGGACTCTATCGAATGCTTTACTGAAATCTAAATAAATTATATCATATGACTTATCATTATCTACCGCTTCATATACTTCTGAGAAAAAGCTAAGCAAATTTGTGAGACAAGAACGTCCCTGGGTGAACCCGTGCTGAGAAGAATGAATTAAGTTGAATGTTTCAAGGTGGCTTCTGATTTTTGTAGCAATAATTGACTCTAGCAATTTGCCTATGATTGACGTGAGACTAATGGGACGGTAATTTGATGCAATTGATTTATCACCTTTTTTGAAAATCGGAACTACATTTGCAAGTTTCCAAGCTTCTGGCACTAGGCCCGATTCTAATGACTTATTAAATAAAACTGCTAATGGATTACTCAACTCATCTCTACATTCTTTTAATATTCTAGCATATACCTCGTCTGGACCAGGCGATTTATGAGGCTTCAGTTTGTTAATTACTTTAAGCACATCTAGTAATATTGATATTCATCAACATATTTTCTATACTGTCGTTATATACCTTATGAACTTCTGGAAACTGTGCTAGGTTTCATTTGTGAATCGGAGCGAAAATGACTATTTAACGTGCTACACATTTCTAACTCATCATCAGTCATTTCTCCTGTCGTAGTTTTTAAGGGGACCTATGTATCTCTAACCTTTGATTTATACAGTTGATAAAAAAGCTTTGGGGTTATTTTTGATTCGTTTGCTGCCTTGATTTCATAATTTCTCTTTGCTTTCCTAATTTCTGTTTTTACCTGTCTTGTTAGGTTCTGATAGTAACCAAGTAAGTGATTTTCGCCTTTCTTAACTTTTCTATATACTCCTTTCTTTTTCCCTAGAAGATCTAAGAGTCTATTATTCATCCATTTTGGTTGGTTCCGTATCTTTTAACCTGTTAGTCTCTTAGTGTGTTAGTCAGTTAGTTTGCGTGTCTGCTAGTCTTTCAGTCAGTTAGTCAGTTTGTCAGTTAAGGCTGTGGCACACTGGGTACTTTCCTCCAAACATGTTGCCCGTTTTGCTGGCCGTTGGCCTGACGCGCCAGTAAGCAACAGGGTTTCTGCTGTTGCGAGAAATGGATAACGGTTTAGCGGCGAACTTTGCTGGTCGGATTAGTGCTCTCTTGAGCTTCATATAATTTCAAGTAAAATTGAAATAAATTAAAGACAATAATAATTTAAAATATCTCTAATTATTCGTCACTTAAAAACTTCTTTAATGTTATTAAACCATTATTCAGTGTCTTTTTTTGACAAGCGAGCTGCCGCAATTTTTTAAGAAATTTCACGACACACCCATTGTCTTTTCTTTAGCCTTTTCGGACTCCTCACTTGCTTCAGCAATTGAAGAACTATAACACACTTCAGCAAGGCCTCAACTGTAGTAATGGGATCGAGGGCGAACCTCGTCTAGACGCTATGTTTTTATTTTCTTTGCGTTGGGCAGACGCGCCAACAAAACATCCCAGCGAGACGTAAAACGTCACTTTGTAACATGTTGGGAGGAAAGTGCCCAGTGGGCCGCCGCTAGTAATCTGTTAATATGCTTGTCATTTAACCTGTTAGTCAGTTAGTTTGTTAGTCTGCCAGTCATTATGTCTGTTAGTCAGTTAGTCTGTTAGTCAGTTCGTCTGTTAGTCAGTTAGTCTGTTAGTATGTTAGTATATTAGTCAGTTAGTCTGTTAGTATGTTAGTAATTTAGTCTGTTAGTCAGTTCGTCTGTTAGTCAGTTCGTCTGTTAGTCAGTTCGTCTGTTAGTCAGTTCGTCTGTTAGTCAGTTCGTCTGTTAGTCAGTTAGTATGTTAGTAATGTAGTCTGTTAGTCAGTTCGTCTGTTAGTCAGTTCGTCTGTTAGTCAGTTCGTCTGTTAGTCAGTTCGTCTGTTAGTCAGTTAGTATATTAGTCAGTTAGTCTGTTAGTATGTTAGTAATTTAGTCTGTTAGTCAGTTCGTCTGTTAGTCATTTCGTCTGTTAGTCAGTTAGTGTGTTAGTCTGTCAGTAAAGAAAGACCTTCATTCACCTGCTATATGGAGGTAAAGTCTTTCAGTAGCAGTCACTCAGGAGCGAGAGGACGAGTGGAGTTCATTATTCAGTTGTTGATAACACTTTATACCTCATTTAGAGAGACGAGTGGAGTTCATTATTCAGTTGTTGATAACACTTTATACCTCATTTAGAGAGACGAGTGGAGTTCATTATTCAGTTGTTGATAACACTTTATACCTCATTTAGAGAGACGAGTGGAGTTCATTATTCAGTTGTTGATAACGCTTTATACCTCATTTAGAGAGACGAGTGGAGTTCATTATTCAGTTGTTGATAACACTTTATACCTCATTTAGAGAGACGAGTGGAGTTCATTATTCAGTTGTTGATAACACTTTATACCTCATTTAGAGAGACGAGTGGAGTTCTGTGTCCCATCATCCGCCCACCTATACCACTAACACCCACCTTCACCAATAACATCCACCTGCATAACCAACACCCATTTACACAACCAAAACCCACTTACACCAAAAACACACACTTACACCACCTTCAACCACCTACACCACGAACACCCACTTACACCACCAACACCCATTTGCACCACCAACACCCACCTACACAACCAACACCCATCTACACCACCAACATCCACTTGCACCAACACCCACCTCACAATCACACCCACACCACCACAGACATAACACACAATTACACCGACACCCAACCTACAACCAACACCCACCTGCACCACCAACACACACCTACACCACCAACAACTATCTACACCACCAGCAATATACCACAATAACCAACCACCTAACAAACCTTCCCAACTACACCCACCTACACCACCAGCGACCACCTACATCAACACCCACCTACACCCCCCAACACCCATCTACACCACAACACCCACCTACACCACCAGCACCCACCTGCACCACCAGCACCCACCTACACCACCAACACCCACCTACACCCACCTACACCACCAACACCAACCTCACCACCAACACCCACCTACTCCACCAACACCCATCTGCACAAACAACACCCACCACCACCAGCACCCACGTCCACCAGCACCCGTCGACACAACCAACACCACCTCTACACCAGCCACATACATCACCAACACCCACCTACACCACCAACACCCACCTGCACCACCAACACTCCTGCATCACCAGCACCCACCACCAACACCCACCTGCACCACCAACACCCTCTGCCACCAACACCCACCCACCACCAACGCCCACCCTCACCAGCTCTACCACCAACACCGCAGCACCCACCTACCCACCAGCACCACCAACACCCACCTGCACCACCAACACCAGACCTACACCACCAACACCCTCTACCACCCACACCCACACACCAGTTCCACCTACCACCAACACCAACCTACCACCAACACCCACCTACACCACCAACACCCACCTACACCACCAACACCCACCTGCACCACCACCACCACCAGCACCCACCTGCAACACCAGCACCCACCAACACCCACCTACACCACCCACACCGGACCTGCACCACCACCACCTCCACCCAGCACCCACCCACCACCATTTCCCACCTACACCCACCCACACCAACCTACACCACCAGCTCTGCCCAGCACCCACCCACCAGCACCCACAACACCCCACACCACCAACACCAGACCTACACCACCAACACCACCTCTGCCACCAGCGCCCCACCTACACCACAATTTCCCACCTACACCACCAGCACCAACCTACACCACCAACACCCACCTACACCACCAGCACACCTACACCAACACCCACCCACACCAGCACCCACCTACACCACCAACACCCACATACATCACCAACACCCGCCTACACCACCAACACCCACATACATCCAGCACCCACCTGCACCACCAACACCTTCCTACCACCAACACCCCACCTACCACCAACAACACCTTCTCACCAGCACCCATCTACACCACCAACACCTCTACACCACCAACACCCACGCACCAACACCCACCTACACCACCAACACCTGCACCACCAACACCCACCTCACCAACACCCACCTACACCACCAGCACCCACCTACACCACCAACACCCACCTACGCCACCAACACCCACCTACCACCAGCACCCACCTACACCACCAAGACCCACCTGCACCACCAACACCCACCTACGCCACCAACACCACCAACACCCACCTGCACCACCAACACCCACCTGCACCATCAACACCCACCTACCACCAACACCATCAACACCCACCTGCACCACCAACCCACCTACACCTCAAAACCACCTACACCACCAACACCTCAACACCCACCTGCACCACCAACACCCACCTACACCACAACACCCACCTACCACCAACACCCACTACACCTCCAACACCACTACACCCACCTACACCACCAACACCCACCTACACCACCAACACCCACCCTCGCCACCAACACCATCAACACACACCTGCACCACCAGCACCCACCTACACCACCAACGCCACCTACACCATCAGCACCCACCTGCACCACCAACACCATCAACGCCACCTGCCACCAACACTTACCTACACCTCCAACCGCACACCACCAGCACCATCAGCACCCACCTGCCACCAACACTCTGCACCACCAACGCACCCACCTACACCACCAGCACCCACCTGCACCACCAACACAATCAACCCCACCTACACCACCAACGCACCCACCAACACCCCACCTGCACCACCAGCACCATCAACACCCACCTGCACCACCAACACCCACCTACACCACCAACACCCACCTACACCACCAACACAACACCTTCATCACCAACACCCACTGCACCACCTACACCACCAACACCATCAACACAACACCTACCACCAATCCCACCTGCACCGCAACACCCACCTACACCACCAACACAACACCTACACCACCAACACCCACCAACACCATCAACACAACACCTTCATCACCAACACCCACCTACACCACCAACACCCACCTACACCACCAACACAACCTTCATCACCAACACTTACCTGCACCACCAACACCCACCTCCACCACCAACACCTACACCACCAACACAACGCATTGGTCACCAACACCCACCTACACCACCAACACCCACCCTCGCCACCAACACAACACCTTCATCACCAACACCCACCTACACCACCAACACCCACCTACACCACCAACACCCACCTACACCACCAGCAGCACCTACACCACCAACTAGCACCTTCATCACCAGCACCCACCTACACCACCAACACAACACCTTCATCACCAACCCACCTACACCGCCAGCACACCTACACCACCAACACAACACCTTCATCACCAACACCCACCTGCACCACCAACACCCACCTGCCACCAACGCACCCGCCAAACCCACAACACACCATCACCAACACACACATTCTCACCAACACCCACCTACACCACCAACACAACCCTTCACCAACACCCACCTACACCACCAGCACCCACCTGCACCACCAACACAACACCTTCATCACCAGCACCCACCTGCACCACCAACACCCACCACCAACACCCACCACGCGCACAACACCTTCATCACCAACACACACCCTGCCACCAACACCCACCTACACCACCAACACAACACCTTCATCACCAACACCCACCTACCACCAGCACCCACCTACACCACCAACACCCACCTACACCGAAAACACCTTCATCCTGACCCACCTACACCACCAACACCCACCTACACCACCAACACAACACCTTCATCACCAACACCACCTACACCACCAACACCCACCTACACCACCAACACCCACCTTCGCCACCAACACAACACCTTCATCACCAACTTACACATCCATCACCAACACCCACCACCACCAACACAACACCTTCATCACCAACACCCATCTACAGTGTGGTATCCTGTATTACACTCGTCTTGTCACTCTAAGTAACAATGAAAGTCTATCATGATCTTGTTTACCAACATCTACACTGTCACACACTGCAGGCCTCTGGCTCTTCAAAACACAAACCCTGGTTACTGCAAAGAGAGTTGTGCGGACAATGACTTTCTTGAAAAATACTGATCACACTAACGAATAATTTGCTAAATTGAAAATGTTGAAATTCGAGGATATTAACACCTACTGCTGTGCCCTGTTTGTTTACAAATCTGTAAATCACTTATTTTACAATAATTATTTCCAATTCCGGAATAATCAGAGATACAACTTAAGACACCCAGAGCTACTACCACCCACCATGCGCTCCTTTCATTACCAGACCTCCGTAAAATATCATGGTGTGAAGGTGTAGAACAATTTTACCCCACCCATCCGAGCAAAGACTACACTCCTTTCCTTAAAATCACCTCTTAAAAAATATCAATTGTCTAAGTTTTAACATTTTTACAATACCACCAAAACCATTACAGTATATCATAGATTTTCATGTAGATAGATAAAATTACCATTGTAATAATTATATTTGCTGACTAGACATGAACTGACAGCTCTGTCCTCTTGTTCCAACCCACGTTATATTGCTTCCCCACCTTATCATATTTATGTATATCAACACCACTGTAGAAAAATTATATACTTATAATATAGATATAAGAAAAAAATAAAATAAATGAAAATCGAAGTGATAACTTTGGTAACATTATGACATGTTCTTACTACCACCATGTTATGTGTACTATTGCAGATAATACTAAATGTTACATAAAACTTCCTTGAGATAAATGTACAGTATATACAAGGTGTAAGAGAGCCCAGGCTCTCAACTGGCTGAGCCATGTTAATATATTTATTATTATCCACTCTGTATCTGTGTTTTTTTTCGAGCTAAATAAACTGTTTCAATATAAATATCAATACACCACCAACAAGTTTCATTGTAAAACTATAGTGTAAGATCCTGTCAAAAGTTTAGCTACTGTGAGATAGATGCAAAACACATCACTGCCTAACCATTGTTCACGCTATAAAACACTTAAAAGTATGATGATAATTTTGTCAGGAAAGAACGTACTCTAGTGGTGCCAGTGTTGAGTGCTTTATTAAACTGTTGCTTAAGGTTCATTATAAATTTAATTTATATTTTTTTTTTATTCCTGTAGCCAATGGTTCTCAACCTTGTTTGCCCCATGCACCCCTTTCACCATATGTCAGAATGTCATTCCCCCCCCTCCTTTCCACGATTGTCTGCCTTAAAGTGCATTCCAAATAATATGCATATAATACTGAAAATCCTTTATTTTTCCATATTAGTACATATATATTCTACCCCCGAAAAACTGACCTACCTGAAATTCCCTGATTGAACCCCTGCTGTAGCCTAACCTAACCTAACCACACCCCACCCATGCCCATACACCACAACCCACCTACCTTTACCAACACCCATCTACACCACCACCCGTCTACACCACCACCCACACCTACACTAAAACCCACCTACACAAAACCCACCTACACCACAACCCACCTACACCACCACCCATCTACACCACCACCCACCTACACCACCACCCATCTACACCACCACCCACCTCACCACAACCCACCTACACCACCACCCATCTACACCACCACCCACCTGCAGCACCCACCTACACCACCACCCATCTGCACCACCACCCACCTACACCACCACCCACCTACACCACCACCCATCTGCACCACCACACCTACACCACCACCCACCTACTAGAACCCACCTACCACCACCCATCTACACCACCACCACCTACACCACCACCCACCTACACTAAACCCACCTATACCACCACCCATCTACCACCACCCACCTACACCACCACCCACCTCACCTAAGACCCACCTACACCACCACCCATCTACACCACGACCCACCTTCAGCACCACCCACCTACACTAAACCCACCTACACCATCACCAATCTACACACAACCCACCTACACCACAACCCACCTACACCACCACCACCTACACCACAACCACGTACACCACCACCCCACCCTACACCACCACCCATCTACACACAACCACCTACACCACCACCCATCTACACCACAACCCTACACCACCACCCCATCTACACCACCACCCATCTACACCACAACCCACCTACAGTACCACCCATCACCACACCACAACCCACCTGCACCACAACCCACTTTACCACCACCACCTCATCTGCACCTGAACCCCACCTGCACCACCACCCATCTGCACCACCAACCCACCTACACCACCACCCACCTACCTGGCCACCTGCACCACAACCCACCTACACCACCCATCTACACCACCACCCACCTACACCACCACCCACCTACACCACCACCCATCTACACCACAAGCCACCTGCACCACCCCACCTACACCACAACCACCTGCACCACCACCCACCTGCACCACAACCCACCTGCACCTGGCCACCTGCACCACCACCCATCTACACCACCACCCACCTACACCACCCACCTACACCACAGCCACCTGCACCTGCCCACCTGCACCTGACCCACCTACACCACCGCCCATCACACCTGACCCACCTACACCACAACCCACCTACGCCCCCCACCCACCTGCACCACCACCCATCTACACCCACCACCCATCTACACCACACCACCTACAGACCACCCATCCTGCCACAGCCACCTGCACCACAACCCACCTACACCACCACCCATCTACACCACAGCCACCTACACCACCACCCATCTGCACCACAACCCACCTACCACCACCCACCTGCCCCACCACAACCCACCACCACCCACAGCCCACCTACACCACCACCCACTACACCACCACCCACCTACACCACCACCCACCTACACCACCACCCATCTACACCACAACCCTACACCACCACCCATCTACACCACCACCCATCTACACCACCACCCACCTACACTAAACCCACCTACACTAAACCCACCTACCACAACCATCACCACCACCCATCTACACCACAGCCACCTGCACCACCACCCATCTACCTGCCACCTACACCACCACCCATCTACACCACCACCCATCTACACCACAGCCACCTACAGTGCCACCCATCTACACCACAACCCACCTACACCCACAACCACCTACACCACCACCCATCACACCACAACCCACCTCACACCTGCCATACACCCACCCCATCTACACCACAACCCACCTACCACCACCCACCTGCACAACCCACCTGCACTGACCCACATCACCACAACCCACCTGCACCACAACCCACCTACACCACAACCCATCACCTGCACCATCTACACACACAACCCACATACACCACAACCCACCTACGCCCCCACCCACCTACGCCCCCACCTATTGAATGTGTCCTAATAGATTATAGTAACTCATTTTGTCATTATATGTTGCAGTATATCCACTACAAAATAGCACAATATTTCAGCATGCAAACTTTATTTAATGACTTTACTATGGCGTCGCATGCAACATCAGCTGTCGTAATGATAAGTGTTGGATAGTCGTGGGTGTGTGTGGAGACCAGTGGCCAGTGTGCTCACCGCCACAGTTCTTGTTAGAGTGAGGTGGTGCGCTGCTGTGGGCCTCTGGTTGGGGCAGGAGCTAGACTGGGTGTTGCGGCATGAGGAGGGCGGGGCTGCGCTGGACAATCCAATCAGAGGATGACACTGGGTACAGGCGACGCATAGAGGAAGGCGACTGGATTGTGTTTCCGGTTTCATGGGAAAGAGAGGAATAACCCCAATCAGAAGTAGTAAATGTACAAAAATGGGATATGATTGGTTAATAGCAACTTGTATGCAGTGACGTTGATAAACACGTCACCCTTGTTGCACTGAGTGCTGTCCTTTTCTGACGTTACTGAAAATTGTGGTCGCTGACAACCAAGTGGACTGAATATTTGACTGACACGTACAGTACAGCCCCAGGCGAAGGTGAAGTAGGTCACTTACTGAATCTTTGAATAACTAGTAAGTGGCTTCGGTAAAGCTGATAATCTGAGTAAAAATATCTTATACAGGAGCGTTGGGAGTGAGCTAGGTCTTTAATACTGGTCGGGATGAAGGGCGGACATATGGTACCTACTTAGCGTGTACTCCAAGAGTGCTGAAGATATTATCAGCTCCGTTGACGAAATAAACTGATGTCCACTCATATGTATCAGTTTACTGCATGTTTACCTTCACAAAACATGTTATGAAGTGTTGATAAACTCTCACTTATTATACTACGAAATATAGAAACAGTCTTCATGTATCACCTGTCAACATCACAACTGGACCCACAGCAACTATACCAGTGGTGGACCATTGCTAACCATACCAGTGGTAGACTATTTCAACTATACCAGTAGGGCCATTACAATATACCAGTGTGGACCATTACAACTATACCAGTGGTGACCTGCTAACTATAGGGCCATGACAACTATACCAGTAAAATAATATAACTATACCAGTGGTGGACCATTACAACTATATCACCAGTGTGGGCCATTACAACTATAACCAGTGTGGTGGGCCATTACAACTATACCAGTGGTGGACCATTACACCATACCAGTGGTGTAAGCCATTACAATCATACCAGCAAGCCATTACAACTATACCAGTGGTGGGCCATTACAACTATACTCAGTGGTAAATCATTACACCATACCAGTGGGGCCATTACAACTATACCAGTGGTGGGCCATTACAACTATACCAGTGGTGGGGCCATTACAACTATACCAGTGGTGGGCCATTACAACTATACCAGTGGTGGGCCACAACTGAAACAGCAGGACAATTACAACTATACCAGTGGTGGACCATAACTATACCAGTGGTGGGCTCATTACAACTATACCAGTGGTGTGGACAATTACAACTAAGGGCTCAGTGGTGGCCATACAAATTATACCAGTGTGGGCTATTACAACTATATAACAGTGGTGTGACCATCACAACCATAACAGTGGTGGGCCATTACAACTATACCAGTGGTGGCCATTACAACTATACCAGTGGTGGACCATTACAACTATAACAGTGGTGGGCCATTACAACTATACCAGTGGTGGGCCACATAACTATACCAGCAGACCATCACAACTATACCAGTGGTGTGGGCCATTACAACTATACCGGTGGTGGGCCATTACAACTATGCCCAGTGGTGGGCCATTACAACTATACCAGTGGTGGACCACACTATACCAGTGTAATATGTCCATACCCAGTGGTGGCCATTACAAACTGCCCAGTAGTGGACCATTACAACTATATTCAGTGGTGGACACTACAACTATACCAGTGGTATTATTACAACTATACCAGTGGTGGGCCATTATAACTATACTCAGTGGTGGGCCATTACAACTATAGCCCAGTGGTGGACCATTACAACTATACCAGTGTGGGCCATTATAACTATACCAGTGGTGTGGGGCCATACAAATCTGAGCCTAGTGTGGACTATTTACAACTATACCAGTGGTGGACCATTACAACTATACCAGTGGTATTACAACTATACCAGTGGTGGACCATTACAACTATACCCAGTGGGGGGGCCATTACAACTATACCAGTGGTGACCATTACAACCATACCAGTGGTGACAATTACAACTATACCAGTGGTGGGGCCATTACAACTATATACCACAGTGGTGGGCCATTACAACTATACCAGTGGTGTGGCCATTACAGTCTACCATAGTGGTAATTATTACAACCATACCAGTGGTGGACAATTACAACTATACTATGGGTGGGACCATTACAATTATACTAGTGTATAACAACCATACCAGTGGTGGGCCATTACAACTATACCAGTGGTGGGCCATTACAACTATAACAGTGGTGGGCCATATAACTATACCAGTGGTGGACAATTACAACTATACCAGTGGTGGGCCACATAACTATACCAGCCATTACAACTATACCCAGTGGTGGGCCATTACAACCATACCAGTGGTGTGGACAATTACAACTATACCAGTGGTGACCATTACAACCATACCAGCAGGGCCATTAACCATACCAGTGGTGGACAATTACAACTATATACAGTGGTGGACCATCGCCAACTATACCAGTGGTGGACCATTAACCATAACGCCAGTGCCTCATTATAACTATACCAAAGTGGTGCAGACCATGACAACTGTTGGCCTGCGCGGTGGACAGCCCAAGAACCACATACCAGTGGTGGACCATGACAACTATAATTATGGTGGGCCATTACAACTATACCAGTGGTGAAATTCATTACAACTATACCATGTGGGCCATTACAACTATACCAGCAAGGGGCCATTACAACTATACCAGTGGTGCGACCATTACAACTATACCAGTGTAGGGCCATAACTATACCAGTGGTGCACCATTACAACTATACCAGTGGTGGGCCATTACAATTAAGGGCCCAGTGGTGTAACTATTGCCAACTATACCAGTGGTGGACCGATGACAATCATACCAGGTGGTGTCATTACAATCATACCAGTGGTGGACCCATTAACTATATACCAGTGGTGACAATTACAACCATACCAGTGGTGGAATAAATTACAACTATACCAGTGGTGGACCATCACAACTATACCACCAGGACCATTACAACTATACCAGTAGGACCATTACAACTATACCAGTGTTGGACCATTACAAACTATACCAGTGGTGGGCCATTAAATTTATAAACAGTGGTGGACCATCAACTATACCAGTGGTGGGCCATTACAATCATACCAGTGGTGTGGGCCATTACAACTATACCAGTGGTGGACCATTACAACTATACCAGTAGGGCCATTACAACTATACCAGTGGTGGGCCATTACAACTATACCAGTGTGGTGGACCATCACAACTATACCAGTGAAATACAACTATAATGTAATATTACAACTATACTCAGTGGTAAACATTATGCTAACCATGGCCCAGTGGTGGACCATTACAACTATACCAGTGGTGGGCCATTACAACTATACCCAGTGGGGAATAGCCACAACTATACCAGTAGTGGACCATTACAACTATACCAGTGGTGATGTAATTACAACTATACCAGTGGTGGCTGTATTACAACTATACCAGTGGTGGGCCATTATAACCTATACCAGTAGCCATTACAACTATACCTTGCGGTGAGATCATGTCTGCCCAGTGGTGGGGCCACATAACCATACCAGTGGTGGGCCACACATAACTATACCAGTGGTGGACCATTACAACCTATGGGCCTGCGTGGTGGACCATTACAACTATACCAGTGGTGGCCATTACAACTATACCAGTGGTGGACCATTACAACTATACCAGTGGTGGGCCACATAACTATAACCAGTGGTGACCTTATTACAACTACATACCAGTGGTGGACAATTACAACTATACCAGGAAGCCATTACAACTATACCAGTAGGGCTGGCTTAACTATACCAGTGGTGGGCCATTACAACTATACCAGTGGTGGACCATTACAACTATACCAGTGTGGACAATTACAACTATACCAGTAGGACCACGTAGCAACTATACCAGTGGTGGACAATTATAACTATACCAATGGTGGGCCACAACTATACCAAGAAAGGGTAAAGCCTTATTGCTAACCATACCAGTGGTGGGCTATTGCCAACTATACCAGTGGTGACAATTACAACTATACCAGTGGTGGGCCAATACAACCATACCAGTGGTAACACAGCAACTGATACCAGTGGTGTCATTGCCACCCATACCAGTGGTGACAATTACAACTATACCAGTGGTGGACCACGCAACTATACCAGTGGTGGGCCAGTTACAACTATACCAGTGGCGGCCACCACAACTATACCAGTGGTGGACCATCACAACTATACCAGTGGTGGTCCATTACAACTATACCAGTGGAAAATACAACTATACCAGTGGTGTAACATGACAACTATATACCAGTGGTGGACAATTACAACTATACCAGTGGTGGACCATATAATTACACCAGGTAACATTACAACTATACCAGTGGTGGGGACCATTACAACTATACCAGTGGTGGGCCATTA
>NW_024719328.1:637403-814621 GCF_018991925.1 Homarus americanus
CAGCTCCTGGACCTAGTATAATAACACAGTCATCAACTCTGGACCTAATATAATAACACGAGTGTCATCAGCTCCTGGACCTAGTATAATAACACAGTATCATCCAACTCCTGGACCTAATATAATAACACAGTGTCATCAGCTCCTGGACCTGACTGTATGTCATCAACTCCTGGACCTAATATAATAACACGATGTCTTCAGCTCCTGGACCTAGTATAATAACACAGTGTCATCAACTCCTGGACCTAATATAATAACACAGTGTCATCAGCTCCTGGACCTAGTATAATAACACAGTGTCATCAACTCCCTGGACCTAATATAATAACACAGTTTCATCAGCTCCCTGGACCTAGTATAATAACACGGTGTCATCAGCTCCTGGACGTAGTATAATAACACAGGGTCATCAACTCCTGGACCTAGTATAATAACACAGTGTCATCAGCTCCTGGACCTAGTATAATAACACAGTGTCATCAACTCTGGACCTAATATAATAACACAGTGTCATCGGCTCCTGGACCTAGTATAATAACACAGTGTCATCAGCTCCTGGACTAGTATAATAACACAGTGTCATCAGCTCCTGGACCTAGTATAATAACACAGTGTCATCAGCTCCTGGATATAATAACACAGTGTCATCAACTCCTGGGCCTAGTATAATAACACAGTGTCATCAGCTCCTGGACCTAGTATAATAACACAGTGTCATCAACTCCCTGGACCCTAATATAATAACACAGTGTCTTCAGCTCCTGGACCTAGTATAATAACACAGTGTCATCAACTCCTGGACCTAGTATAATAACACAGTGTCATCAGCTCCTGGACCTAGTATAATAACACAGTGTCATCAGCTCCTGGACCTAATATAATAACACAGTGTCTTTCAGCTCCAGGACCTAGTATAATAACACAGGTCATCAACTCCTGGACCTAGTATAATAACACAGTGTCATCAGCTCCTGGACCTAGTATAATAACACAGTGTCATCAACTCCTGGACCTAATATAATAACACAGTGTCTTCAGCTCCTGGACTAATATAATAACACAGTTTCATCAGCTCCTGGACCTAGTATAATAACACGCAGTGTCTCATCAGCTCCTGGACCTAGTATAATAACACAGTATCATCAACTCCTGGACCTAGTATAATAACACAGTGTCATCAGCTCCTGGGCTAGAATATGCTGCAGTGTCATCAGCTCCTGGACCTAGTATAATAACACAGTGTATCAGCTCCTGGACCTAGTATAATAACACAGTGTCATCAGCTCCTGGGCCTAGTATAATAACACAGTATCATCAACTCCTGGACCTAGTATAATAACACAGTGTCATCAGCTCCTGGACCTGAGCTAATAACAGTGTCATCAACTCCTGGACCTAGTATAATAACACAGTGTCATCAACTCCCTGGACCTAGTATAAAAACACAGTGTCATCAGCTCCTGGACTGTATAATAACACAGTGTCATCAGCTCCTGGATACAGTATAATAACACAGTTTCATCAGCTCCTGGACCTAGTATAATAACACAGTGTCATCAGCTCCTGGACCTATTATAATAACACAGTGTCATCAGCTCCTGGACCTGAAGTATAATAACACCGTGTCATCAACTCCTGGACCTAGTATAATAACACAGTGTCATCAACTCCTGGACCTAGTATAATAACAAAGTGTCATCAGCTCCTGGACCTAGTATAATAACACAGTGTCATCAGCTCCTGGACCCTAGTATAATAACACAGTGTCATCAGCTCCTGGACCTGAAATATAATAACACAGTGTCATCAGCTCCTGGACCTAGTATAATAACACAGTGTCATCAACTCCTGGACCTAGTATAATAACACAGTGTCCATCAACTCCTGGACCTAGTATAATAACACAGTGTCATCAACTCCTGGACCTAGTATAATAACACAGTGTCATCAACTCCTGGACCCCTAGTATAATAACACAGTGTCATCAGCTCCGGACCTAGTATAATAACACAATTAATCATCAGCTCCTGGACCTAGTATAACACAGTGTCATCAGCTCCTGGACCTAGTATAATAACACAGTGTCATCAACTCCCCTGGACCTAGTATAACGCTTTTAGTCATCATCAACTCCTGGACCTAGTATAATAACACAGTGTCATCAACTCCTGGACCTAGTATAATAACACAGTGTCATCAGCTCCAGGACCTAGTATAATAACACAGTGTCATCAGCTCCCTGGACCTAGTATAATAACACAGTGTCATCAGCTCCCTGGACCTAGTATAATAACACAGTGTCATCCAGCTCCTGGACCTAGTATAATAACACTGTGTCATCAGCTCCTGGACCTAGTATAATAACACAGTGTCATCAGCTCCTGGACCTAGTATAATAACACAGAATCATCAGCTCCTGGACCCTAGTATAATAACACAGTGTCATCAGCTCCTGGACCTAGTATAATAACACAGTGTCATCAGCTCCTGGACCTAGTATAATAACACAGTGTCATCAGCTCCTGGACCTAGTATAATAACACAGATGTCATCAGCTCCTGGACCTGGCTGTAACACAGTGTCGTAAACCCTGGACCTGATCCTTGGTAACACAGTGTCATCGGCTCCTGGACCTAGTATAACACAGTGTCATCAACTGCTGGACCTAGTATAATAACACACAGTGTCATCAGCTCCTGGACCTGGTATAATAACACAGTGTCATCGGCCTGGACCTAGTATAATAACACAGTGTCATCAACTCCTGGACCTAGTATAATAACACAGTGTCATCAACTCCCCTGGACCTAGTATAATAACACAGTGTCATCAGCTCCTGGACCTAGTATAATAACACAGTGTCATCGCTCCTGGACCTGAGTATAATAACACCCGATGTCATCAGCTCCTGGACCTAGTATAATAACACAGTGTCATCCAACTCCTGGACCTGGTATAATAACACAGTGTCATCAACTCCTGGACCTAGTATAATAACACAGTGTCATCAGCTCAGGGCCTGTATAATAACACAGTGTCATCAACTTCTTTAGTTACAAGTATAATAACGTATCATCAACTCTCCTGGACCTGAGCATAATAACACAGTGTCATCAGCTCCAGGGCCTAGTATAATAACACAGTGTCATCAGCACTGGTTCAAGTATAATAACACAGTATCATCAGCTCCTGGACCTAGTATAATAACACAGTGTCATCAACTCCTGGACCTAGTATAAAAACACAGTGTCATCAGCTCCTGGACCTAGTATAATAACACAGTGTCATCAGTTCCTGGACCTAGTATAATAACACAGTGTCATCAACTCCTGGACCTAGTACTTAATAACACAGTGTCATCAGCTCCCCTGGACCTAGTATAATAACACAGGGTCATCAGCTCCAGGACCCTAGTATAATAACACAGTGTCATCAGCTCCTGGATTTCAGAGTATAATAACACAGTGTCATCAACTCCCCTGGACCTGTTATAGCCAACACAGTGTCATCAGCTCCTGGGCCTAGTATAATAACACAGTGTCATCGCTCTGGACCTAGTATAATAACATGGTAACCATAGCTCCTGGACCTAGTATGTGTTGTCATCTAAACCTGGACTGTAGCCAACACAGTGTCCATAGCTCCAGGACCTAGTATAACCAACACAGTGTCATCAGCTCCAGGACCTAGTATAATAACAGTGTCATCAACTCCTGGACCTAATTATAATAACACAGTGTCTCATCAACTCCTGGACCCTGAGTATAATAACACAGTGTCCATCAGCTTCAGGACCCTAGTATAATAACACAGTGTCCATCAACTCCTGGATGACCTAGTATAATAACACAGTGTCATCTCGAAACCATGGACCCTAGTATAATAACACAGTGTCTCATCAGCTCCTGGACCTAGTATAATAACACAGTGTCATCAGCTCCTGGACTATTATAGCAACACAGTGTCATCAGCTCCTGGACCTAGTATAATAACCACAGTGTCATCAGCTCTGGACCTAGTATAACACAGTGTCATCAGCTCCTGGACCTATTTATAATAACACAGTGTCATCAGCTCCTGGACCTAGTATAATAACACAGGGTCATCAGCTCCAGGACCTAGTATAATAACACAGAGTCATCAACTCCTGGACCTATTATACTAACACAGTGTCATCAGCTCCTGGACCTAGTATAATAACACAGTGTCATCAGCTCCTGGACCCAGTATAATAACACAGTGTCATCAGCTCCTGGACCTAGTATAATAACACAGAGTCATCAACTCCTGGACCTATTATAATAACACAGTGTCATCAGCTCCTGGACCTAGTATAATAACACAGTGTCATCAACTCCTGGACCTAGTATAATAACACAGTGTCATCAGCTCCTGGACCTAGTATAATAACACAGGGTCATCAGCTCCTGGACCTAGTATAATAACACAGTGTCATCAACGCCTGGACCTAGTATAATAACACAGTGTCATCAGCTCCTGGACCTAGTATAATAACACAGTGTCATCAGCTCCTGGACCTAGTATAATAACATAGTGTCATCAGCTCCTGGACCTAGTATAATAACACAGTGTCATCAGCTCCTGGACCTAGTATAATAACACAGTGTCATCAGCTCCTGGACCTAGTATAATAACACAGTGTCATCAGCTCCTGGACCTAGTATAATAACAGTATCATCGGCTCCTGGACCTAGTATAATAACACGAAAGTGTCATCAACTCAGGACCCAGTATAATAACACAGTGTCATCAGCTCCTGGACCTAGTATAATAACACAGTGTCATCAACTCCTGGACCTAGTGTAATAACACAGTGTCATCAGCTCCTGGACCTAGTATAATAACACAGTGTCATCAACTCTTGAACCTAGTATAATAACACAGTGTCATCAGCTCCTGGACCTAGTATAATAACACAGTGTCATCAACTCCTGGACCTAGTATAATAACACAGTGTCATCAGCTCCTGAACCTAGTATAATAACACAGTGTCATCAGCTCCTGGACCTAGTATAATAACACAGTGTCATCAGCTCCTGGACCTAGTATAATAACACAGTGTCATCAGCTCCTGGACCTAGTATAATAACACAGGGTCATCAGCTCCTGGACCTAGTATAATAACACAGTGTCATCAACTCCTGGACCTAGTATAATAACAGTGTCATCAGCTCCTGGACTAGTATAATAACACAGTGTCATCAGCTCCTGGACCTAGTATAATAACACAGTGTCATCAACTCCTGGACCTAGTATAATAACACGGTGTCATCAGCTCCTGAACCTAATAACACAGTGGCCATCAGCTCCCTGGACCTAGTATAATAACACAGTGTCATCAGCTCCTGGACCCTAGTATAATAACACAGTGTCATCAGCTCCTGAACCTAACACAGTGTCATCAGCTCCTGGACCTAGTATAATAACACAGTGTCATCAGCTCCTGGACCTAGTATAATAACACAGTGTCATCAGCTCCTGAACCTAATAACACAGTGTCATCAGCTCCTGGACCTAGTATAATAACACAGTGTCTCATCCCGGCTCCTGGTCCTAGTATAATAACACAGTGTCATCAGCTTCTGGACCTAGTATAATAACACAGTGTCATCAGCTCCTGGACCTAGTATAATAACACAGTGTCATCAGCTCCTGGACCTAGTATAATAACACAGTGTCATCAGCTCCTGGTCCTAGTATAATAACACAGTGTCATCAGCTCCTGGTCCTAGTATAATAACACAGTATCATCAGCTCCTGGACCTAGTATAATAACACAGTGTCATCAGCTCCTGGACCTAGTATAATAACACAGTGTCATCAGCTCCTGGACCTAGTATAATAACACAGTGTCATCAGCTCCTGGACCCAGTATAATAACGCAGTGTCATCAACTCCTGGACTAGTATAATAACACAGTTTCATCAGCTCCTGGACCTAGTATAATAACACAGTGTCATCAGCTCCTGGACCTAGTATAATAACACAGTGTCATCAACTCCTGGACCTAGTATAATAACACAGTGTCATCAGCTCCTGCACCTAATATAATAACACAGTGTCATCAGCTCCTGCACCTAATATAATAACACAGTGTCATCAGCTCCTGGACCCAGTATAATAACGCAGTGTCATCAGCTCCAGGACCTAGTATAATAACACAGTGTCATCAACTCCTGGACCCTAGTAAAATAACACAGTGTCATCAGCTCCAGGACCCAGTATAATAACACAGTGTCATCAGCTCCTGGACCTAGTATAATAACACAGTGTCATCAGTTCCCTGGACCTAGTATAATAACACAGTGTCATCAACTTCCTGGACCTAGTATAATAACACAGTGTCATCAACTCCTGGACCTATTATAATAACACAGTGTCATCAACTCCTGGACTAGTATAATAACACAGTGTCATCAGCTCCTGGACCTAGTATAACAACACAGTGTCATCAGCTCTGGCCCTAGTATAATAACACAGTGTCATCAGCTCCTGGACCTAGTATAATAACACAGTGTCATCAGCTCCAGGACCTAGTATAATAACACAGTGTCATCAGCTCCTGGACCGTATAATAACACAGTGTCATCAGCTCCTGGACCTAGTATAATAACACAGTGTCATCAGCTTGGGACCTAGTATAATAACACAGTGTCATCAGCTCCTGGACCCTAGTATAATAACACAGTTTCATCAGCTCCTGGACCTGAGTATAATAACACAGTGTCATCAGCTCCAGGACCTGAGTATATAATAACACAGTGTCCATCAGCTCAGGACCTATTATAATAACACAATTAATCATCAGCTCCTGGACCTAGTATAATAACACAGTGTCATCAGCTCAGGACCTAGTATAATAACACAGTGTCATCAGCTCCTGGACTAGTATAATAACACAGTGTCATCAGCTCCAGGACCTAGTATAATAACACAGTGTCATCAACTCCTGGACCTAGTATAGTAACACAGTGTCATCAACTCCTGGACCTGAAATATAATAACACAGTGTCATGCTTTCCTGGGCCTAGTATAATAACACAGTGTCATCAGCTCCTGGACCTAGTATAATAACACAGTGTCATCAGCTCCTGGACCTAGTATAATAACACAGTGTCATCAGCTCCTGGACCTAGTATAATAACACAGTGTCTTCAGCTCCTGGTCCTAGTATAATAACACAGTGTCATCAGCTCCAGGACCTAGTATAATAACACAGTGTCTTCAGCTCCTGGTCCTAGTATAATAACACAGTGTCATCAGCTCCTGGTCCTAGTATAATAACACAGTGTCATCAACTCCTGGACCTAGTATAATAACACAGTGTCATCAGCTCCTGGACCTAGTATAATAACACAGTGTCATCAGCTCCTGGACCTAGTATAATAACACAGTGTCATCAGCTCCTGGACCTAGTATAATAACACAGTGTCATCAACTCCTGGACCTAGTATAATAACACAGTGTCATCAGCTCCTGAACCTAGTATAATAACACAGTGTCATCAGCTCCTGGACCTAGTATAATAACACAGTGTCATCAGCTCCTGGACCTAGTATAATAACACAGTGTCATCAGCTCCTGGACCTAGTATAATAACACAGTAGTATAATAACACAGTGTTCAGCTCCTGGTCCTAGTATAATAACACAGTGTCATCAGCTCCAGGACCTAGTATAATAACACAGTGTCTTCAGCTCCTGGTCCTAGTATAATAACACAGTGTCATCAGCTCCTGGTCCTAGTATAATAACACAGTGTCATCAACTCCTGGACCTAGTATAATAACACAGTGTCATCAGCTCCTGGACCTAGTATAATAACACAGTGTCTTCAGCTCCTGGACCTAGTATAATAACACAGTGTCATCAGCTCCTGGACCTAGTATAATAACACAGTGTCATCAACTCCTGGACCTAGTATTATATCGCACAGTGACATCGGCTCCTGGACCTAGTATAATAACACAGGGTCATCGGCTCCGGGACCTAATTATAATAACAGTGTCATCAGCCTGGACCTAGTATAATAACACAGTGTCATCAGCTCCTGGACCTGGTATAATAACACAGTGTCCATCGGCTCCTGGACCTAGTATAATAACACAGTGTCATCAGCTCCTGGACCCTAGTATAATAACTTTTAATGTCATCATCTGGACCTAGTATAATAACTTACAGTGTTATCAGCTCCTGGACCTAATTATAATAACACAGTGTCATCAGCTCAGGACCTAGTATAATACTTACAAGTGATAAAAATGGCTCCTGGACCCAGTATATTAACACAGTGTCCTCAACTCCTGGACCCTAGTATAATAACACAGTGTCATCAGCTCCTGGACCTGAGTATAATAACACAGTGTCATCAGCTCCTGGGCCCTGAGTATAGCCAACACACCCAGTGTCATCGGCTCCTGGACCCAGTATAATAACACAGTGTCATCAGCTCCTGGACCTAGTATAATAACACAGTGTCATCAGCTCCTGGACCTAGTATAATAACACAGTGTCATCAGCTCCTGGTCCTAGTATAATAACACAGTGTCATCAGCTCCTGGTCCTAGTATAATAACACAGTGTCATCAGCTCCTGGTCCTAGTATAATAACACAGTGTCATCAGCTCCTGGACCTAGTATAATAACACAGTGTCATCAGCTCCTGGACCCAGTATAATAACACAGTGTCATCAACTCCTCGACCTAGTATAATAACACAGTGTCATCAACGCCTGAGACCTAGTATAACACAGTGTCATCAGCTCCTGACCTATAGTATACCAGTGTCATCAGCTCCTGACCCAGTATAATAACATAGTGTCATCAGCTCCTGGAGTTCCAGTATAATAACACAGTGTCATCAGCTCCTGGACCTAGTATAATAACACAGTGTCATCAGCTCCTGGACCTAGTATAATAACACAGTGTCATCAGCTCCTGGACCTAGTATAATAACACAGTGTCATCAGCTCCTGGACCTAGTATAATAACACAGTGTCATCAGCTCTGGGACATTAATATGTCCTTTATAAAATATCAAAGTTTATTTATAGATCTTTCTTAAATGATGAATGTAATAGTATACTGCCTAAATTAGTAAGAAAAAAAGTCTGGCAAATGCTAACTGAAAACTCAAATTATTTCCACAATTACAAAAATGTTTGAAGAAAATCAATAGTTATGTTTGTGTCTGGGCGACACATTGAGAGCTTAGAACTTAAATAATCATGAAAATTATTCAGAAACTTCATTAAGGGTAAACGTAAGTATGTGTTGCTGAAACGTTTTTACGCACCAAATAAGTTGGAGGATAAATATAAAAACATCCTTTATTGATATTAAAGATTTTTTCCAGAACACATGACTGAAAGTGACAGCACAATATTCTAAAAGATTTTCACTGTCAATAAAATTCGGAGTTATATAAAGCGTAAACATAATATTGGCAGGTTCTATAATATACACCAGCACTCTCTGGGCCTCTAGCCTCAGTGTTGTTCAGACATAGCTTCAGTGGTATTAAATATTACCCAAGAATTTCCTGAAGCTTCCAACAACATATGTGTTACCCAGTGGCGCCCAGTGGGAGCGTCACGTGGCCAAAAAGCAGGCAGGGTCTGGAGTGTCACTGCTGTTGACATTATCTTAGGTGAGGGCGACAGGGTTGTAGGGGAACTGACACTGTGACCTACAGATGTGAGGTTATTATGTGATTTTGGCTATATAAATATGGGAACAGCAGACACCACCAAAATAATAATGGAAGCTGTTAGACTAACCTACTCCACACACAGTACATTTACAAACGAGAATAACTTTCACATTATAACAAACATATGCTACATTATATTGTTAAATTTCTAATTTCCTTCATGACAACTATAAAGGCTCACAATTCCTGGTCACAATCTTTTTTTCCTAAAGAAAACGGTGGCCGAACTAATTCATGCACACCGATTAAGATTTAGTTCAGGTATAAGGAAATGTCTATATCGCGCCACACTGTGAGGTTTGTACATAAATTATATTGTGTTACGTGTTAGCCTGGTTAAGGTTTATTATTCTCGTGTACTTTTATAACATAATTATACATTTCAACAAAATTATTAAATTGTATAGCCGCAGGAGTTGATTTTGATCAGCCACCTCCCTTATATTACTTCCGTTCATTAAAGTGTAGCAGAGGCATCAAGGCATGACAGAGTTAAGTGCAACACATCACAGCTACACACAATAAACACCAGGATTTAGTCCTTGGGTTTCACTGATCTTATATCCTCGACTCAGCTCCACAACTTGTGTCTTCACCAACTCCTCCTCTCCTCTCTTTTTAAGCTTCCCTGTCTTAAAGTTTCAAACTCTTTCACTTTTTAAATTTCTTCTCCTGCCTGCGGGAACGGACAATATTTTCTGCAACACTTAATAAAAACATTCACCACTTACTTTACCAACATAACTTTGTGAGAGAATGAGTGTGGTTGCCCACAAGGACAACACCATAAAATACACATTTGTTGTGCTCCACGCCTCCACAACACCTCGGAAACACCACACAAGGGCAACACCATAAAAGACACACTGTCCTCACAATAACTTACTGTACACTATACCGTAAATGTATTTTTTTTTTAATAGTTCAGAAAGCGAACAGTTGTGGACATGAGTCTGGTGATGTCTTAATGCATCTAAGTTCTTCAGTTCCTGTGGTCTATAAGTCTTGTCCACTCTCTCCATTACCAGTCCTGGTCCTCCTATTTTAAATTTTACCCATAATTATTAACTCAAAATCACTACCCTACCATATCCATTGACATGACTAATTATAGTACTGCTTCCTTTGTTTTTTAATGTCAGTTGATGTAATAATGTAATTACTAACCTTGTTACGCGCTTACAAACCTGACTTGTTGAAGCACAGTAATAACATTATAACAACAGCAAGGATCATATAGTTTTTATAATGCTTAAAATATACAGCTTCATACCTAACCTAACCTAACCTAACCTAACCTAACTTAACCTAATTTAACCTAATTTAATCTAACCTAAACTAAGCCAAATATATCAACCTAACCTAATAAAACTTAATGCACGCAGACACATCCTACTGCTGTAGTGCGCACAGCGTTGTACTGTGGTACACAGAACACCTCACTGTGGTACACACCGCACGTTACTGTGCTGCACACCGCACGTTACTGTGGTACACAACGCACGCTACTGTGGTACACAGAGCACGTTACTGTGGTACACAGAGCACGTTACTGTGGTACACAGAGCACGTTACTGTGGTACACAGAGCACGTTACTGTGGTACACACCGCACGTTACTGTGCTGCACACCGCACGCTACTGTGGTACACAGAGCACGTTACTGCGGTACACACCGCCCGTTACTGTGGTACACAGAGCACGTTACTGTGGTACATACCGCACGTTGCTGTGGTACACAGAGCACGCTACGGTACACACCGCACGTTACTGTGGTACACCGCACCCGCACGTTACTGTGGTACACAGAGCACGTTACTGTGGTACACACCGCACGTTACTGTGGTACACAGAGCACGTTACTGTGGTATACACCGCACAGTTACTGTGGTACACCGCACGTTACGTGGTACACACCGCACGTTACTGTGGTACACACCGCACGTTACTGTGGTACACAGAGCACGTTACTGTGGTACACAGAGTACGTTACTGTGGTACACAGAGCACGTTACTGCGGTACACACCGCACGTTACTGTGGTACACAGAGCACGTTACTGTGGTACACACCGCACGTTACTGTGGTACACAGAGCACGTTACTGTGGTACACAGAGCACGTTACTGTGATACACACCGAACGTTACTGTGGTACACAACGCACGCTACTGTGGTACACAGAGCACGTTACTGTGGTACACACAGCACGTTACTGTGGTACACACCGCACGTTACTGTGGTACACACCGCACGTTACTGTGGTACACACCGCACGTTACTGTGGTACACACCGCACGTTACTGTGGTACACACCGCACGTTACTGTGCTGCACACCGCACGTTACTGTGCTGCACACCGCACGTTACTGTGGTACACACCGCACGTTACTGTGCTGCACACCGCACGTTACTGTGCTGCACACCGCACGTTACTGTGGTACACACCGCACGTTACTGTGGTACACAGAGCAACTTACTGTGGTACACAGAGCAACTTACTGTGGTACACACCGCACGCTACTGTGGTACACAGAGCACGTTACTGTGGTACACACCGTACGTTACTGTGGTACACAGAGCACGTTACTGTGGTACACAGAGCACGTTACTGCGGTACACACCGCACGTTACTGTGGTACACAGAGCACGTTACTGTGGTATACACCGCACGTTACTGTGGTACACAGAGCACGTTACTGTGGTACACAGAGTACGTTACTGTGGTACACACCGCACGTTACTGTGGTACACACCGCACGTTACTGCGGTGCACACCGCACGTTACTGTGCTGCACACCGCACGCTACTGTGGTACACAGAGCACGTTACTGCGGTACACACCGCACGTTACTGTGGTACACACCGCACGTTACTGTGGTACACAGAGCACGTTACTGTGGTGCACACCGCACGTTACTGTGGTGCACAGAGCACGTTACTTTGGTATACACCGCACGTTACTGTGGTACACAGAGCACGGTACTGTGGTACACAAAGTGTGGAACTGAGTTACACAGAGCATGTTACTCAGGTACACACAGGAAGGTATTATGGTACACACAGAGTAGTACTATGGTACACATAGCGTGGCAGTGTGGTACAAACAAAGTAGAACTGTGGTACAAACAGTACAGTACTGTGATACACACAGCAAGGTACTGTGGAACACACTGTGGTATTGGTGTACACACATTGTGGTACTGTGGAACACGCAGCATAGTACTGTGGTACAGTACTGTGGTACAAACAGCGTGGTAATGTACACACAGAGTAGTACTGTAGTACACACAGCGTGGTACTGTGGTACATACAGCATTTTACTATGGTACACACAACGTGGTAGTGTGGTACACACAGTGTGGTACTGTGGTACACACAGTGTGGTACTGTGGAACACACAGTGGTACTGGGGTACACACAGTGTGGTACTGTGGTGTACAGATACTTGAGAGTGAAGGAGACAGACGACCAGACAGTGAAAGAGATCGGGACTCGGTTACTTTTCTTATACATATTTGTATTATGTTTTCCTCATCAAAGGTTCAGTTGATGATATGGACTCATTTTTGGAAGGCTTCGAACACTTCTTAAAATGTCAAAAGTGGAGAGCGATGATACACGGGCGGTAAGTCTAAGAAACGGCATTGCTGAAGAGTTATGAGATGACAGAAGAGAATAAATAAAATGTATGAAGCTGTAGAAGATTTGCCTGATAAGGGAACAAAACTATCGTACGGAAATGGTTATTTTTATAATGGAGAGGACCCCAAAGAATGTACAAGAGAGAACTGGTTTGGCGGAACAGTACTAAGAAGCTCACGTAGGGTCACAGGTGGATTGGACCTTGCCACGCAGCAAAGGTAGCACAATGAGAGCTTTCCACCCGCAGCACCAGAGGCAAGAATAGCCGCAAAAAGGTGAGAGTCTTTAGAGAACGTGTTTCATATGTCACAAGGAAGGCCATATTGCAAGTAGCTGTAGAGAAGGTGCTAAAGAAAAGGTGGCAATGACAGAAGTGGGACTGCACGAAGAGATGGATGAGACACGGACGGGATAGTTGGTGGAATCTATAACGTGTAGGTGAGGATCAGTGAGGACACAGAGAGTACTTATCGGTTGGATATGTTGAGAAGAACAGAGTGAAGGGAGTGAGGCTAACCAATAACGAAATATATAGACAGGAGTGGGGTTAAAGAGAAACAACAAGCGGCCACCTTATGTTCGTGGAGGAGTGTGAGGCTGATTCTTATTTATTTATTTATTTATTTATTTATTTATTTATTTATTTATTTATTTTTTATTATTATTTTTTTTTTTATGTTATGGTGGGGAAAGGATGGAAGGCATGCTGGGGCTCAAGGCACAGCCAGACATGAGGGATGGAGAAGTCACAACATATAGTCGTGGGGGAAAAGGTTGGAAAAGAAGTTTAATGAGTTAAACAGAGGGGGACGACACCCCTTGTTTTACATATTACAGAGTTTGTTGGCTAACTAAGCTAAGCTAGGATTTAGGATGAGGTTGCACAATGGTTAATTTGGTAGACAATGACTAGATTTATTTTACAATTACAAGTTTATTAACATCTTATACTGTATTACGTTATGGACTCACTTGATTGTGACTTGTTAAATGTGAATTTATATCATCTAAGTTTTAATCTAAGGTGGATCACTGTGGCGGACATAGAGGGGTCGCGGGTTGGGTTGTTGTAGTGCGGGCAGACTCCGGGGCCACCAGGCGTGGGGTCTCCCTCCGTTGATGTCTTCCCCGCGTAGGTGGTCTTGGCTGTGAGGGTCGTCCAGGAGCTTGTCCCAAACTTTCTTCCCGAGGCGATGGAACCTGAAGTTGAGGGCCTCTGCTTTATTTCTTAGGTGGAAGGTTTCCACTGTCTCCTGGTAGGGTGGCGCTTGGCCACTGGCTGACCTCAAACACTTGTTTTGGAAGCTTTGTATTTGTTGTAGTCTGGTCTTCCCGTGTGTGACGAGTGGTATAGATGGGTACTCCAACACAGGCCTCACCAGCGCCTTGTACAGGTGAACTTGTATCTTCTCAGGCATCAGTTTATAACGTTTTAATTTGGCTGCGGCGACTTTGGCTTTCTTTAGCCTATCCTTCACGTGGGGAATGATAACCGTCCGAGAGATGATGAGGCCGAGCAACCTGCCTTGTTTAGAGTACTCAATCTCTTCGTCGTCGATCATCAATGGGGCCGGCTTGAATTTGGCTATGAGTATGACCTCGAATTTCGTTTTGTTTGTTTTTATTTTCCATTTATTTTCATACTCCGAGATCTCCTCTATTGCCCGAGCAGTGAGTCGCGCCATCCTTGCCGTGGACCTTCCTGGGCAGGTGACGATCTGTGTTACATCGTCGGCATACATGACGTACTCGCTGCCGACGATTGGGGGTGGCAGGTCAGCCGTGCAGAGTGTGTAAAGGGTTGGTGAGAGACAAGAGCCCTGAGGCACGCCGCTCGATAGAGAAAATTCTTCTCCAAAATGTTCTTGCATCTTGATTTTGGCTCTGAGGTCCGTAATGAAGTTGCACAGCAGGCACGTCAGATTTTTGGGTAGCCCCAGTTGTATGATCTTATACTGCAGCCCTGCGTGCCAAACTTTGTCAAACGCCTTGCTGACGTCCCTCAGTACTATATTGCACAGCAGGCGGCCAGTCATGGCATTGGCGATCTGCTTGTAGGCCTGAGCTATGGCGGTGGATGTGCCTCGGTACTGGCGGAAGCCGAACTGGCGGGGATTATGCACGTCTTCGTCCTCCAGATACATCTGCAACTGCTTGTTAACTATTTTTTCGAAGATTTTGGCAGGTACCTCTAGCAGCGATATTGGTCGAAAGTTTTCGACTTTGTTTGAAGGCTTCCCTGCTTTTGGTATGAGGCGAATAACGGCGATTTTGAACATCTTAGGGAAGTATCCAGAGGCGAGGCAGGCGTTGCATATATGAGCAAGCCTCTCTATCATGTTGTCGGGGAGTTGAGCCAGGATCTTCTTGTTAATGTGACTTTGACCAGGTGATTTGTTTTTAATCCCTTTTATGATGGCTGACACATCTGCAGGAACTATGCGCTCCGACAGGTAGCTGTCGTCCACCAGTCTAGTGAAGTCAGTCCGTGGGAGCGGCTGGAGCAGGTGCTGATGGTCCTGCAACTGACCTAAAATGTCCTCCTCAAACTCCCTGTCGAAGCCCTCGTTCTCCTGTTCACTAATGGTAAAGATCTTTCGTAAATATCGCCGATGTAGTTGTTCTTGGTTTTCTTCCTCGAATATTTTCACGTTGTTTTGGTCGAGCAGGTAAGGGACCGTGCTAGAGGTGGAACCCATCAGTCGCTTGATCCCTTTCCAGAATGCAGCAGAATCGCGGTACCGTCTGTAGCTCTCGGTACCGGTCTCTCAGCTCTTGCGTCCACCCGCGGATACTGGCTAGCTGTCTCACGTGAGCGTACTGGACACTGAGCTGCCTCAGCTGGTGACTAGTGTGAGGATGGGGAATGGTCCTGTAACTGGTGGTCGGGATGTTGCTGTCCATCTCCGTCTTCACATCCTTATACCATTGTTCGACCGCGTCGTCGATGTCATTGGGGCTGGCTTCTTCCAGGTTTCTCCCCTGCTTGAGACTGAGAGACTCCTTGAAGGAGTCCCAGTCTGCCCGTTTGAGGTTTGACCTGATGTTGGCGGGGATCATAAAGGCTGATGCTGACATGGACATTGACCCTGTGGTCAATGTCCATGTCAGCGATAGTTATGAGGAGACTATGGATGACATCTGTAATATGTTATGATACACGTGTACACTTGACCCATGTCTTCTATCTTGTTATGTGTGTGTGTGCATATGTTATGTTTCTTATCATTTTGTTTTGTTTTGGGTTATATTATATTAGTAATTTGCATTGTTCCCTTCACTTAATAGAATATTCTTTTGTTCTCCTCCAGATGCCATACTGCCCTTGGTCAGTTATATGAACAATAAAGCCCAGAAAAAGGTCGAATCTAGTCTTCTTTCACCACAATTTATTGTTCATAACTGAAACTGAGTCATAATGAGAAGTTCTTGAGTCCGGAACGTCTGGATGCTACGCCGAACTCTCCCACTGCTTCAAATAACTGGCGCCACTGTTTCCGGACCTTCAACATGTTCCTCACCTTCATTTCTCCTCTCGAGCCCGACAAGCTAGTCACTCTCTGCAACTTCGTCTCCCCATCTGTGTAAGAATACATAGTCGACTGTGTCTCGCACGACGCCGCCATCCTGCTTCTGCAAGACTTGTACATAAAGCCGAAGAACGATGTGTTCGCCCGTCATCTACTAGCTACCCGGAGGCAAAACTCGGGCGAGAGTTTGGACGAATATTTACAGGAACTTCGTCAGCTCAGCAAGGACTGCAACTTCAAAGTTGTCACAGCAGATGCGAACAGAGACGAGTATATCCGCGACGCTTTTATCTCCAAGGATCAGACAGAGTCTCTTAGAAAACAAGACTCTCTATTTGGCTACTGTGTTCGACCAGGCTCGTGCGCTCGATCTGGCTCAAAGAAACTCCGAGTCCTATCTTCGGTCTCAGGCTTCTATGAACGCTGCTGCTGTTACTTCATCTGAGAAAATCGACAGCGATGACTCTCCCCTCTTAGCTGCCACTCAACAACCAAAGTGTTATTTCTGTGGTGGAGCGCGGCATAACCGACTTCAGTGTCCTGCGCGTGATTCAACTTGCCACAAATGCAACAAGAAAAGCCATTTTGCGAAAGTATACAGATCATCTTGTTACTCACTTGCTACTTCATCTTCCACTTGTGCGGTCTTACACTCTCCTACTTTGACTGCAATATCTGCGACTTCCTCTGGCTGTCTCGCTCGATCTACCATATATGTGCTTGTTAATGACGATACAGCTAAAGCCCTCGTCGATACCGGGAGATTAAAATCGTTTGTATCAAACCCCTATATCCAGCAGAAGTCTCTGAAGTGTCACCCAGGGTCAGGGCACGTGTCTATGACCTCGTCTTCCCTATCAAGATTTCATGAGCCCACATAGTGGTGTTACTATTGATTTCGGTGGACCTAAAGAGCACCTCATCATCGGGGATAATACAGTTGCTTGTAGCCTAACATCTGCTTTGGTCGATCCACCATCTCTCTTCTTTAATCTGACCTCCCCCTGTAAACCTGTTGCGACGAAGTCAAGGCGAATTAGTCAAGCGGACAGGGCTTTCATCCAAGGTGAAGTCGATAAGATGTTGTCGGAAGGAATAATCAAACCCAGCACCTCACCGTGGAGGGCACAAGTCCTCATCACTACTAATGAGCGGCACAAAAAGCGGCTTGTTGTCGACTACAGCCAAACCATCAACAGGTATACACAGCTGAATGCTTATCCCTTGCCCCGGATAGACGACTTGGTGACTAACCTATCTCGTTACAAGATATTCAGCACTCTCGACCTAAAGAGTGCGTACCATCAGATCCCTATACGGGATATGGTCAAGCCATTCACTGCCTTGGAGGCGAACGGTAAATTGTACCAGTTCTGTAGGGTCCCATTTGGAGTGACGAACGGCGTGGATTGTTTCCAACGAACCATCGATGAATTCATACATAGAAACGAACTGCTGGGTATTTTCACGTACATTGACAACATCACCATCGCCGGTTCATCTCAACAGGAGCACGATGAAAATCTGTCCAGATTCCTTGAGGCTGCAAAGAAGTAAAAATTCACCTTCAATGAAGACAAATCTGTCTTCTCAGCAACGTCGATTGATTTGTTGGGCTACACCATGTCGCATGGTAATCTCAAGCCAGACGCCGATCGCTTGCGTCCTCTGAAGGAATAAACACTTCCGAAAGACTTAACAGCTCTACGATGCGTGATAGGACTCTTTTCATACTACTCTCAGTGGATCTCACACTTTTCCGACAAGGTCAGACCTATGGTCAAGGTTCAGATATTCCCTCTCCAAGGGGAATCAATCTCCGCCTTCGAAAATCTTAAAGAGGAAATAGCAAGTGCAGTAGTGAGCTCGATTGACGAGACGATTCCATTCGTAGTAGAAACCGACGCTTCCGACTCTTCCATCGCTGCCTCCCTGAATCAAGTGCAGACGCTCTTCTGTCTAAAAAGAGGCCTATGCTATCGTTGAAGCAGTAAGGAAATGGAAACAGTTCCTATCTGGCAGACACTTTACTCTCATCACCGATCAGCGATCTGTGTCCTTCATGTTCCAGTCCGAGAAGCGGAGAAAAATCAAGAACGACAAGATCCAACGATGGCGGGCGAACTAGCCTGCTTCGACTACGACATTGTCTATCGGCCAGGGAGGTAAGACTCAACTGCTGATGCTCTATCGAGAGCCTTCTGTTCGGCTACCAACCACAACAATCTGTCAGATCTCCATCAGCAGTTAAGTCATCCAGGAGTCACAAGGATTGCTCACTTCATCCGCATCCGCAACTTACCATATTCTGTAGATGCCGTCAAGAAGGTATGTGCTGAGTGCTCTACCTGTGCCAAGCTTAAACCTCAGTTCTACAAACCCGACACTACCGCTCTCATCAAAGCTACTCAGCCTTTTGAGAGGTTAAACATCGATTTCAAGGGTCCCATGCCGTCGACTTCCCGAAAGTGATACCTATTAACCGTGGTTGACCAACATTCACGAATCCTCTTCGTGCTTGCATGCGAAGACATGACCGCCTCAACAGTCATCAAGTGTCTGAGTCAGTTATTCGCTATATTCGGCATGCCTGCTTATGTCCACTCGGATCAAGGCACCTCCTTCATGAGCCGAGAGCTGAGAGATTTCCCCAGTAGTTATGGTGTGTCTACCAGCCGGACCACCCCATACAACCCTAGAGGAAATGGTCAGTGCGAGCGCTACAACGGAATTATATGGAAAACCATTACACTCGCTCTTGTGTCCAAGAACATCGCAGAAACTAATTGGGAATCTGTGTTACCTGACGCACTTCATTCTATTCGGTCTCTGTTATGTACTGCCACCAACAAAACGTCTCATGAAAAACTGTTCAACTTCCAACGCCGATCAGCCCGTGGTAGTTCGATGCCAACCTGGCTCTCCCCTCATGGACCGGTCTTGCTACGAAGACATGTAAGGAACAGGAAGTACGACCATGGACCGGTTTTGCTACGAAGACATGTAAGGAACAGTAATTACGACCCTCTGGTTGATGAGGTTGAGCTTCTGGAAGCCGATCCACAGTACGCCCACGTTCGGTTCCCTGATGGACGACAGTCTTCCGTGTCACTCCGAGATCTGGCCCCTGCTGGACAAGCTGTTACAGATACTGCCGATCCCGAACCTGAACCGACTAAGTTACCTAAGGCATCTACCTCAGTGCCCCTTGAACCTACACCCGGCACCCTAGTGGCTGAATCTCCTGTCAGGGACGACCTTTCAAGTGATGCTCCTCTGCAGGAAGCTGTTTTGACAGACTCACCCTCGCTCCTCGTCGATCGGGTCGTGTATGTCGGAAGCCTGATTTTTACGGTTGTCCTGAAGTCTAATTCAGCAAGTAGTATGGAGGCACCAACACCACCAGTAGTATGGAGGCACCAACACCTCCAGTAGTATGGAGGCATCAACACCACCAGTAGTATGGAGGCACCAACACCACCAGTAGTATGGAGGCACCAACACCTCCAGTAGTATGGAGGCATCAACACCACCAGTGGTATGGAGGCATCAACACCACCAGTAGTATGGAGGCACCAACACCTCCAGTAGTATGGAGGCACCAACACCTCCAGTAGTATGGAGGCATCAACACCACCAGTGGTATGGAGGCATCAACACCACCAGTAGTATGGAGGCACCAACACCTCCAGTAGTATGGAGGCATCAACACCACCAGTGGTATGGAGGCATCAACACCACCAGTGGTATGGAGGCACCAACACCTCCAGTAGTATGGAGGCATCAACACCACCAGTGGTATGGAGGCATCAACACCACCAGTAGTATGGAGGCATCAACACCCGCCAGGTGATCTTTGTTGTATTATAATATTGATACTTTATGTGAAGATCTCATATACAGTTTGGTTAGTTAAGGTTATAAAAATGTGTTGAAAAAACTATAAAGACAGTGATTGATATGACAGTTTTTGCTCCTGGATATTGAAATATCATTTATGTAAAGCTCTCATAGACACTTTGACATCCTTGACCACCGAAGGGTTAAGACGTACCTGGCGCTCCTCTCGGAGCAGCCAGGTCCACTGTTAAGTTGGCCCATACCAACCCCCTCCCCTGAACCCTCCTCCCCACCGGAATATCAACAAGTTCTCGCCAGAAGTTACAATTTCATTTAGGAAAGGAACGGAACCAGTGTTAAACAGAGGTGAACAGTGCTTAAGTCAGTGAGAACAACTAAACAGTAACAGTGGTACCCAAGTTAACCTTCAAACCGTGAGGTCCCAGGTACCCAGTGATAACGGCCCGTGAGACCCAACAACAACCAGGGATGTATTAATCCTTCTACGATAGGAAGGCCTAAGACCAAACCTCACTCATATAACACCATCTGTGAGGGAATTACTACACCACATGTCCCTCATAACACCATATGTGAGGGAATTACAACACCACGTCAAATCCCTCATCACACCATCTGTGAGGGAATTACTACACCACGTGAGGTCCCTCATAACACCATCTGTGAGGGAATTACTACACCACGTCAGGCCCCTCATCACACCATCTGTGAGGGAATTACTACACCACGTGATGCCCCTCATAACACCATCTGTGAGGGAGTTACTACACCACGTGAAGCCCCACATAACACCATCTGCGAGGGAATTACTACACCACGCCAGGTCCCTCATAACACCATCTGAGGGAACTACTACACCATGTGAGTTCCTCCTAACACCATCTGGGAGGGAGTTACTACACTACGAGTTTGCTGTTCAACACCTACATTAATCTGTACGTTCACTGTATGTTCCTTTACCTTTCTCTAATGAAGGCTTTTGTTAAACCACCAATGTATGTAATAAGTCATTTATGTCCAATGTATATTTTCAGCTTTCGGGCTTCTGAATTTTTTCAATAAACCGTTAATTATTATTATTATTATTATTATTATTATTATTATTATTATTATTATTATTATTATTATTATTATTATGTTATCAGAAATGTTTCAGTAAATATTAACTGCAGTTCTCGCGAGAAACACTGTTTGGTGATTTGTGTTTTACTGTCCGTATACTTTACACACCTGCGGGATCTGATAAAACTACTTGTGTAAATTTTCTTGAGGGAAACATAATGGTTTACATTAGGGACATATTATGTGTCCACGTGCACAATCATCTCTCTGTCTATGTGAACTCCCTTGTCTCTGAGCCGGGCACCCTCGGGCTAGAGTATTGAGCACCCCCTTGCATTCTGTGCAAAAGCGTTTACAGTGCCCAATAGGAAAGCATACAGAGTTCATGCTTGGCTTCTTGACTGATGTATTAAGGATGCAAGTGCTTGAAGGGCCATGGATTTTGTCATTAAGTTTCAATATTATAGTGACAGGAGGATGAGTGTGTGAGGGGAGAATTCCCGGTATAATTCACCTATTTACGCCAAAGCGTGGCAGGTCACTAATAACGTCAAGTGCCTAGCCTGTCTCTAGGAGGACGGATATTAGGTCAGGGAGGGACGCTTTGTTGGTAATGGCTGGTGTAGGTTATGCATCTAAGCTACTGTGCCGAGTAGCATCTATATATATAATTACGTGGCAACACTGCACGTTATGTGGCAACGTTGCCCCGAGGCTGCCATATGGCAAGGCAGCCTCAGTCTGACTGTGTGAGCTGTGCATGGCACACGCGAGTCACCACTTGTATTTCTCTCATCCATAATAAACGGACTTCAGCGTTACACGGTGTTTCCCTACCCATCACTGCATTCTTCAGGGAACACTTGAAACCACCATGGCGCAGTGATTGGGATCTGTGGACTTACAAGTGTGTAAACAATGCCGAGACAGTTACGTCTGCCGGTGATGCATCGACTCATAGTGTTGTGTTGTGTTGCGCTGTGTTTCGCCGCGATGTGCAGTGTTGGGCCGTCACAGTGCGTTTTAGTGACGGTGGCAGTGTTAGTGTCAGTGTATTAGTGTGTGTCTAGAGCTGAGAGTTGAGGATTGGCCTGTTTTTTAGTGGTACCCACGGAGCACGGAGGCGTACACCCTTCTCGTGTGACATCCCGGGAGACACTGACTCTCGTCCCGCCGCGTCTCCAGCCACCGGCATTAAGGCCACCACGAAGTGCTCTCTCAGACACACACACACGCACGCACGCACGCACGCACTCACTCACGGACAGAACAGTGGACTATATGCGTTATTTCTGCGCTGTTTATGTCATGTATATGTGGTTCGAGCTGTTGAGGCGCCACTTTATATACTAAACAGTGCAGTCCACGCACACACTAAGATGGGAGGTAAGAAGGGACGTCAAGATGGGAGACACGACTCCCCACCACCTTCTCCTTCACCGGGCGCAGACTCTCATCCTCCACCTCCAGTGACGGACATTGCCACAATTCTGAGGTGGATGGACGACCGGGACGAGAGACACAGAGAGATGGAATTTCAGAGGGAGGAGACACGAAGAGAGGAGGAAAAGTTGCGTTTTGAGGCACTATTGGCGACCCTGGCGCTAACCCACCCTCCCTCACTCGCAGGTAGCGCGCATATGGGCGCCAGTACCCTCCCTCCTCCACCACACCAGCGTCCTCCAGGTACTCTTGCCTCCAAACAAACAGCTCCCAAGGCATCTGTTCAACCCCCACCCGCCCTTTCACCAAACGTCACGTTTCAGCTTTTTCGTGAGTGGAGGCGGCGTTGGACAGATTACTCCACGATGGTGGACCTTGACAGCATGCCTCCAAACAAACAGCTCATCCAACTGCGGATGTGTTTGTCGCTGGAGACCCAGAGAGTTTTGGAGCACACGTTGCAAGTGCCTCCCGATTCTACCTCTTCAGTGACGGATGTGCTCGACCTTTTACAGGAGCATGTTAAGGGTCGGAACAACGAGGCTTTGCATCGCCGTGCCTTCACCAGCTGCAAGCAGGCGGAGAACGAATCCTTTGACGACTTTTTTGTACGCTTGAAGAGTTTGTCAGAGGAGATCGACGTCGGCAAGGCGCACAGCCGGGAATGTGAGGAAGCCTGGATCAAGCACGGGATCTTGGCAGGTGTCAGGCAGGAAGAGTTGATGCAGCGACTCATCCCCCTGGACGCTTCCTCCACACTCCAGGTGGTAGTGACTGAATGTCGGTCATACGAGGCCACCAAGTCCGCCACCTCTGCCTTACGGGCCCCTCCTGCTGTGAGCGCAATCTCTCAGTACAAGAAGGATAAGAAGGCGGCCAACAACGTGAAGGCTGCCACACGTTCTTCCACGCCTCCGCCTAGTGCTTCCTGTGGCAGCTGTGGAAAGCAGCACAGCCCCAAGACATGCCCAGTCGCCGACGCACTGTGTCGTGGATGTGACCGTAAGGGCCACTGGTCTAACACAGACAGGTGCCCTGCACGAGGCCACAAGTGTCAGGCCTGCGGTCGCTATGGACACTACGACAAGTGCTGCCGCCAACCCAAGCCCAAAAACCCGAGACGAGGAGGAAAGCAGCGCACTTCCCTCGGGGTGGTTCGCACACAGCCCCCTTCAGATGGCCCACGTAGCCCCAAGCAGCAGCTGAGTCACATCAGAAGGGTGGACTCGACCACACGCCCCAGGGCTACCCCTTCCCCCACCATCCGCGTCGCCGTCACACACGGTGATGTGTCGGGTCACATCGAGGTGATACCGGACACCGGCGCCGATACTACGGTGATTGGGTTGAAGCACCTCCAGAAACTGGGCCTCACCAAACGCGGCCTGGGACCACCGCCGCAGCTGCAGTCCTACAATGCGGACGGTTCCCAGATGCCGGACGCTGTGGGCTCCTTTCAAGCAAAGATCACCTACTGCGACAGGTCGTGTCACTGATGGATCGACGTGCAGCCTACTCTCACTACACCCTTGTTGTCGTGGGAGCACTGCAAGGAGTTAGGCGTGGTGCCCAGAGACTTTCCCGAGCAGATCCCAGCTGCTCGGTACACCACCAGCAGGGTGCGTGAATCAACGAGCGACGCGCCTGGCGCTGCCACACGGAGCTGCCCAGAACCCGCGTCCACTCCCACCCACACAGGACGCTCCCCTGCCCAGATCCTGTATGGTCACCCTCTCCGCTCTTGCGTTCCTGCACACGCCAAGGCCTTTGCGAAGGACTGGCAGACCAAAGCCGAGAGCTGTGACCGCCGCACCGCTACACGTGCCCAGGACGCCAAGGCTCGGTATGACGACCGTGCCCGCCCTCTTCAGCCACTGGAGATTGGTGCCCTTGCCCGCGTCCAGGACCCGACGACGACACGTTGGGACAAGGTGGGCATAGTGATGGGCGTCGGCCGGTCGCGGGACTACAAGGTCAGGATGCCGAGCGGCCGCGTCTGGTGGAGGAACCGCCGCTTCCTCCGGCCAGTCCCACCCCCTGCTGCTGGCCCCCTGACCGAGGACGAGTCACCTACACCTCACGAGGATCCGCCCCACAGTGCACCTCGACGCTCGGAGCGACTTAGGACTAAGAAGTCCGCTCAAGACAAAGACTATGAGTGTGAGGGGGGGAGGGAGATGTAGGTTATGCATCTAAGCTACTGTGCCGAGTAGCATCTATATATATAATTACGTGGCAACACTGCACGTTATGTGGCAACATTGCCCCGAGGCTGCCATATGGCAAGGCAACCTCAGTCTGACTGTGTGAGCCGTGCATGGCACACGCGAGTCACCACTTGTATTTCTCTCATCCATAATAAACGGACTTCAGTGTTACACGGTGTTTCCCTACCCATCACTGCATTCTTCAGGGAACACTTGTAACCACCAGCTGGGGACCTGTAAGAATAGTGCGGCCAGGTTCAGGGTTGACAATGTACTCACACAGGTGTACCTGTAGCTCAGGCGCAGTCTTGTGTACACAATTTGTTGGGACCGAGTCAGAGGTTGATACTCGTTGTAGTGGCGGGTGTCATCACCGGTCACTGCGTCCTAGTGGCGTAGAGTGACGAATGCTTCTCGTTGCGCGGCGTGTATGCGAGATTTGAGATGTTTGAAGGATAGGGCGAGGGTGGCTCTTCTTGTGTTGCTTCTTTGGCAAGTCGATCAACAGTGACACACACAGTTACTTTTGTGTATAATGGGATCTAGATAACCTTGACAAGGATGTTATCAGCTTGCTTTAGCCCGGCGACTGTGGCTATGGTGTGTTGGACGGCAGGGAATAAGAGAGAGGGACATTTGACCCTTGCTAGCGCAGAAGTGCTGTCACTAATGATAAAGAAGTTCCGGCGATCAGTGCGGGCATAGGTCACGCCCATATGGACACCGCAAGAATGGTTAATGTTCTCAGGGTCAGTGGAGGAGGCCCAGTCATGGACCTTGAATTTCCTGCGGGCCTGGCGCTCAGGAATTCATACGGCTGCTCCAGCGCCGACTTAACAGACCCATCACAGTAGGCAAAGAGAGAAAGGTAGGAGGTAGGAGGTCGCGAGAGAGGAGGCGGCATCGTCAATCTACTCGAGGCAGCTAATTGTGAGTATATATCGTAGTTGGGTGGGTTTACGACCAGGGAAGATGTGGACGACCACGTCAACACTAGGGGAAGTCCACGGCCGGAGAGCGGAGGAGTGTACTCGAGGAGGAGAAGGCGAGGTGGAGTACAGATAATAACGCGGGATGTCAGTAGGGAGGGACGGGTGGGAAGAAAGACCGACACAGAAGTGTGTTAAGATGTGAGTGCAGTGAACGTGACATGGGAGTCAATTGCTCACTATGGAGAAGTTTGACTCCAGGGATGGCATTGAGGACAGTAATTCGAACGCAGAGGGGGAGCAAAAGCAGTTCCCAGTGAACGACTTCTATTTTGATGGTAATAGGTCAGCAGAGGATGACTCTCATCGCACTGTTTTGGGATTTATGTCTATTCCTTATTTTCGAGCTGGGGGACAACTGTGAGGACGGAGGAGGCATAATCTATGACAGCCCTGATGATGGCGATGTACATAAGGTGTATGACCTCGATAAAGGACCTTTTAAGGCCGTAGGTGAGCGACTGGATGAATTTCGTTTTTTGGCGGCACTGGGAGATGACGTTGGCGGCGACAGCGGAGGTGGTGGCTCTGGCAGTGGCATGCAGAGGTTGACCCAGGTAGTTGTACCTGTAGATGCTACTTGGTCAATGTTTTGCCCTTGCACGTCCAGCGGGGTCTAACGCAGGAAGTGCGAAATTATCTTGATTTTGGGGAGTGAGATAACAAGAGTGTTTGACAACGGAGGAACGTGGAAAGTATAGGTTGTTTGTGTACCTTGGTAGTAATTTGGAGAAGCTCGTCAGCGTAGCTGATGATGTGTCCGTGGAGAGCGCGCTCAGCAAAAGCGTCGTTGAGGTGTCATAGAGAGTTCATGCGTACGTTATAGAGTTGTGCCTAGATCAAGGGCCCTAATCATAGAGTAGTGGCCCTGGAAATGGACACGGACCTGTCGATGAGAGAGGTAGTCGGCCATCCATGAGGGGTGTTTGCCCTTTACGTCCATGTGCGTGAGGCCCTCAAGAATCACTTCACCTTTGGCTTTATCAAATGCACCCTTGAAGTCGGCGAAGAAGGAGGTTTTGGCTGAGGTGTTCGCCATGTAGTGAGCGATGTAGTGACCAGTACTCTTCCCAGGGCGAACCCCATAGAGGTCGGGATGAAGATGGGCTTAAATTTTCCAGTGGAGACGGTGGTGAATCATGCATCCCATCATCTTGGAGAAGCAGATCTGCCTGGTATAGGGATTGGGATGGTGGTGGTAGTCTTGCATGCGTGGGGCAGCTTTCCAGTAGCATAGAAGAGTTTAAATAGACAGAGGAGGGGACCACCAGGGGTGGCAAAAAGGGCATTTAGCACTTTATATGTGACGCCGGCATTACCGGGGTAGGGGGCGGCCGCGCTTAGTAGTTCACCCCTATCGAAAGGCTCATCGCTGTCTGCGGGTCTTGGCCTTTGTAGTTGCGCTCTCGACGTTGTGGTTGCAGAGCGAGGGTGAAGTTATGTACAGTAGGTGGTAGCGAGTCGATGGAGGCAGCCTCCTACCACGTTTGAGAGAGTGCCTCTGCGAAGTCAAACCACTGTGTGATGTCCCTCCTTGCTACCCACACCATTGAGGAAAGGCAAAGTTGACAAGTAAAAATACAGAGTGAATATTCTATGGGTTGAAATACGTGAATGCAGCAAGTAAGGAGCACACATACACAAGAATCACTGTTCGTGACAGACAACTTAAAGTTTTGAAAGGGATAAGAAGAACATTATGTAAAATCAGTAATTTAATAACATTTATATTAAGTATTGATATTTTTTTTACGGGAATTAACCCACCCGGGCACAGGTCACTGACCCATGTCAAGGCCAGGGGGACGAAAATATAATAATAATAATAATAATAATAATAATAATAATAATAATAATAATAATAATAATAATAATAATAATAACAGCAACAATCATAACAATAACTAGTATTATTATTATCATTACAATAATTAATAAAATTAATAGCAAATTAATACAAATAAAATTAAATTTTATTAAAAATTAATGTTAATGATATTAATAATAACCATAAATAAATACAAAAAACGAAAAAATAAATCAGGAGTGAAAAACGATATACATTATGTATGTTGTGTTGTCAATAGTAAGAGAAACAATTAAGACCCTGCAATTGTGTGTAAATGAGGCAGAAAGTCAGATCAGCAACCTGGGACTTGGTCACAATTTTCGTGATGCCATATGGCAGCAGGGTCTACCATTAGACAACACATTATGCTTCCAATATCTTCCCAGGCGGTAGTACCTCCCTGTTTGGTAGCTGCCTACTACCTACTATGCAGCTACCAAAACACACCAGAATATTAGCCAATTATTCTTACTTTAAACATTAAATACATATACTATAAACAAAAATACAAAAACCTGATAGAAATGGCAACTCAAGTAGCGAAGGGGCTCGCAACGTCTAGGTACCAGCAGGGCATTGCTTTTCCCCAGGTACAGATGGACATTTGAGGGTAGTGCTGTGAGTCAGGGTTGTGTCGGCCACGGCAATTGTAATACCTTGGGAATACAACAATGCCCACGCCAATCCATTATGTCAGAGAGATGACTACGTGTGTAGAAACAACATCACGTTGGCAGCAGGCGGCCCAGTGACAGCAGATAAGATAAAAAGCAAGCCCGTGAAGATTGGGTTGATCTAAAAGTTGGGGAAGAACTGGGTGGGCATCACCAGTGGCTGGGCATTCTGACCCCTTCCATTTAACAATTAATACTTATGTTATATATTTTATATGTGTGATTATCTGTGGACCAGTTTTATATAAACAAAATAGTGATATGACAGATGCGTGGAGCACAGCACAAAGTGTCTTTTATGATGTTGTCCTTGTGGGGTGTTTCCCTGGTGTTGTGGAGGCGTGGAGCACAACACACCACGAGGTGAGAGAAGAGGTTGAGTGAACAAAGTTGCTGGACCAAAGTGTAAACACCGTCCACCACGACCCACAGTCCACCACAACCCACAGGCTCCCACGACCCACAGTCTACCACGACCCACAGTTCACCACGACCCACACTCCACCTCGACCCATGACCCACAGTTCCCCACGACCCACAATCCACCACGACCCACAGTCCACCACCACCCAAGTCCACCACGATCCTTAGTTCATTATGACCCACCGTCCACCACGACCCACGCTCCACTTCTTTAAAACTTAAATTGTTTTATTAAAGCTTGCGGAAATACGATCACCTGACAAGGGCTGAAGAGTAAAATTTGAAAATGAGAGAGTCTGAAACTTCACGTCTAGGAAGCCTAAAAAGAGAGAAGGCGAGGAGGAGTTAGGAAGATACAATTTATGGAGCTCAGTCGGGGATACAAGAGTAGCATAATCCCTTGACTGATGTTTAGTCCTCCTTGTGTGTGGCTAACATGTGTTTTACTCAGCCTCAGCAAATAATTATTGTATTTGTTGACGCTTCTTGTAAGACTTGTTGCTTCACTATAGAAATTTCTGTGGTGGAGAGAAGTTAGATGGAAGACTTTGCCTAAATGTAAAGTGTGTTTTTTTTTCACGTCTCAATGATGTTAAATGAATAAGAGAAAGATACCCCCTGACTACAGTACACAGCTGTCGTGTAAGTATAATCGGGGAAGAAGAACACGGTTTATTTGGATGCTTGATATAAATTAAGACAAGTTTTCTTTAACAGCCTTCATCTCTCTCTCTCTCTCTCTCTCTCTCTCTCTCTCTCTCTCTCTCTCTCTCTCTCGGTAGCAGGAAAGATTTTTGTCTCAAGAACTTCTTAGTCTTCATCTTCAGTACAAGAGTTGCATATTTTACGTTAAATGTTGTGTGAAGGAGAGTCAAATAGTGAATTTTAATAAGAGTAACTGAGAGGAAGACTCGTCCTAATTACTGTATCATCATATTGTAACTGGCAGAGGTTATAAATAGGTTAAGTGAAAATGAGTTAAATATGCTGACCTGTCCACTGAACGCTCGTCTGTCTTAAATTTACTGTTTTATCAACCGTCTTAGTCAACCTCTTGAGTGAGAGGTTCGCTGCCTGTAGCTCGTGTTGCTCTATAAAGAAAAATATCAGAGACAAGATACACTACTTATTTTTTTGCTTTTGGTGACGCTTCAAGGCAAAATATCTTGATCGATCCTGGTTATATATTCTCTAGTTCAGGTAAAGTGTACTTATTGGAACACAAGTTCTCGCCCGACACTGAACCTTAACCTTGACACTTGATCTACCTTCTACTAAATTAGATATATTTGTATCCATCACTATTCCCACCGACCAGCATCAAAGTCACTCGCCGTTCACTTAACTTTTAGATATCGTGACGTTAGGGGCGTGACTTCATCAGTATATTTGTTTTATTATTGGCGAATAGGAAACTTTCTTGCCAATTATATTTAACGTCAGTAGATGCATTTACTAAAACTGTGACGTTATTATCATTAACTTCAACTGTGACCTTCACCTTTCACTTTAAATGTAGAATGAAATATGTTTTATTCCGGTGATAGCCGGTGTACCCTCCAGGTTTCATTAAAAGTTGTTAAGTTGTTTTGGAGATATGTTGCTCCCACTCAGAGAGACATCAACACGTACATGAGTTTGAGCTGACCATTGTAATTAATATACCAAGGTTCATTAAAATATTCCTCCTCATTAGAGAACTTGCAGTGTTGGATGTTCACTCTGGCCTGGCCTGGCCTGGTCCTTTGATCTCTTCACAATTAACATGTTCCTTCTCAACTAAATGTAACCCAGAGATCCCATTATCAATAGGTACCAGAACTTCCTCTGGCTACCAATAAGGTACAGTAACTTCCCCTGGCTACCAATAAGGTACAGTAACTTCCCCTGGCTAGCACTAAGGTAAAGTAACTTCCCCTGGATAGCACTAAGGTAAAGTAACTTCCTCTGGCTAGCACTAAGGTAAAGTAACTTCCCCTAGCTAGCACTAAGGTAAAGTAACTTCCTCTGCCTCGCGAATTGCACGGTATGCAGCTGACCACAGAACAAGCCTAAGTCAACAACAATAGCTGACGTAAGACCTGCACGGGTATACTTTTTTTTCTCTCTTTTTTTAAGGGTATTAACCCACCCGGGCACAGGTCAACGACCCACAACGGGGCCTGGGGGGTGAAAAAATAAGAATAAAATAAAATAAAAAATGAAAAGGTTATATTAATCTACACCACGAAGATGCCGGAAAATCAGTTTTTAAAGAGACACAGATTGTATAAGTATGGAAACACAGAAGAAGGCAGAGCAGTCCACAGTTTGGCTGTGTGAGGAAAGAAGGATGTACTATAATGGGTTATTCTCGTGTGACCGACATCCACAGAGAAACGGTGGGCACCGCGGGCAAGACGTGTGTTACGAGCCCACGGCCCTGCCGGCGGTACACAGGATGCCAAATCCACCGAACATTGCCAGTTAAAGTATCTGTAAAAGAAAGAGAGTGAAGCAACATTGCGGCTAAGAGAAAGGGAAGAAAGATTGTCAATAAAGGCGGAGAGTTAATAAGACGAAATGCCTTTGATTCCACCCTATCTAACAGTTGGACAGAAGAACCACCCCAGATATTAGAGCAGTACTCCAAGTTAGGACGAATGAATCCCTTATATACTTGAAGCAACTGCTCAGGAGTGAAGTAGCTACGGTATCTGTATAACATTCCCAAATTTCGGGAGGCAGCTTTAGCATTGTTGAGGATGTGTGGCTTCTATGGCATATTACAGGAAATGGTGCGGCAGAATGATAGTGTCCTGAAATGTGATTGGTGGGAGATCATCTAATTTGGAAAGTGTAATAGGTAAATAATGAGTTTTATTACTATTGAATATAACCAAGTCCTTACCTCCCCATTCGGAGATGCTGCACAGATCCGTATTGATAGATGTAATGATATCAGCTCTAGAAACAGATCTAGTTTGAGAGTTAGGGGGAAGGGGAAAATGTGAAGAAGAGTGAAGAGTAAAATCATCAGCGTAAGAATGGATAGAATTATTCGTAGTGTGAAGTAAATCATTGATAGAAAGAAGGAAGAGAGTAGGTGAAAGAACTGAACCCTGTGGGACTCCACTATTGGTAGAGAAAGAGCGAGAGATCGATCCCTCGACAACAACTGCCATGGATCGGTTCTCAAGGAAGCTAGAGATTAAAAAATAAAGTGGAGGAGAGAAACCATTAGAGGAAAGCTTAGAAAGCGTGCCATACCCTGTCAAATGCTTTGGAGATGTAGAGGGCCACGGCGAAACTTTCCCCCAAATCCCTAAGAGAGGATGACCAAAGATGGGTGCAGTAGGAGAACAGATCACTACTAGATCTTGCCTGGCGAAAGCCTTACTGATGATCCGACAAAAGAGAATGGCGTTCAAGGTGACGGAGAAAATGGGAGATCAAGATAGTTTCAAAAATCTTAGAGAGGGCGATAGTTAGAGGGATTCGAGTGGTCACCCTTCTTTGGGATGGGCTGAACCAAGGCATGCTTCCAAGAAGAAGGAAAAGTTAGGGTTCTGAGGCAAAAGCGAAAGAGGCGAGCAAGCACAGAGGCCAAAGCTTTAGCACACTCCCTTAGAACACGAGGGGGTATTCCGTCCGGTCCATGCGCCTTTCTCGCATCCAACCTGGATAACACACCGGCAACCCTGCGAGTGGAGATTATAGGAAAGTGCATAGGTTCAGTAGGAGGAGCAGGGGTAGGAAGGATAGAGTGGGAATCGTCTAAGGTGGAATTAGAGGAGAATAAGGTGCCAAAGAGATTGGCTTTGTCAGGGGGAGAGTTGGCTATAGAGTTATCAGGTCGGAAGTGAGGAGGAAAAGAAGGAGTGCAGAAGTTGTTACAGATGTTTTTGGTTAAGGATCAAAAGGATTTACTAGAGGAAGAATTCGTCAGGACAGCGGTCTTTCTTTTTATAAAATTCCGCTTCGCCCTACGATTCCTAGAAGTAATGAAACAGGAGTGGGGAATAAGAGAAGGAGATAGTTTCATAGTTTTTTTTTTCCACGGGGACCAGCCACCCGGCACAGGCCACTGATCCACACCGGGGACTGGGGGGTAATAATAATAATATAAAAAAAAAAAAAAAAAAATAATAATAATAATAATAAACAACCATAAAGAAAACAAATCAAGAGTGAGAAACAATATATGTATATTGTGTTGTCAACAGTAAGAAAAACAATTGAGACCCTGCAATTGTGTGTAAATAAGACAGAAAGTCAGATCAACAACCTGGGACTTGGTCACAATTGTCGTGATGCCATATGGCAGCAGGGTCTACCATTAGACAACACATTATGCTTCCAATATCTTCCCAAGCGGTAGCACCTCCCTGTTTGGTAGCTGCCTAGAACTTGATCTGCCCTATCTCTCTCCCTGCATGCAAGAGAGTAGGAGCGATCAAACCATGATTATAAAGTGAAAGATTTGGTAGAAGGTGGGATAAATGCACTCATACCACCCTGTATAACCCAGCAATGCTGTCAGCACATACCGAGGCGTCCCGAGTGGAAAAGCAACATTAATCCCAAGGAAAGTCGGTGAAGAATTCTCTCAAGGATTGCCAGCTTGCCCTCCGATAGTGCCACAGTTGACGTTTAGAGGTGGTCGTGCCCAGTTTGATTTACTAGAAATAAGATTGTTATTAGAAGACCCCAAGGGGGCAGAAATTGAGTATGAATAGTGTGAGGGATTAGAGGTAAAACAAGATCAAGAATGTTAGTAAGTTGATCGTGTCGATCAGGAGCACGTGTAGGGTGTTTGATTATTTGTTCAAATCATTAAGTAAGGAAAAAAAAGAGTGCCTCAGCTCCACCTGGGTCATCCCTTGCAGAGCCAAGCCACTCTCTGTGATGTATACATTGAAATCCCCCAGGTAGAGGATCTCGGTGTTGGGTGTGTGGATATCAACGACTCATGGCAAGAAGTGAGATAGTCAAAGAGTTCCAAATAGTTGGTAGAGTTGGGAGAACAGTATAGGAAACAAAGAAAAATAATCATAGTTGGTAGAGATATTTTAAGCCAGATGACATCATAAAGGGAAGATTCAAGATCCGTGAGTCGAGCTATAGGTGTATGTGTGTTGCAGTAGGCGCATACACCTCCCTAAGAACGGAAGGAGGCATAAAGGTTGTAGTTGGAGATTTGAAAATGATTGGGGGAAGCTGCATTGGTCAGTTGAAGTTTGGAAAGTAGTAAGAGGTCGGAGGAAAAGGTTAATAGATGGTGCTCCACAGAAGGAAAATTGGATCTCAGGCCGCGAATGTTAGAAAAATGAAGTGCGAAAAAAGGCGATCCCTTAGCAACCGTGGTGGCATCAGTTGAGGCCCCAGTGGTTTGATGGTGATCAGGTCGGCCCTGGGGTCCACAACCTTCCCGACCAGTGGGACCCATCCGAGAAGGCCCCGCTTCAATATTAATATCAACTGACATACTAGAATAAAATAAAATGAATGGAACAGATCAAGAGTAAGTACTGTTACATTTGTTGCGTTGTCAATAGTAAGAGAGACAATTGAGACCCTGCAATTGTGTATAAATGAGGCAGAGAGGCAGATCAGCAACCTGGGACTTGGTCAAAATTTTTGTGATGCCATATGGCAGCAGGGTCTACCATTTGGCAACACATTATGCGTCCAATATCTTCCCAGGCAGTAGTACCTCCCTGTTTGATAGCTGCCTGCTGCCTACTACCTACTACCCACGATCACATTTGTTACGAAAATGACATAACTCGCAGGAGCCACACAGTGATCTGAAAATTGAAATCAACAACAGGGACATGTTCCTAGAATAAACAGAAACAGTAAACACTCCACTTAACCCAGGTGTTCATGGCGCCCTTTCATGTTATGTGACAGAGGTCAGTCTCGTGCGTGTTTACAAAAACCAGATGTGTTAATGATCGAAGACAACACCCATACATCTGTTATCTCTCAGTCATATATCAGATATACAACACCAATACATCTGTTATCTCAGTCATATATCAGATATACAACACCAATACATCTGTTATCTCTCAGTCATATATCAGATATACAACACCAATACATCTGTTATATCTCAGTCATATATCAGATATACAACACCAATACATCTGTTATATCTCAGTCATATATCAGATATACAACACCAATACATCTGTTATATCTCAGTCATATATCAGATATACAACACCAATACATCTGTTATATCTCAGTCATATATCAGATATACAACACCAATACATCTGTTATATCTCAGTCATATATCAGATATACAACACCAATACATCTGTTATATCTCAGTCATATATCAGATATACAACACCAATACATCTGTTATATCTCAGTCATATACCAGATATACAACACCAATACATCTGTTATATCTCAGTCATACAGTATACCAGATATACAACACCCACACATCAGTATAATGGACCATAAACCTTAAAACACAGTTCATATAACACACATACCTCAAACTTTGTGTCAAACAGCCAACATTATCTATGGCCACGACCTGATGAGAGAGAGAGAGAGAGAGACCATCTGAATGAGTGTCACTACCTACACCTGTGACCACCTGCAGGTGTGTTACTCCCTACACCTGTGACCACCTGCAGGTGTGTAGCTCCCAGCGCGGCGTGGGTGTGGTGGAGTGTCCTCCCTGATCTATAGTGTTATTGGAGGGGACATACTCGGAGTGTGGGAGAGGGAATTTCACAGTGTGTTGGTAGATATTGGATCTCATTATAAGCATCGTCACCGAAGGTTCTTCTCATCCCTTATAGCATTAATCGCAAATATAGCGTGTGTTCACCAGCGATCCCCAAGCAGTTGTGATTGAATGGGACGACTAGTTCCTGGGTGCCAAAGCGTTCTACTCTTAAGTCGCCTCCCCAAGTAACGGACATTTCATGTAAGTGCCAGCCGACCTAATAAGTATATATAACTAATATTACATCAGTGCGACCATTGAGAAATAATTAGTTAAGTCTGGGATATATAAACAAGTGTTAGGTGTGACAATTCTTGCTCCCCAGTGTATCACTCTGATGTGTGGATTGTCGCCCACAGAATTAGCCTACACACCCACCGCGGTACGTATGCCTACTGCGGACAGCAGTCCAGCCTGTCACCTCTCCGCCCTTTCCTCATAAGAACTTTCTTCTTCTGTATGGGACCAAAGCAGATGTCGGAGGCGGACGTAACTGTCACCCAAGGTGCGGAACACTATGCCGGATAACAGACATTGTTGCGTCTGTGCTAGCCAGAACCAAAACTGCACTAGCTGTGATTGTGAGAGAAACAACCGACCATGTGGTTGCAGAAAGGGAAACAATTGTCGAAACCCACATGGCAGAGAGCCGACACAGGAGGCCACAGTGGATATCACCGTGACCCAACCGCCCGATGATATCCTAAATGATAGAAGTGAGTCTACTCAACCTGAAAAATTAGTACTAATGAACGCTGCTCCAAGAGTAGCAGATGTCCTGAGGTGAATGAGGGCAGCCACCACAGTGGAATGGCATGTCGATGGAAAACGCGGACATATGGGTTAAAACTCTCTCCAGAAATTGTCAGGTGGTCGCCAGCTAATAACCTGTTTTGAACCGCAGTGCGGCCTCCAAAAATTATTCGGGAGATGATTCGTCTCATAACTGAGTACACTCAGGACTGCTTTCTTGCCCCAGCTCTCCAAATACTGGCAATAATACCACATCTATTCTGTCAGAGGACACACACAAGACTAAGCACAAAGAAAATGCGGCAGCAATGAAGAGATTGACAATGGCAGCAGATTGAGGCCCATGATCGCCCTATTTGAAATAAGAACACTGCAAGAGAGACTAAAATTTACAGGAGACGGAAAGCAAAACACCGATGACATTGCAAGAAAGTTTGGAAAAAATGCGTGTGGGAAAAGTGTCTTTGGCAGTAAGATCTCTCAGAGGAATCCACCAGTGGGGTTCTGCCAATAAACAGAATAAATTAAAACAACTGAAGAAAAACATCCCCCTGCAAGTGAAGACGAAGGCATCAGGTTCCAGGGTGACTATATTCCACCAAATGCTGTCGTGTTCGAGAAAATAACAGGAGAGATGGTGTGGAAAAAGGCACTGAAGACTCGAGGAGGTGCCGGCCCTTCAAATCTGGATGCACACGGTTGGAGACTCATCCTCAGCACTAACAAGTTTGGCCCCGTAGCAAGTGATCTCTGCACTGCCATTGCCGTCCTTGCAAGTGGCACCCTCGTGCTGCAGACACCTCCAGGCCCTGACGGCCTGCCGCCTCATTCCCCTGGATAAGAATCCAGGATGTGAATATAGGGGTGGGAAAGTGCTGGGGCGGATCATGGAAAATGCATAATGGAGGTGGTAAAGGATGATGTCAGTCAGGGCAGCAGCAGGGAACCTGCAGATTGTGAGGCCGTTCTCTCACAGTGGACGCTTCAAACATTCAATGTAACCACCAGACCAGCCTGCACAACATCAAAATCAAGTGTCCAAGCTTTGCAATGTATGTTGAAAACTCCTATGGAATCCATCAGACCTCTATATAGTAAACAACAAGGATCTAAGAGGTGATACCAACATACAGTCAACCGAGGAAACAACGCAGGAGAACCCTGTTGCAATGGCAATGTACGCAATAGGCCTATCAGTCAACAACACAATAAATTTAAACAACTGAGTCCAAGCAAAGTGGGGTACGCTGATGACCTTACAGAACAGGAAAAAGTAGAGGGCATCAAAGTGGAAGTACCTACTGCCATCACGAGGTCCACAAATGGTGCCACCCAAACGGCAGCAAGTCGCTTCACTCATTGTGTAGCCAGAACATTATGAACGTGCAATGGAGGTGTTTGGTGGAAGTGAGGTCAAAATAACAAAGGATGGCCAAAGAACTGCCTAGGCACAGTAATCGGCACGACGGACTTCATGACCGAGTATGTAAAGGGAAAGGTGAATGAGTAGGTTAGGGAAATCCAAGCTCTGTCTGGGATTGCTAACACAGAGCTACATGCAGCTTTTGCGGCATTTACCTATGGAGTCAAACATCGCTGGAACTACCTGATGCGCACTATCCCTGATATCGGACCCCTTCTCCACCCTCTGGAAGAAGCTATCAGAGTCAATTTCTTTCCCAAATTAGTGAAACACCCTAACTTAACTTGGCAGAAAGATCACACCGAGACTGGGAGGAATGGGATTAACCAATCCAGAGGAGATTGCTGCCACCGAACATCAAAACTCGGTTAAGCTCACGGCAGCCCTCACGGACCACATAATCGCTCAGAACTCAACAGGGGAGGTGGATACCAGTGAAGTAAACAAGATTCGAAGGTCCGTACCACCACAGAACGACAGCACGGCCAAAGTGATAAGTTGCAGCAACTGTTGCTGCAAGTACCAGAAAATTTGAAAAAAAGTAAGCTATAGCGCAGGAGGTGGGCGCTTCCGAAGTGGGTTAACTATGTTACCGATAAAGTAAATGGTTTCAGTCTCAATAAACAAAATTTACAGATGCCATTGCTCTAAGGTATGGTAGGCCGGTAGAGGTTTGCCCTCCCATTGCGTGAGGCTCTTCCTATAGCGTCGATCACGCCTTGGTGGCATTCACAAGAAAGGGAGCTGTATGAGGCATGATGACGAAGTAGGGATCTCACAATTAAGATGTTGAAGGGAAATCTGCCGTGATGTCAGGGTAAAGACCGACCCTCCCTTCCATTGGGCCAGTGGCTTTTCCGACATATCACTTCAAACATCCACGAAGCCCGTGTTGATGTCAGTGCTCGAGGATTCTGGACGCGGGGATAGTGAGCCTTCTTCGACATCAGGATTTTTTATCCCATGGCTGCATGTCCCCGTAACTTAGTTCTCGATGCTGCACACAGGAGGAACGAGAACGACAAGATAAGAGCATACGGGGAGAGAATTCAGAGCGTTGATCAAGGCAGCCTCACTCCTCTTAGTGTTCACAACCTCTGGTGGGCTGAGACCAAGTGCAAGATGCTTCTACGCCAGACTCGCAGAGGTGATATCCGAACAGAAGCAGCAGCCCAGAAGTTATGTTACAGCCTGGATTAAATGTGGGCTTCTCGCCCGGTCGGCTTTGCTGCTCTGCCTCCAAGGGAACGAGAGCATCGGCCCCAAAGCCCGACAACAATTGCAGATATTGACTATGAGGCAACAGTGCTGAATGCCGCCAGATCTGCGGCTCACCTAACTCAACACAGCTAGGATAGCTACTTATGTATTAGGATATTTAATATTAAGGTAAGATAATGGTGGCGAAGGTATGGCTATTGGGGGAGGCTGGAGGCCACGTTAAAAAAAAAAGTGCATAGCTTCCTACATCTGTGACCACCTGCAGGTGTATAGCTTACACCTGTGACATCCTGTGTAGCTCCCTACACCTGTGACCACCTCCAGGTGAGTAGATTTACACCTGTGACCACCTGCAGGTGTGTAGCTTCCTACACCTGTGACCACCTGCAGGTTTGTAGCTTCTTACTACTACTTTGCTGTCAATCGGAATCGAGTATGACGAACATTCAGCTATGATACAATAATATGCGATATTAAGGATGCCATCAATGTTGCGAGTTTTAAGGTGACTAAAGAGGTCGATACGGGACCGGCAGAGTCGTTCACAGATGTTGCACATGTGGATGGCTCCATCTAGTGTGGGTGGGGCGGCGGCAGCGTCTTTCCGGCGCTGGCGCTTGTCTGCCTCGACTTGCAGTCGGGCTAACTCGAAAGTATTGACACCTTCTCGTGTGATAATCCTCCAAGCGTTAGGGTGTGGAGTAATCGTCTCCTAGGTGAGGGGGTTGATTTGGCACTTTTTCAGGTTTGTATTAAGACTATCTTTATATCTTTTCAGTTGCCCCCCAGTTGCTTTGGCAATCTACTGTCATCCATGCGGGTAACGTGGCCAGTCCAACGTAGTTGTTCATTGATAATGGTAGCCTCGATGCTCTTACAGTTGTTCTCTTGTCTTCCCAGCATACTTGGAGGATGGAACGTAGACTACGTTGGTGAAAGTATCAAAGTGCCTTGAGATGCCTCCTGTATGTAACCCACGTCTCACTGTCATATAGCAGGGTGGGGAGGACCACTGCTCGATATACGTGCAACTTTGTAGATAATTTCAGCTCCCTACAGCAGAAGACACAGGTACCGAGTCTTAAAGGCTTGAGATGCATATCTGATCCGATGTTGAACTCTCTTCATCGATATCCGCGTGGTGACAGGTAGAACCAGATACTAAAAAGTGGGTACATTAGAAGGTAATACCATTAAGCTGGATGGATGATGGAGTTGTCCCTTGATCCACGATCAGGCTGAAAGAGAATCTGAATCTATCACATTCACCCTCAAGGCTGAAGTGCGCATACACATCCACAGGTGTTTAGGATCCACGTACGTCGAATTCAATGTGACCAACAGGAGGTGATGCCGCCCTGCATACTGAAGTTCAATAATGGAAGCTGCCGACACGTTTGTTCCTGCCCAGAGTCGTCTTAATTTGAAAAGATCCCTATCTGGTAACTATGCCCATTCCGCCGCAAAATTGGCACTACACGAGTAAGGAAGGCAGCCAAGAAAAAATGGAAAAAGAGTTAGCACCAGTACATACCTTTGTTTTACCCATGTTTGGATGGCAACTTCCAGAATAAGTACCATTATACAGAATACTGCCATTCATACCAACGTTTGATTTGCCTCACAATGCGCGATAAATTCAGTGGCAAGCCAACCAGCTGAGATCCGCCAGAGAGCTTCCTGACCCACCGAGTCGAAGGCCGTACAGGTGACGACGCTGTTCTCCGCACTTTTCCTTGTCTGGCGGGTAGCAAAGATTATTTCAGTGCCACTATGGTCTAAAGCCACACTGAGATTCTGGAGGAAGTTTTCCGCCCGGTAGTTGTCTGTTTAGGAGGACTCGAGAGATAATTTTGCCAGCTATCGACAGTAGCGAATCCTGCAGAAGTTGCCAGAGTCTGACCAGCTTCTTCCTTGTTCTTATAAATATTGACGAGGAGTCATCTTTAAGAACTTAAGAGACTTTCCTGCTTTTCCCATATATTCTCCAGAGAGAGTGGAGACGGTTAGTAACCAGAAATCCTCCTGCTTTATACAACCTTTGCTTGGATTTCACCAGCCCCGAGGCTTTGTTATTTTTTATCTGTTTGATGGCAGTAGCTACCTCATCCAGGGATGGAGGATAGCTGAGGATGGGTCAGCTCTGGATGATGGACCCGTTGGGTAGTCAGGGCGACATCCAATATCGGCGTTTCTCTGAAGCTGAGCAGCGGATGGTGTTTTTTAGCCCACGGATACCCTTCATCTTTAATTAGAGATACCGTCGGATCAGCGGAGGGCTGTGCCATGAGTCATTGGCCAATAAAATGTCTTAGTGGAATTGAAAAAATTAGCGCATCTTGTGTTGATCTGCGTTTTGCGTTTCACATACTTTATTTTTAAACCAGTCGTTCTTAGTTTACGATCGCGCTCGGTCGCCGCTTTCACTTGTGGAGGTATCAGCTTTTATCCCAGACTGGCGGGTTGTTTTGCTTAACTGAAGTTAAAGCAGCACGTTTATTTGCTTAACGAGTACATTGGATTTTCGGCACTTTCACCAAACCAGTCCCAGGTATTCTTTCAATCTGGCTTATGGTCTCTGCAGGTTTGTGTCATGATAGTGTCGAGAATATATCATTCGCAACGGATTTGGGCTGTTTGTTGTTGGGTTGTTTCAGCCCATGTTTGAGCTGCTCTCTTAAAATCACGTGCTACAGCTGGATCCTCTAGTCGCTTAGTGTTAAAACCTCTTCTAGAAGCTTGTTACCTTCGCCGTTTTGGGGGCAACGTGAAGTGAGAGCTTGTCTCTGACCAGTTGATGATCAGTGTTGCATTGGTCTGAGCCTCACATTACTCGGGTGGCATCTCGGCGATTTCTTTCTCTGACAATGATGTAGTCAATGAGATGCCAGTGTTTGGATCGTGGGTGTTGCAACGAACCCTCGAACTTGTCGGCCTGCCTAAACAAAGTATTGGTGACAGTGAGGTTGTGTGCGGCACACTTACTGAGGATGAGTAAGCCGTTGAAATTACACCTGCCTAGTCCATTTCTCCCTTATGATTCCCTGCCAAACGTCAGCATCTCTACCAGCTTTGGCATTAAAGTCACCAAGGAGTACAATCTTATCTTCTCTGGGGATAAAGGTTGCACTCGTCAAAGTCTGCATAAAAGGCCTCCTTGATGTCATCCTCTGCATCCAGTGTTGGGACGTATGCACTGATGAAAAAGGCAAAACATGAGTGATTTCGTGAGACTCGAAACGGCAAGAGGTGCCTCATCCCAACAGGCATTTCAGTTAGCCTGTGTAGGATGCGTTGGCGGATGGCAAAGCCAACTCCATAAATGCGGTTTCTCTCCGCATGAGGCTTTCCTTCCAGAAGAAGGTAAAGCCAGACCCCTTTCTGTGAGTCGACCCTCGCCTGGGAGCCGGGACTCATTAATGGCTGCTATATATATGTTATATCTATCCAGTTCTTTTGTCACAAGGGCGGTTCTTCTTTCAGGACGAGCTAGTATCCAGAAGGGTCCTGACATTTCATAGTTTGTTTTTGTTTTGATCTGTGATTATAATTGTGTTTTTGACCATAAAAGGATGTCCTTACTGGATGCAGTTGCCCATTCAGGTTGGTTCTTTAGGCAGGCTATGTTTAGGACACCTTTTCTAGCCCCCCCATATGTGGGGTGAGCAGAGTGGCCCCTCGAAAAGACTTCACAGACGCACAAACAGGACCGGATTGCACTGCTGCCTAGATCGCAGTGCATAAACGATGATCTTATCTGTGCGCCAATGTGCAGAGTTGTGACTAGAGACTCAGGTAGTCATCTCTGTCTCTCCCCGCCGCCACTCGTCCGTTGCCATAGTACATTTGGGGTATAAAGGGTTGATGATGATGGGGAGTATGATGAGCTGGATGATGGTTGCGCGTGAGTTGATTTATGTGGTGAGGCAGGAGCGCAAACTGCAACCACACATCTTGGCTCTCCCTTTTCTGATCCAGTGGTGCAAGTGTTGCAACGCCTGGGGAGAGGGAGAGTTGTAATGTACTCCCGATAGCCTAATTTGCTGGGTTTCGCCTTAGTAGCCTGTCCATCATGCATGCCTTCTTCCGCCGGCGTAGTCGTTGTGTTCCCATGTTGGTCACCTCTTACGCCTATACCGCCGGTGGGTTCTTCTTGGAGCTCTGTAAGCAAGTCTGCCTGATGCGGGCCCATCGCAGATTTTTCGTTCAGGGTTTACTCCCATAGCCTTATACTTTCCAATATTAATCCGCAAGGCAGCGGGGCAGTGGTTGGGTGGTTGGTAGGCGCCAAGACGTGTCCACATGCCAGTGGGCCTTTGCGCCGTCCCTCTCGGGCCCACTGCTACTCCGAGATCCCCTGCTGGTATAGCCTGGCCCCACGATGCACCCAGTTACCGTGTGGTGTGCGGTAGCTGAAAGCGATAGGAAGCAAGCAGTGCTTGCATCTTAACACAAACATAATGCTGCCACACTAGATGTATTACACTCAGTGTGCGCGCGCGCACACACACACATTTATGTGTACTTTTCCTCCGCCGACTCAAGTCCCTCTGAGTTCCTGCACCCGAGCTCTTCAGTGTTTACTCAACATTCATACTTCCCAAGTTCACCTATGTCTCCCCTACCTGGTCTTCCTCCCTAAATGCCACACAACGTAAACACCTAGAGAAAGTGCAAACGAGGGCATGCAAGATTATTCTCTCCCCTTCCTACTCCACATATCAAGAAGCGCTCAACACACTGACCCTTTCTACTCTCACTGACCATCACCACGACCTCATCTGCAAATTTGGTAAGAAGCTTCGCACCATCCTCGACACCAGCTCCTACTACCACCTGAGATCCTCGCCGAATTGCTGTTCGACACCACAACCGCATCTAGCCCATACGTGCACGAACTGATCGCTATAAGAACAGCCCAGTCCCAACCATTGTAAGAATTATCAATAACTTGTAATAAACCAGTGTATTCACTCCCAGTAAACACTACTCCCTTGCACTGTCACTATGTTGAAATGCCCTGTAGTTTGAGCTTTTTCCCCATCTAGTTATTATATATCTTATTTATATCACTTATGTTATTTGTATATTATGTGTAATTCGAAACCCATTCCCCAAATATGTAACTGCATATTTTCAGCCTTCTGGCTGCCAAGCTCCTTCAATAAACCGTTAATTATTATTATTATTATTATTACCACCTGCAGGTGTGTAGTTTCCTACACCTGTGACCAGCTGCAGGGAAAACAAAAAGACGCTTGATAACTCGCATCCACGCGCACTTGGCCGTTCCGTCCTAACAGGCCAGTTATCACACAACCACCACATTCAGCTATCCTTAACCACGCCCACCAACATGACCACCCGTTTTCGCAGTCTGATTTCTCAGTTCAATAAAGTAGCCATCCATTTGTGATATGGCTTCCTGTGAACTGTTGTATTTTCTTAAGCCTCGTCTCAATACTTCCTATATGTTTTAGTTTGTTCTGATTTTAGTTTTGTATTTAGGTCTCCCATCATTCTTAGTGGTTTAGAATAATGCTTTTTTGCATATTACATGTAATCTTTAAATTTGTTTGTCTGTTTTTAAGGCTCTAATGATGGCCGTGACACAGTCAGCTAACTGCACACACTAGCCATCAGCCTGTACACACTGGTAATTCATTAAAACCGTACAATAGAAATAATGAATTTTTTCTAGTAGTTTGTCCCCAAAAACAAAGTTGTTTTCCTTCAAAGACAATCTTAATTATCTGAAATACTGAACTATAAACACGTCCAGCACTGCCCAGTAAGACCCTGCCATAATTTACGCTCTCTTATTAATACTGAAATTAATCCATAGCGTCTGTGGCGGATTACCGAGTGCAACCGAAATGTATCACGGATGGGAGAGACCCAACTCACCGGAAACATTGGTCTCTAATGACGAGCGGTGACGGTCAACACTGAAAATTTCAAGATCAAATGGTTCTCTGCCCAAAAGACCTTAATCCTAATCGCCCCTGAGGCACTACGATTTTTCAGCATTACGACTGGAGCACAATAAAATTGGGATCCATTGAAATTAGTACTTACTAGGATTGGAAACTTATTACAATGGTTGTTACCAATTACTGCTGAGACCTGCTTGACGAATCAACAGCTGATGCAGAGGACATGACGCCTCCAAAACACGAAGCAGATTAGCTAATAGCCTGTATAGCAGGACAATGAATCCATGACAGCGTGGTGAGGGTAATTTTATCTCAGTGTAGCAAGAACTTTCCAGAGAAGATGAGGATGCCTCTAAAACTTGTGAGTGTGATCACTGTACCCACTTGAATGGAAGAGGTGAGGCTCTACCGGGAAGAAGGTGGTGGGGGGTGGACTCTTATACCCCTATAGACGGTATGGGGAAAGTCATAAATACAGCGACGGGACCACAGGCGACCAAAAAGACGGTGTAAGGTTAAGGAGTGGATCCGATGTCCGCGTCAACGAGTGGGGGCATCACATTGACTCACTGATAAGGGAGGGACACCGACGTCCTCAAAGATGGAAGGAAAAGCGTAACGTTCCTTTAAAACTGTTGTGGGATGTGAAGGACTACAGAATATGATAACTTGGACGTACCTGAGATAAGATGTGTTAATGTCCCACGAAGAGATGTTTTTAACTCACTTACCTAAAGAAAAAGGAAAAATGCAGTTGACATTACCTGCCGTCTATCACACACACACACACACACACACATATGATTATTCACACTTAACTTACAGGAACAACTAATACAGAATCAATGATCTTAAGCATTACTTTATACCAAATGGATGACTAAGAACTTGTTCAATATGTCAAGAACACAACAGTAGTATTATTAGTTATCTGACAGGAAGCAGCAGCCCAGAAGTTATGTTATAGCCTGGTTGAAATGTCGACTGTCCTCTCTGTTTAGGTCTGCATTGCTTTGCCTCAGGGAACGAGCATCGGCTCCAAAGCCAATAACAATTGCAGATATCGACTTTGAGGCAACAGTCACTGAATGCCGCATAGATCTGCGGCTTAACTAACTCAACACAGCTAGGATAGCTACTAATGTATTAGGATAGTTAATTTTAAGGTAATAAATGTATTGGCGAAGGTGTGGCTATTGGGAGGTTGGAAGCCACTTTGAAAAAAAAAGAAGAGTATTATTAGTAATTACCTTGTGGTGGTGGTGGTCATGGAAGCCCTGGCGTCCTACAGGGTCACCTCCTGGCACCGTCTTGACACTTTTATGGCACCTCATGGCCATTGATGACACTTTGCTGTACTCCACGATAATCTATACACTTTGCGATAGTTCAAAACACTTTGCGAGACTTGAAGGCATTAATGTTACTTTATTGACACTTTGAGACACTTCACACCACTTTACGACACTTTTCGACACCATATGACACTATTGTATGTTGCTTGGATACTTTAAAACTATTCGAAACTGCATGACATTGATATTTTAGGAAATTTTGACACCTTTAGACTATATAAGACACTTTAAGATACTTCATATCAGTTTAGGACACATCATGACACTTTAGGACACATTATGATACATGTGATCATTTCAAAATACTTATGGAAATTTTACAGCACATAAAATTACTTTTTGACTGTGAAACACTACAGTATAACTACTTTGCAACACTTGTAAACACTTTGTGTCACTCGATACACTTCATGACACTTACAAACACTGACAAACACTTGGTGATACCTTGCAGTCCTCAATTTCAGTCTCTTCACCGGCTATCCGGGCTGCCGTATAATATATCCAACTGGCCTTTACCGAACGCTCCGATTGGTTATCTTCCCCACGTTGTGACTGGCTACGAGACTATGACGTCATAAAACGTTTTTCTTTGTTAAATGTGAAACATATATACGATAACTGAGGTAATTTGAAATCAAGAACATAATAAAGGTTATCAATAACAATTCATTTCCTTTTTCTCTTCATTATGCATATATGTAGCATGAAATATTGCACAATAGAGTCTTTAAATAACTTCAAAATCAGGTGGAGCCGTATTATATCGAATAAAATAAATAAAAAGAGTTAAAAAAATTCTCATAATAGTTAGCCATAATATTCAAGAAGCAGAAAATGGAGTGATACAATGGGTGAATATCATAGAAAATGCACTGTAAAAAAGGGTGACTATAATAATAATAATAATAATATTTAATCCAAAATGCCCGATATAACAACAATTAAAAACTAGTGGTAATTATTCGTTCTAGCACACCCTCGAATTTTTTCACGAGATGTTTGATTTCTGATGCATTTAGATGTGTTTTGTTCAGATATGACCTTTGTTTCCATGGGCAATTAATCGTTTTTTTTAATATGCAAGTCATCCTGATAAAAAATAGCTATTTTCCATCAAAAACGAAGGTGAGATCTGAACAAAATACACCCAAATACATCAGACACAAACATCTACACCCTTTACGTTCACTAAAATAACCTACCTTAATCTAACCTAACCTAACCTTACCCCTGGCAGTGTAACACGCCTCAAGGCTCCACACATTCGAGTAAAAAGACTACGCTCCTGCTCGGTTAAGTGGCGGGCACTGGTTAACACAGCTGTGAGTGCTAGCCTCAAATTTGGGATGTTTTCGAGACTGTTACATTATCTGAAGGATATATAGACTTACCTACTTGTGTATATGACCTGAGGATAAGATAAGTATCGTCAAGCAACTTTGTGTTGGGGAACTTACTGTTTACCACACGAAAATAATGCTTCTGGGTCCCATCACTCCTGGCTGGGTGTTAGGGATGTCAACATTGCCCCATGGAAAGTGAATTATCGCTTAAGAACTCTACATGGAAGAGTAAATATAAAAAGATAGTATTGATTTCAGTTCTTGGAAGACCTTGAGTTGAGTAGCGATAGCCCACTACGAGTGATGAAGCACAGCCTGAAAGCGTAGGAAAACACAGCAGCCACAAATAAAGAGGTAGTGAAGGAAAGAAATTTCTAAAAAGGATGAGAGAGACAAGTTGGCAAGAGGACAGGAAAGCGGAGAAGTGAGAGAGAGAAGAGACAAAACATCTTGGACAAAAAACTTAGTGGGGTGGAAGAATAATAATGGAAATAACAGGAAAGGAGATAGTGGAAATGGATCAAGAACAGAGCAAAGTATGGAATTTGAAGGAAGCAGACAACAAGAACACACACAAGGTGAAGTTGGGTCTTGGTTAGAAGAGATTAATTTCATGTCAGCCTGGATGACCTTCCCTTGAAAACAAATTAAATGCAGTACAACTAGGACGGGAGCATCGCAGCTTTTGGAGCCTTTTTTTTGAAAGAGAAGGCACACACAAGCCTTATCTTACAGTGGGGATCTATGGAGGCTGTGGAAATGTTGACAATCAGTTGGGCAGTTGGGCGGATTACTTGATGGTTTCGCTAGGAGAGCGACATACTGACGGCAAATAAGCAGAATCTTCAGGTACCCTGTAATACTACTAGATCCAGAATACTATTGGATTACGAAAGGATTTCAGGTCAAGGCATTTAATAAGGGGCGAAGAGAGAAGCCAGATTATTGCTCTAATGAGAGGAAAGGTTCCAGAGAAAGTGTTCATCACAGGAGCAGGGTATAGGAAGGTGGCACTATATGTGGAGGGACCAATAATGTGTCTCAAGTGTGGCAGATGGGGACATAAGGCCTGGAGCTGTCAACTGGACCCACGTTGTAGATTCTGTGGGAAGAAGCACGAATCTAGCAACTGTAAGGACAAGATCAAAGCAGGAGAGAAAGTGAAGCCTTGTTGTTGTAATTGTGGTAAAACTCACAATGCTAGTTCAATTGCATGCGAGATGAGGCCACGTATGAGAAGTGACCAACAAAGGAATTATTCAGAGAACACTGAAGAAGTTCGCTGTGGTCTGACAGTGACAAGACAGCAGGAGAACACACAGACAGTGGAGACAGTGATCCCTGAGAATGCCTGGCATGAAGATTCAAGAAGGATAAGGACTGCGCTTGCGGCCGGAAGAGTTGTTGATGCCAGGAACAAACAGAGTAATAAACAAGTAGCAAGTGAGAGTAGTGGTGCAGCCCTCCAGGTTAGTGATAAAACTGTGCAAGAAATTCTGGGAGAAGAGGTGTGTAATATGTTTCAGCTTTTGCAAAAGTTAGGTCAGAAAATAGAAGTGATAGAGAAAAGACTTGATACAGTGATAAATAAAGAAAGGGAAAACAAAGCTGTGAATAATGTAGAATTAGAAGGGGAAGAGGAAAGTGAAGAGCTCAAGCTTTTGAAAAATTCAGTGCTTAAAATAAGTATTAAAGGGAAGGAGAGGAAAATAAAGGATTGTGTAGTGCAGGGAGCAACAACTGAAAGTTTTAAAAATGTGTTGGTAAAGTGTAAAGATGCTGATAAAGAAAAACTTTTGAGGAAATGGGAATCTGTGCAGGAGGATTGGGCCTTCTTAAAGAATCTGATTGGAAAGGATATAAAATGTGTAAATATTAATCATGGATCTAGCTAGCCTTAAGATAATGTCCTGGAATGTTAATGGTCTACGAAATAGAGTGACAGATGTACATTACTTTACCCTTAAAAATAATATTGACATAATTTCCCTTCAAGAGACTGGGGACAGGAAAGGCGACCTGCTTAAACTGTCTGGATATAAGGGATTTCATCTCTATTCGGGTGAAGGTATAAGAGGGGTCTCAACATACATTAAGAATTCCATACCAGCAGAACTAGTTGGAAGCCCGAGTAGAGTACAAGGAATAGAAAGCTTCTGTATAAAGTTATATTTGAAGGAAGGAGAATTGAACATAGCAAATTTGTATATTTCTGGAGGCTGTTTTGACCTCAACTTCTTACCAGATTGCATGTTTTTGGACTCAACTTTGGCTGCAGGAGATTTTAATGCTCGACATCCAAGACTCGAAACAATGGGGAGAATTAATAGTATTGGTATAAAATTTTGGCAATTTTTACAAGATCACCCAGATGCTTACTTGTTAGGAAATGAGGAAGTGACTCATATTAAAGGAGGAAGGTTAGACTATGCTTGCATGATAAGCAGTCAGGGAGTCCAGGGAGAATGTGAGATAATAAGGGAGCTAGTCAGTGACCATTTTGTTGTGTATGTTCAATTACCATTAGGGAAGAGACAGGTGAGATATAGGAGGAAGAGATTGAAACTAAACAAGGATGACACAGAAGTGTTTACCCAAAATATAGAGAAATGGTACAGAAATTATACACCAGTCTGTATGGATAGCTTTTATAATGACTTAGTTGGGGAGATAGAAAGATATTTAACTAAGGCAACACAGAAAAAGATAAATGATAAGACACATGGGGCTAGGAAACACTGCTATACCAATGACAAAACGTTGAAGGGATGGACACAAATGTTAAGGGCAGCACATAAAGATTGGGTAAAGAATGGTAGAAGAGAAGAAGATGTGGAAATCTTCATGGATATAGCCAAAATATGTGGGCAGGCTAGGAAGGAGGCAAGGGAGAAATATTGGCAAGACTTTGCACAGCACATTGGGGAGAGTAAAAATCTCAAAGAAATATGGCAGGATATTAACAAAATTAGAGGAAAAAGGAGTAATTTTATTAGCCATCCTCATCCAGAGGAAGAAGCTAATAAACTGGTTGACAAATGGGCTAAAGCAGCTAGTGTTGCCTCCCTGCCTAACAGGACAATAGAAGCATTAGATGAGTGGCAAAATGAAAGAAGAAGATTTATTTCATCAGCTCTAAATATTTGTGATGTAACATGTGTAGATATTACTCAAGATGAGTTATTAAATGCTGTTAAAAAAGGAAAATCTACAGCACCAGGCGAAGATGGTGTGACTTATGAAATTTTGAACTGCTTAGTTGGTATGGAAAATAGTCCATTATTAGATTTATTCAACATGAGCTATGCAGAGGGTAGATTACCAACAGAATGGAAGAAAGCGATAGTTATTCCTGTCCCTAAGGCAACTGGTGGATACAGGCCAGTGTCTTTAACATCTTGTTTTTCCAAGATGATGGAGAGAGTATTATTAAATAGGCTTGTATATATTGTGGGGGAAAATCTATCTTGTAATTTATTTGGTTTTTTGGAAGGGAAATGTACTTCAGACTGTGTTATAAAATGTTTATCAAATGATGCAGACAGATGTAGAGTTTTTGTGGATTTACAAGGAGCATTTGATAAAGCTCACAGTGAAGTAGTTATGAATGAACTGGCTGCTCTAGGGGTATCAGGGGAGTTGTTACACTGGATAGGTGACTACTTGCATGGAAGGAGAATCTGTGTATGGTATCAGGGATGTTTGTCTGAGGAAAGAGCACTTGAACTAGGCACTCCCCAAGGGGGAGTATTGAGTCCAATGTTATTTAATGTGTTAATGAACAAGATAGCCTCACACAAATATCCCAAAGGAGTTGTAACCATCATTTATGCAGATGACATCTTATTTCAAGGAAACTCTGTAAAAAATTTGCAGATTGCATTAAATAATTTTAGTGTTCTTTCTCAAAAGATGGGCTTAGTTATCAATGAAGAAAAAACCAAGTGTGAATGTAAAGGAAGAGGAACTGAATCCGTTTTTCTAAATGGAAAAATTGTTGAGAAAGTGTCAAAGTATAAATATTTAGGAATGTATATTGGCTTTACTAGTGAAAGTAAAGAGGCAGAAATATATCATGTCCTCACTCAATGTAGAGCAAGATTACAGCCCTTGAAGGCTCTAGCATGTTGTGGTAAAGGTGCTGGGGTACCCATACTGAGAATGATGTATATTTCTACCATCAGATCACTTATAGACTATGCAGCACCTGTCCTCTCTTGTACTGGTGAAGGAAGGCTACGGAAGCTTGAGATCATGCAAAATGAAGCAATGAGAATAATTTTAGGGTGTCAAAAGAATGCAATGATTGAGATAATGAAAATGGAACTAAGGTTACAGAGCATTTCACAGAGGGTCAATGAAATTAATACAGTTGCAGCAGTTCGATTAATGAGAGGGAACAGTGGGGGTAAATTTGTACAAGATATAAATGATGGTTTAAAAGATAAAAGGACCTTCTGCAGGCAAGGCAAGAGAGGATACATGAATGGATTAGTAAATATTATTAAAAAATGTAATCTGGCAGACTGGTGTACAGCTGTTCAGAAGAGTTGTAAGAATCCACCCTGGGAAGAACGAGAAGTAGAGTTAGACATAGTGCCTCTCACAATGAAGAAATCATTACATGAACCAGGACAGTTAAGGGCTTTATATGGGAATAAGATTAGTAATTTGCCTAAAATAAACACATTGCATGTATATTGTGACGGTTCAGTTATGTCAAGTGGCAGGGCAGGGTGCGGGATCCTTATAAGACAGTACACAGAACAAGGAAATGATGACATCAAAATTGGACTTCGGTTGAGCAGTTTTATATCATCAACACAAGCTGAGTTATATGCAATGTTAGTAGGATTGGAAAATGTTGTAAAGAGGTATAAAGATGCATATTTTTTTGTTGATAGTAGGGCAGCTTTGGATTCTTTGAACAGTGGGAGTCCAGTCTTTGAACACATTATTGGTTCATGTAGAAAATTAGTAAATACAATAAGGAAAAATGGCCATAATGTTCAATTTGTATGGGTCCCTTCACATGTAGGCATTGGTCTTAATGAAGCAGTAGATATAATAGCAAAAAGAGCCACGGAAAAGGCCGAGATCGACATAATATGTACTAAAACCTTGAAACAATTAAGGAGCAAATTACGGAAAATACAATCAATAGAAGATAATTTCAAAAGAAATGAAATATACGAGAAAAGCGAAACAATGAAACATTACCATCATGTTCTCATGAACACAAAATTTACATATGGGAAAGATGGGAGTAGGTGGAAAGATTCAGTGTATATGAGGTTAAGATTAGGATATAAATATTATTGGGAACTTGGAGCTGAGAGAAGTGAACATGATAAAGAATGTAGAGTTTGTAGAACACCCAGATCCCACACCCTGCCACATTATGTACTGGAATGCCTATTGCTTAATGTATATAGAAATGCCCAGATAAATAATGTCCCCAAGCAAATAGAGTGGATGTTTAAAAATAGGAAAATAGATGAAATATTAAAGAAATCTAGAAATTTTGCATCAAGAATATAACTATGTACTGTAACTGATTATATGAAATATTAGGGATTTATGTGAGTCCTGAGAAGGACATTCCTGGACTGGGGCGGGGATGACTTATGTCACTTCATCCCTTTGAGATGTATTAATGTTTTTTGTATCTCAATAAACGCATCAATCAATCAATCAAGTGCTCCAGGCAGCTCGCTGTGGGACAAGAAATGGCCGGTGAAGATTTATTGATCTTAATTTCTCAAGTTTTTCTCACTTGTGTGATTGTTCTGAAAGAAACAAGTTTCCAAAAGGCTTCAAGGGTTGAGGAATGTATATATGAGGTAGAAATTGCCTAAAAGTAAGTGCTTCTGTGTGTGCTAAACCGAATAATGACAGAACTAACAGTAAAGGACTCATCGATAGTCGATGTATAACGGCGTTTAAATGCTTTTGACAAAGTCTACGGTGAAAGTCATATGAAAGGCACTGAACCCAAGGGCGGATCCAGCGGGGGTCCTAGGGATCCGGACCCCCCTTTTCAACAGAAAATTCCAATACTTCTCTTTTTTGCAGTATTGTACTCATGCATTATTGTATAGTAGAATTGGTTTCTATTGACCCCAGAATATACCACAATATGAAGTGCACATGGCCTCAAAGTACCCACGATATTGGTCAGATTTAAAAATAAAAATTCTGGGGGGGCTTACAGCGACGTCACGGTCTACCGACTACGTCATCGGCAGCATGCCGGCTATGTGATTGTCTATAAACCTTCGAGTACAACCTTTCGGACACTAAGGTAGAGACAGCACTGCCTACGTCTTGTCTTGTTAAGAGGCCTCTGTTGACATTCTCATAAATCCGAAACCGCGAAACAAGGCAGATTCAAGACTTGAGCGAACCAGCCAAACCTCGTCCCAGTGCTATAACGGACTGAGTGTGGTCGTGTTTTACTCATTCGTTTCTCCACACATACTGTATAGGTGTTCTAATTATAAAGTATAAGGCAATGTGTTACACAAGATTATATGCCAATATTTTGGTTCATATAGTAACTCGTTTTGGATAATTGAAATTGAAATACTTTATTGACCATAAAACTATTACATCAAAAGGACAGGGTAGTACAGTATACTACTCCCACCTTCACCTTTGTCATCCCCTTCTGGGGTCTACAAAAAGTTATAAATGTTAATACAATAATTATTTTTACATAAATTAAACAGTTCATTGTGGCATGAACATTGTACTACATTAAAAGAACATAATATAATCCTACACAAAATTAAATGTCATATACTTGGAGCAAAAGTTTTATACATTACAATAATTACTTTAATTTTTCCATTATTAATCATCCAACAATCTTGTTTCTTTAAAGAAGTGATCCAACTGTTCCTGTATGGTTGGATTTTTTCACATCCTAATACATAATGTTGTAGTGTATGGGCATCCCTAAGATGACACAGTTGGCCCGCCCCTCCAGTAATATTTGTATCCCAATCTTAGTCTCATTATAACAGTGTCAACAGATGGTAAGTTAGTCCCGTAAGTTACATTGGTGTTTTGTAAAACATACAAATAGTACTGACAACTCTCGCTACATATGGCAGTCACTTCTCTTCTTGCTTTTTCCCATTCCTCTCTTTTTCTTTTCATTTCCCTCCTTATCGTTCTAATACTTCCATTGGTAACAATATCTTTATTCATCTTTACAGCAGATTTTTTGGCCAATTTGTCAGCCATTTCATTTAAGTGAATCCTTTCATGTGATGGAATCAATACAAACTGCGCAGTACATTCCATTTCTTTCATTACTATGACCAGTCGTTTACAGATATTAACAAAATACAAGTTACATGGAGTTTGACTCTGCAAAGCTTCCAATGCACTTTTACTATCAACAAAAATATATGTTTCTTTACATTTCTCTATAGCAACCTGGAGTCCTTCACATATTGCGTGTACTTCAGCCAGCGTGGATGAGGTGTTACTAATTATTTTACAAACCGTTTCATCTGCATTACACTCATTGATAAAATATTCCCTTATAAAAACACAACATCCCGCTTGACCGTTACTTAATACTGATCCATCACAATATATATGTACAGTATTTCGCCTGGTAAAACTATTAATTTTCTCTAAAAAGATATTTCGTAAATAACTGGGATGCCAATAATTTTTTTCCCTCAAGCTGTAAAATATCTACGGCAATACATCCTTCCTGCCATGGTCTAAACCTTAAATAAGTTTGTAATGAAAAGCAATATTTATCTACTTCATCATAATATAATACAATAGCCTTACATACTTGGACACATTGCCAAGATCTGTTCTTTCATTTAAGCTCATTATTGTACGGGACAACCTTTTATCTCCTCCTCTCCTAATGGTCCTAAGAGTAGAGCTACAGCAAGTTCCTTTACTCTATGTTCTATACTTGGTAAATCTAACTCCATTTTCATTATTTCAATTCTAGTGTTCCGTTGACACCCTAAAACAATTCTCATGGCCTCGTTGTGTATCACTTCAAGCTTTTGAATAACTTTCTTACTGTACATTATAAGGATGGGAGCTGCATAGTCAATAACTGAAGGTACAGTACTGATATAAACCATCCTTAAAATAGGAGACCTGCGCCATTTCCCTTCCATGCCAAAGCTCTTACAGGTATTGGGAAAGGCGAGTTGTTCCAGCCGTATGTTGGCAGCCCAGTAATCCTGCTGAGCAGCTACTATGGCCTGGTCAAGTGAAACAAACCGTTATAAATAAGGTCGGGAAGTGATAAATAGACAGTATAAAATATGAGGAGTTCCCTGTTAACAAAATTATTTGTGGTACTTGTGAATATTGCCACATTAATTTATGCTACCAAATAAACCACTCAACCTGGCCGCTCCGAGACCTGTCTTCCGTAGCGCCAGTTTCGAGGTATCGCCGAATCCATCGTGCAGCGGTGTTCCTGTGGACACCAACCCGCCGGCTAATATCTGTGACGCCGAACCCTTCGTTATGAAGGGCAATAATAGCTCCTCGTGTTCCCTCTGAGGTTTCCATGTCGTCTGGCATGTGTAGATCTCTACTGCTTCAATCCGAAAAGAGGAAACAAACACACTGATTGTCAGCCATATGGCAACACCTAGTGGAGGGGTTATGAGGATACACTTACCAACCTTCCCGACATATCACAGTGTATACGTATCGTTTCGGAAGTCGTCGATCACACCCTGCACCGATACTTTTTAGTGCGAGTGTACATAGATGTTAACAATACATAGAGACCTTCCTTGAGCGTAGATTTTAACACACAAACTTTCAACCCCATTCTGCTTGTCAGCTATTACCAATTCAACCAGTACATTTTTCCCAACATAAGTTAACAGACCTCTTGTGTTATTTCTATTATTAGCTGGTAAAGAGAAACATTGATGATCACGTAAATTCATTAAATTACTATCCTCCGTGCCCGTCTCTTGTAAGGCTATAACATCCACCTTATACAACAGTGCATAAGCAGGCACATCTGTGGTCCTACGACTTAAGTTATTTACATTCCATGAAAGTATACTTAAACTAGTGTCCTCCATTTTCTATATTAACAACAGAAACTGACCTTAATCTCTCATTCACAAACTGTTCCATTACTTCTTTCACTCGAGCTAATACCTTATGTCACCCCACTTGCGGGTTATCTCTTCCCTTATGTCCACATTTCCGGTCCCCCATAGATGGTTTGTCAGATTTCATTACGGAATTATTTTCAACCTTATTTCCTCTTAGTCCTACATCCACATTTCTATGTTCACAAAAAATGGACAATTACCTTCTGGTTGTCCTCTACCTTTTTCTAGGCATCTGAATTTCTTGCCTGAGTTGAACTACTACACCACGCACATCACCAAACTTGTTAATTACCTTATCGTCTGGAACAACTTTTGATGCAGCTCCTGCACCACTTCCTGTTACCTTCAACATGTCACTCTGGTCCATCCTCTTCTTCCACACGTTCTCAGTTGAAGGTAGAGTTGTCTCACCTGCAACTCCTCGCCCTTCCTCCTTTTCTCGCTGTTGCACCTCCCCCATGCTCTGCCACCACACACCGCGCATCTGTGGCTTTTCATTGCAATTTGAGGAACCTGCATTATGCACGTCGCCACAACTGCAACAGCACGACACAACATGTTGCCCAGACTTTATTTTATTTGCACATTCTATTGAATTGTGATTTTTTCCACAGTAACGACACCGACATTCACTTTGATATTTCCAGGCCATATGGCCCCACCTGCTGCACTTGTAACATAGAACAGGTTGCTCAGTAAGCTGCAATTCTCCTATATCCTATTCCAGATATGAATATCTTCTCCGGAACGTCTCCCTTCATCAAGGCTACCCCTTGGTTCTTCTTCTCACCCCGGATTTCGTGTCGCTTTGCCCAGACGAATCGTGTATCGTCAAGAAGAAAATCTGGTTCCAGTATAATCGGGTACATGAAGACGATCACCTTGGTGAGGTGTTCTGTGTCCTGATGCATCGTCATTATCACTTCCTTAAATCCTGTCGTCGTCAAAAACTTTACCGCCTCATCCACAGCTCCAGTCAGATAGGAATTATTACGACCTTCCTTAAGCAGGGTTCAAACTTTTTATGCACTCTTCCCAGTGTAACAGCCCACAGCAACCGCTCATAGAATGACACGTGTGAATCACTTGGAAAGTTTAACTTCCTCCTACCTCAGCTGTTTCCACCACCCGGGTTGCTCGGCACATCGGTCCTTTCACGATGATCCATTCGACTAACCTGCTGTGTTTTATTCCCAGTTGAATTCTTTCTGCTTTCTTCTGCGTGTCGTCCTTTTCTTCCTATCATTCATGATCTCATCACTATCACCTCCTTCACTTTTCTTCGCCAACTCTCGCCTCCTCTTCTTTTCTTTCTTACTAATCACCTCTTGAAAACTGTCTGTCATCTCCATTGTTGTTGGCCGCGGATCATCTTCTTTCGATTTGTTGCTTGAAAGCCGCAGGTCGTCTTCTAAGCTGTTCAGTAGTGCAATCTTTTCTTCTCTAGCCAAGACCTTCACAAGTTTCTGCCCTCCACTTGCCCCAGCCATGGTGCAAAGCCTAGGCAGCCAGTGAAAATCAACAGTGTCTCGCAGAGTACAAGCCTGACACGTCCGACCAGTACGGTCAGCGTTCAGAGAATGTGGATGATTGAGTCTGATGTATCGAAAAGCTGTTCCTGAACCCTCGAAACACTTACGTCATCGATGTCTCAAAGTGGTGTCAGTCAACTGGTGACAAACGAACGTCAGGACGACCCACCTGTATTTGACAACTACACGTCCTACAGGGGAGACAACCTAAGGGGGGCAGCCCTATACATTAGGAGTGAATTCGCTCAACGAAGAGTCAACCTGAGCGTGAACCTGCAGGCTGTGGCGTGCAGAGTCAAGTTTCGGTCTGACTATGTGGCCGTCTGCTCACTATACTGTCCAGACGGGCTCATTGCCTCGGGTGAGCTTGAGGAGCTATTTAACCAACTACCAGGAAAAAAAAATGATCCTCGGAGACCTCAATGCTCACCATTTGCGGTGAGGCAGTGTCCGGAATGACGGGAGGGGAGAGCAGGTGGCTGCAACTATACGCAACTCCAACTTGTCTCTTCTGAATGACGGTAGTGCGACTCGAGTGGACGAACGATTTGGCTCAGCGACAGCTATAGATCTCTCTATAGTTGATGCTTCCTTGCTATTAGACTGTAAATTTTCTACATACGACGACTCTCTGGGTAGCGACCATTTTCCGATCTGCATTTCTTATGAGTGTGGCGCCCCAACGGCTACTCCCGAGGTGCTCTACAACCTTAGGAAAGCAGACTGGGGGCATACTCAGGAGCCGTTCGTATAGACACCATTGGAGAAGATATCAACACCAAAATGTCACACATAGAACAAGCCATAATACACGCAGCAGATTTAACAATTCCTAAGACTTCTGCAACTACCCACAGGCCTGGAGTTCCATGGTGGACACCAGACTGCCGACGAGTGGTTTGTGAGCGAAATAGGCGATGCCGTTTATTCAACAGAGTTCCATCTATTGAAAACCTCATTGAATATAAAAAAGCTAGAGCTAAGGCTAGGAGGGTTATCAGGGAGTGCAAGAGAGAGTCTTGGCGGGCATTCGTCTCCACTATTAACAAGGATACCCCTTCCTCTGAGGTATGGTCGGCTATAAACCGGGTCAGATCAAACAGAGGAAGGACTTTTATCCCACAGGTGAGTAGTGGAGGGCGGCTTCTCGACGAACCCCAGGCCATTGCCAACGCCCTAGGCCAGAAGTTCGCAGATGCCAGTAGCTCCACCAATCATGATCCACGCTTCGGCGTGTTCCGTGATCGTGCCGAGCTCTTGCATCTCGACTTCGAGAACGGGGACGAACAGGACTACAATCGAGCATTTTCCCCAGAGGAACTTTCCTTTGCTATTAATAAGGGCAAGGGCTCTACTCCTGGACCTGACGGTATACGATACGAGATGATTAAGCACCTTGACCAGGGAAACCTGGACAAATTGCTAGAAGTGTTCAATGAGATCTGGACGTCCAGAACGTTTCCAAACTCATGGCACTTTGCCCATGTCGTACCGATCCCGAAGAGGGACAAATGCCCTACTAACACCAACTCATTCCGTCCGATTTCGCTCACAAACTGTCTGTGTAAGGTCATGGAACGTATGATAAAACGTAGGCTAATGTATTTTTTGGAAAGTAACAACTTATTGAGTGATCGACAGTGTGGTTTCCGCCAAGGTAGAAGCACACTAGATCATTTAATAAGTCTTGAAACTGACATCTCAAAAGCTCTTTGCAGTAAAGAAACACTAATTGCAGTATTCCTAGACATAGAAAAAGCTTTCGACATGACATGGCGGACTGGCCTCATGATGAAGCTCCAGGCCTTGGGTCTGAGAGGTAATTTGCCAATTTTCATTAGAAATTTTTTGCAAGACAGAACTTTTTCCGTCAAATTAAAAGGTAACGTAAAGTCAGACACATTTGTCCTAGAAAACGGAGTTACACAAGGCAGCGTTTTGGGCCCAATATTATTTCTCATAATGATTAATGATTTCCTATCACCAGCACCAGCTTAAGTGACCTCAAATTCTCCTTGTTTGCTGACGATTGCGCAATCTGGCGCTCCTCTCGGGTCGAGAGACAATCTGCACAAAGGGTGCAGGCCGGCCTAAAAGCCGCTGAACAGTGGGCAATACAATGGGGATTTAGGTTTTCAGTTGAGAAGACAGTAGGAGTAGTCTTCACTAAGAAACGTAACATTAATAATCCAGTATTAAAATTAAATGATACTCCTATTAAATTTCAGACTGCAGTAAAATTTCTCGGTGTTCATTTTGACCGGAAATTAACGTGGAAAAGCCACATTAACGAACTTGAAAGTAAATGTCTTAAAGTCACAAACATCCTGAAAGTTTTATCAGGTACTACATGGGGAGCCGATAGGAAATCTTTATTAATGGTGTATAAGACCCTGATCAGATCAAAACTTGATTATGGATGCCAGTTGTATGCTTCTGCATGCAACACCACACTCGCAAAGCTAACCAGAATACAGAACCGATGCCTTCGTCTATGTCTGGGTGCTTACAGTTGTACACGTGTAGGTAAACTAGAGGTGGAGGCCCATGTCCCTCCACTCTACATCAGGAGGGACATGTTGACGCTAAGGTACGGGTTAAGTGCGGCTAGGAGGCGCGGCACTGGCCACCCAGGTTTGTGTGCTGTTGCTAAATTCCGTTTCCTGCAGCTGCGTAGGTCCCCGTCCTCGGTTGTCCGCCTCCAGACCTTGTGCCAGGGTGCCGGTATCCACTTCGAAGACGTTGGTGATCCTAGCTGCCAAGCGAGGCTTCGTGCTGACTGTACCCAATATATTGCAAGATGATGTCACCATAAGTGAGGCTGTAATAATCTTCCTCAAGGAGACCCATCTTATCGGCATGTTGTGAAAGACACACGCATGAACTCTTTTTATAATATGTATGTAACCATGCCCTAAAGAAAATAAAAATGAATAAAACAAAAATTAAAACATACAACATCAGAGACATATCACAAACCTTTCCATTACATACAACACGCACATATACCAAGTAAAACTGACACATACCAACACATATTCAAACAAAAAGACACGGGCTACAAAAAAAAAAAAAATCAAATCACAGAGAAACTTGTCACCTGACCGGCCATTTCATCTGGTCTGTCAGTAACTCACCATCATATCACTCACTCATACCATAATTCATCCCAAATAAAACAAGAAGAAGAAAGAAAAAACCAAAATACCAAGAACAAGAAGAACACAAGAATAACAAGAAAAGAAGAAACAAGAACATCAGATTAGTTGTAGCAAGAAAGAAGACCAAGACTAGAAGAAGAAACCTCAAGAAGAAAGAAGACATCAGCTCCGGCTGAAATAGCCCAAAGGCGAAGTGGCCAGCAATCCCCAATACAAGTTACAAGTTACACAGTAGTCTCTGCATGTACTGTACACACTCACTGCTGTGTCCGATGGTGAGTGACCACCACAACTAGTGGTCATGAATAACTCACTGCTGTGTCTGGCGGTGAATGACCACTACAACTAGTGGTCATGAACGAATCATCCACTTGGTCATTTCACCATAACAGCTACACCTCAAGTTGTTTTATTCGCTAAGTTATTGGCTGTAACTCTTGGCAAGATGGTCAAGTAACACTCAGGTATTCATGGCTTCAGGCGGTAAAGGTTGATGGCCCAGCAAAACTGTACCCTGTCTTTGTTGTGTACGCTCTTCTTCGTATACCTGCAGAAGGTTTCCACGAGGAGAGAAGAGTGTCAGCTGTGTTATTACATTGATAGTATTTAAGACACGCTCTAGTGGACCAAAGAGTAGGAATAATTGTTCCTCTTTGACCTTCATTCATCGACAACTGCCTAGTTGTTATTGAGAAACATAGACAGTGGGTGGCTAGACCCTGCCTGGTGCCAACGAAGTTGTAACACAGGCAGCTGAGACTAGGTGACGCACCACCTCCCACAACAGCAGAAAACACAAAAGGTGATCTTCTCAGTACGGCAGTTATTATATAAGAACCTGGTGATAGTTGGACTTATGTTCTCTGCTTAAAGAGAAAACTGTATAAGTGACTTGGACGCCAGCAATCCTCTCCTCTGATGACTCCTTTCACTAAATTATGTAAAACTGTAAAATAAGCTTCAGTAACTTCAAGAAGTCAGGGAGAGGAGAACTAAGAGACAGAAATACAAGTTTTAAATTGTGTCTCTCTAATACATTTTCATCTAACTTTGTTAATATAAGAAGAAAGTTAAAGCTCATTTAACTACAACTGATGTATTTTGTGTTGTGAATCAACTGATGAAGAACTTAAAGTAATGTCAAAATATAATAAGATTAAAAACATTCATCTCACGAACTATACTGCACTCGAGTCAGGTGTTAAGTCGCATTGAGTAGCTTCTTCAAGATTGTGATTTTTTTTAGCATAAAACTGACAGCCCCAGGTGTTGCCATTATCAATATACACAAACGTGTAAATAGTGTTGTTCTTTTTGGCTTATTCTGCCGAACTTGTCAAATTGAGAAGTTAAATATTTTAGTTATAAATCACATGATCAACCTCACTCAAGATGATGAATATAACCCAGCATACAAGGAACTTTATATATATATATATATATATATATATATATATATATATATATATATATATATATATATATATATATATATATATATATATTTCATTAGCCCAATAAAGCACGCGGACTTCACATACAATCACTTGTCTCAGGTCACAGTCATAGCCAGGCCTGAATCCTGGCGGGTTGAGGTGTTGATTGTATATATATATATCACCTCACGCCAGATTCGGAACCCCACGGCCCACGAGCCCATGACTGTGACCGGGGAACGCTAATCACGTGCTTTATTGGGCTAATAAAATATATATATATATATATATATATATATATATATATATATATATATATATATATATATATATATATATATATATATATATATATATATATATATATATATATATATATATATATATATATATATATGCAAGTAAATCATAGGTGCGTGATCTAGGTATATGCTGATAACCACAAGGAAAGAAGAAAACACGAAGTTCCCAAGCGCTTTCGTGTAATTCACATCTTCAGGGGTGAGTACAGACTAAGGAGAAGTACAAACCAAGGTGTATATATACAGAGGAGGGTGAGACCAGGTCCACAATGGTCAGGTATTAGGTAATGACCCTACTAATCTTTAAATATCACCGCAACGGTCGGTAGTCAGGTCAGAGGGTATGGTGACCCAACCTTCTCACCTGGTTACAAATCTATATATATATATTTTTTTTAATAGACTAAAGATAAATAGTTTTATGAAGATCTATGTAAGAAACAGTGTAACGATACCATGAATGAAGGGAAACTGATGACATCAGGAAGACGTGACTTATGTTGTACCAAAAGAGGTATTGAAGCTCTGTTAGTAATAATGTGAACACTAGGGAGGACCAGAAGATGTGAGTCAGCATCAGCACTCTTAGCCCCAAAACTACTTCAGTCAATGTTATGTTTGTGGCAGCAGCAAGAGGTCTGTAGGAGACTTGAAAAATGTTAGTGAAAACAATTTACTTTTCTACTAAGCCAGAACCATTTTAGATGGTCCAGGGCCACTGCTGTATACACATTAGTTACTGTTAGTGGAAAAGGCTGAGTTACTGCTACTTTATCTAACATTTTAGTACTGTTAATAACTGCCGTACCTGTAATCAACAGTGTATTAATTTCTTGAATATGTTGATATTGTATTCTTTTACCAGTGAGCTTTCCTTACACCTACAGTCAATCTGTGATACTATGATTTACTCGTTACATCCTGTTAAATATTGTAATATATTAATTGTTTAGGCTAAGTCATGTGTGTGGAGGCTATGGGAAATTCGCATGGAAGTCTGCTGGTACTGATGGGTAAGACTTGATTGTGCTCACACTTATGTTCCTGCATTAAAACATGTCAATAGACTTATCACCTTAGGAATATGTTACCTGGGAATGAAGTACAGTATGTGGGATACATAGTGTTGTACTTGTTGCAGAAGATGAATAAAAATAACGTTGTTAGTTATTCGGGCGCTAAGATAGACTGACAGAGCCTACAGTCCTACAATACCAGGATGAAAACGAAGGCCCAGAAGAACAGGAACAAGATAAAGAAGAACGACAAGAACAAGCTAACAAAGAACAACAAGAACAAGATGACGAAGAACGACAAGAACAAGATAACGAAGAACAACAAGAACAAGACCAATTATGAAAAATGCAAAAAAAAAAGAACAAATAAGAGGAAAAGGACAAATTAACAAGTGTACGGCTGTAATAACCGCAGCAGTTAACGGCCAGGAAAGCCAAATAAAGAAGAGGTTACCTGAGGTGACAGTATGTTTACTTGGAAGGTGTTGTAGGTAGGACAGGTAGAGCTATCGATCCATAAAGTTACGCATTTTGCCACCAGTTGGAATATTGTAAACGGAAACTGACCTGTGAAGTGTAAATGTGATTTAAACAATGTAAAAAGTAAGTCGGTGTTAGATCTAATCAATTCTACGTAAAATGAGTGAACTGTGTGTAGAAGAGTAAATCTGATTAATATTTAGGCACCACACCCTAGCCAAAAGCAGTAAACAACAGAAGTAGCAGAGAGACGGAATGACGAGAAGCAGTAAGCAGCAGATGTAAGCAGAGACAAACCTCCTACAATAAAATGTATATATAAACTGAATTCAACGCTATCAGCAGTCCACGTTTAGCACACTTAGCTTCCTACCTTGACGCACATCAACACATTAATGTTCTTAGGCCACAACTTATATCAACACATCTATAATTCTCCCACAAACATGACAAACACACTTATGCTTACGACATAAAAGAGGACACGTCTGCCATAAGATGACCAAACACGAGTCCAACTTAATGTCTAATAATGTGTCAATGTAAAGTTGAAATCGTTTACTTTAGGTGAAAATATCTATTCTGATTGAAAAAAAAATCTTAGGGGAAACAATAATAAAAAGGTATCAGTACAAAAGGTGAACCATATGGCTTTATCAGTCACTATCTAAGTCCTGAACAGGTGTATAACATCATGGTCATTAATTAGGACCTCATGAATGTTATGTCCTGGCAAATTTTAATACAGATATTTGATGTTTGCCAAGGGACTACATATACACACCGTGAGTAACTATACTAATTTTTACATTAAACAGCCAGTTTTACATTTTAAAGTAGAACTTTTATGTTAGGAGGAGTAATTAACGTTAAGTAAACAGTGGGTGTGTCACTCGTTCCACGATATTATAAACTGAAATTATTGATTTATCCAGGCTTGCAACATTCTGCCGTGCTTTTTTTCATACACTCTACCGTATAATTTGTTGATACACATTTGCAGCGCTACTTTAGAGCTTTGTTGCTGTACTGTACATATTGAGGACGAAAATGAGATTATACATTTTTTTCAATTAAAGTTGAGTTATTAATTAGAAACTATATCCCAGAAGTTATTTACACCAAGTAATTGATGGAGTTGTGTTTATATCATTATACTGCTTAACGTTAATGGGCATAGATCATAAATTAAATCACAAACATTGTCATGATACATATTTCTCAAACTACAGTATACTGCGTTGAACAGTAGAGCGTACAGTCAAGTTAATGTTTAAGGTGTAACTTACTGTTAAAGTAACACAAGTTAATGTTTAAGGTGTAACTTACTGTTAAAGTAACACTGGGATAAAGTTAATGTTTAAGATGTAACTTACTGTTAAAGTAACACTGGGATAAAGTTAATGTTTAAGATGTAACTTACTGTTAAAGTAACACTGGGATAAAGTTAATGTTTAAGATGTAACTTACTGTTAAAGTAACACCGGGATAAAGTTAATGTTTAAGATGTAACTTACTGTTAAAGTAACACTGGGATAAAGTTAATGTTTCAGGTGTAACTTACTGTTAAAGTAACACTGGGATAAAGTTAATGTTTCAGGTGTAACTTACTGTTAAAGTAACACTGGGATAAAGTTAATGTTTAAGATGTAACTTACTGTTAAAGTAACACTGGGATAAAGTAAACGTTTAAGAAACATAAATCAAACACAACTTCTGTAAACTGTGTTGAAGGACAGAGAATAATACAGTACAAAACAACACAGTATAAAAATAGTGTCGACCGTGACAGGACTCGAACCTGCAATCTTCGGATCCGAAGTCCGACGCCTTATCCGTTAGGCCACACGGTCTATGCATGTTACTGTAATTACCTTTATATTTGAACCAAATAGAAATGACAGACTCATTGGAGTAAGGGTACAAGAGACTTGATCAAATTCAATTGTGATAATTGTAGTTTGAGAAGCTTATTTACATAAAAAAATGGTGCCGATTAAAAAAATCATCAATCTTATTGACCTCAGGTACGACAAAATGGCTATTAAGGCCACTTTTAGGCCAGATTTGTTTTCTTTTAATCTTTCGATTACCATTTTGTGGCCAAGGGTTGGCCAATGAATAACTATCTGATCAATTTTGCCCACCCTTGACCAGATTTGGCCAGTTTGGGGCCAAAACCAGCTATGTTATAGGAATTCTTATAACATTATACCCGATATATTAATATCATATGACAACAACTTGAAAAGGTGGTTTATCTGTGAGGTTGCCATCCAATTCCTCTCCCACACAACCGATGGATCAAGCACTAGAAAGTACGATCTACAGTATGCAGATGCAGCTTCGTGATAAACTGGTATCACTACTTTCCATCAAAGTGAAGGGACAACCAAGTACCATAGTGAGGCATTTGTTAAAGCAGCTATGAGAAAATATTAATCTAAGCTATGAATTAGGAAAGTTGAAAGTGAGTAAATTCCAAAGAGTCCTAGAAAGTATATCCAAAATGATAGAGACTAATATGAATCCCTTTGTCCAGTCTCTGCTTGAAAACGCCAATCTGTACTGTCTAGCAGATGGCAAGAAAATGTCAGGCGAAGTAAAGGAGATGTTAAATCTCTTTGTTTTGGGGGAAAAGTGGAATGATGAGTTACTCCAGGAATGCTTAAGTGATCCCACAGGGTTTGAAAGGCCACTGCTAAGAAGAAAAATAAAAACTTTGCCAGTGCTGCTGTCAAGTGTAAGGCACGAGGTAAGGATGGAAAACGTTGTGGTGCTGAGGACAACTAGGAACTTGTTCGGCAGATTAGTTTATCTTGCTTTTACCAGAAAGATCAAGCTTGAAAAGGTGTTTTTTTTTCCGCTTACTCTTATTCTCCTCTCCTTGGCCAGCGTGTATGGTACGATGAAGATGACACCAAGATATAAACTCTCCAAACATCTTGAACATTTAGTTACACACAGAAAGCGGACAACATTTAATACAGTTCTCTATGGCGTAATGTTTATAAACCAGTCACTACCTTCTCATTTTTGAAACTGTAACAGAACTGGTCCTGAAGATCATATGCAGTGCAAAGGCAAGTGAAGTACACTTTTACTGTGACAATTATATGAAAAGAATAAAGAATATTGAGCAACAGGTACGAGGTGCAAATGATGGATCACTTCACATAACCGGCTCAGATTGGTTACGTACTACAGATTTCATAAATGCCTTGATGTCACCTCATTTTGAAACTGCACTTAAGTTCTTCATGGAGGAATGGAAAGATAACAGGTGTACACGCATCATAAAACAAAAGAGAGTTGTGGTCGCACATGAGGAAGAGTGTCTGCAGTATACAGCAGCTCTATAGGGAAATGTAGAACACAATGAGGCACCTGAGTATAAACAGGTATGTTCACACGTGGAGGAAAACACCAGTACCACCCCAGCGTGCTGTCAAAAGCAAGACCAAGGCAGTGTATTGGAATTATTTACGGTTCTCGATTAAAAAAAGATCACCTTCTATAAATCCCTGAACCAATACATTGAAATTGTTAAATACAAAGAAAATTAAAGACATCAATTATATTATATATATATTTGACATATGCAAATTATGTATAATTGCGTGTCCTATACATAAAGGATAACATGAAGTATCTAAATATATATACAAGAAACCAATAATCGTGACATTGTGTCCCGAGCTGATGTATTAGGACAGTTATAACAATAATTATGGTGGTGCCAGAGCCTGTATACTGTGCTATAACATTCTCAACTCTTTAGTGTATCATAACGCTCATTATCCCACCGATCATCAAGAGGATAAAGAGGAATATTGCGGGTGAGTATATTTAGTATGGGTGCAAGTGTTACCGCCGTGTGCACTGCCAGTGAGGCAGAGAGGGAGGTGGGTAGCTGGCCAGTGCGGCCCAAGTGACAAACATAGAAATAAGGGAGTTTACGAGGGGGTGGGCGAGTAGCCTGCATGCATTTATTTTTGTGTGTTTGGGTAATAATGATAAAAATTATAAGTCATTAATATATGTAAAGGTGAAATAGGATCTTTGATGGTAGACCTATCTGTTCTGAGGTGCTAAAGGAAAAAATTGTCCAACAAAATATAAATTTAATTACAATAATATACATACAAAAATAATATAATAATTAAGTTACTAGGGGAGTATCATGATCTGCCGACACCTGAACATCAGGTGTAAGGAAGCGTGAGGTCGACCGGACTACAGAGGAGTTCCAGCTCCGCCGAACAGCAAACTCAAGGGATGGGGTTAGACTTAAGTCACCCTTGAACTGGGATCCGGTAAACTCTGGTCTGCTGGTCTCCGCGAGTCCCCATAACTGGACAAGTCAGGTGATATATGTCTCCTAGAGGACAAGGACTGTCGAACACTGACCATGACGTCTCCCCCGCCCGGCCCTTGACGTGAGTAGAGTCCTCCGATGCGCTTTGGCTGATTGATCAAGGTAATATCATGTGCAGTGCCTAAATAGCCCCTGAGGCGATAATGCATCTCACATTTTACAAACAATAGCCTCACAGATACTGGTATGTATGTTTTTCTACTGGCTTGGTTTGGTCTGATAAGACTTTCTGTACCTCTCGCCAAGATCAAAGCTTCTATGTCAGGAGAAAAAACACATACACAGTAAGTGATCATAGTATGAGCTCAACTGAGCCACAGATCCTACATATCTAGCATAGTATTTGAGAAAAAACTTACAATTTCACATTCTACAAACAATAACAGGTGTTACATGGCCTTGCCAGCCCGTGTCAAAATAATGGTTAGCCCCAATCAGCAGTATGGCTGCAACATTGCATTAGGTAGTACACAACATTGACCAAATGAACTCATAGAAAAAGTGATTAATCTTCAATAAATGAAAACAAAAGCAAAATCCTTCTCTAGTAAATGTTATCAGAGGTAACAATGAGATACTTCAAAATACACAAAAAATACGCCTACTTACACATGTGAGGGTGTTTTTATCTTTTCCCAAGCATTATACAGCAATACAGTAGTGTGGCCCAGCATGGCTCACCATCTCTCTGCCAGCTGGTATCAGGGATACTGGCAGTACAGCAGCGGTGGTAGGTTGGTTGGTCCTTCCGATGATCCACCTCTTCATCGTCGACTCTTCTGATGTCAGCACAGCACGTCTTATGTCTTCTCTCTTCACATTGTACGTTTTTTTTCTTCAATACCGTAACTTGTATTTGATTTTTGTCTCCACACCTTCTGACTTCTTCTTACTTCCTCCTGGTTTACAATGCAACAAATTTCCTCTTGCATCAGTTACTATCATATACCAGATTTTTTTTTTAGTTCTATCTGAGTTTTCTTTGTGCAGCATCATTTTCCGACATATTCCAGGTGGATTTTTTCTAGTTCCAACTGAGTTTCTTCTTTAGAGCATCATTTTCCGACCTATTCCAGATGTTTTTTTTTTCTGTTTATCTGAGTTTCCTTTGTACAGCATCATTTTCGACATATTCCAGATGTTTTTTTCAGTTTCATCTGCATTTCCTCTTATGTGTAGAGCATCATTTTCCGCCAATCCGGCCGGGGGTAGCCGGTCACACTGGAGTGGGTGCCATCACTCTGGACGACGTGTGGGGCAGGATACGCGGACCTGAGTTCGCCCTCTGTACACGAGTGTCGGCGGGACCCTTGACTGTCCTGTCCAACGCACCGGCAGCGGAAATCCCCTTCCTCGTTCGGCCGGCCAGGGTTTGATGTGTAGTGCTGCAGTGTCCTTCTCTTCACGGCCGCATTCCACACGTCTTAACTGCCTAAAGTAGGAAAATATATAAAATCTCCTTAAACCTAGACCAAGGGAGGACTTGAAAGAAGTGAAGTGGTGTGAAGTGCTGCATAGGACTGGAGTTAAAGTGCTGCATTCATCACGCTGCCTCTCCTCTGCTCGTACATGCTGTAGTTAGAGTCAATGCTTGGTCCAACGTCACCTCATGATTGCTGCTGTTGTCCAAGGGTTTGTATCTTGTGACACAAGGCGCCGTCATCCTGCCCGATCACTGCATACAGCTTGGACAGGCGAGGTCAGGTCATCCCAAGTGAGCTGGTTAACTCCATCATCCAGCTGGCCATGGGGGCGGCACTGTGTGTGACACTTGTCAGAGAAAGACACTCCTAAAGGGATGAAGGATTAGTTGGAAGTGCATCCGTAAAAAAAAAATATTTACTTAATACATTACGAAAATGTTTGGCAACAATGGGTTCCATCGCAACAATGTTCTCATTAGGCTGGTACAGGGAGAGTAGCTCTGCTCTTTACGGCTTTATAGTATTTCTCAACACGGATCATTCTAGCATAAAAATAGACCGAGTGAAGCGCTGCAAGTATCACCACATCAAATTACACGAACCATCAATTTCAAAGCATAGCTTATGGGACAAAACAGACTGCGAATTAGTGAGGTCACACGTGGTTGGGTGGGGTGGGACGGGTCGGCAGGTGGGCAGACGCGCCGGGTGGGGTGAGGCGGGTAGGGTGGGGTGGGTGGAGTGGGGATTAGAACATAAGAACATAAAAAAATAAGGAGTCTGCAATAGGCCGGTTGGCCTGTGCATGGCAGCTCCTGTCGAGAGTTACTACCACTCTCTATCATCCATGAATCTATCCAGCCTCCCTTTGAAACTTTCCAGTGTTCCAGCACTTACTACAAAGTTGCTAAGCTTGTTCCACTCGTCCACCACCCTATTTGTAAACCAGTTCCTTCCTATCTCCCTCCTAAACCTAAACTTATCCAACTTGAATCCGTTGTTCCGAGTCCTATCCTGCTCGGTTATTATAAGAACTTTATCTATATCACCTTTATTGATTCCTTTTACCCACTTGAATACTTCTATCATATCTCCCCGCACTCTTCGTCTTTCTAGGGAATGCAAGTTTAGTTTCTTTAACCTATCCTGATATGGAAGGTTTCTAAGTCCCGGAATCATTTTCGTCATTCTTCGCTGCACCGACTCTAGTGAATTGATATCCATTCTATAATAAGGGCACCAGAACTGAACCGCATAATCGAGGTGCGGCCTGACTAGCGCAAGATATAGTCGCAATAAGACCTCTGCACTCTTATTACTTACACTTCTAGATATAAAACCCAATACTCTGTTTGCCTTATTTCGAACATTAATGCACTGTTTTCTAGGCCGTAGGTCCGGGCTTACAAGTACCCCTAGGTCTCTTTCACAAGTCGACTTCTCTAGGTTGATGTTATTAAGGCTGTATACATTGATAGTATTTGTTCTTCCAATATTAAGCACGCTGCACTTGCTGGTGTTGAATGTCATTTGCCATTTTTCAAACCACCCTTGCAGTTTATTTAGATCCTCCTGTAATGCATTTGCATCCTGCCCTGAATTAATCTGCCGCCCTATTTTGGTGTCATCCGCAAACTTGCTTATGTCACTGCTGATCCCAGTATCTAGATCGTTTATGTAGATTATGAACAAGAGTGGGCCTAGTACTGACCCCTAGGGAACCCCACTGGCAGGTGATAAGACATGTTAGGTTATAACAGTTAGTACAGACGCAGCTTCCGTCACTAAAACACAATGGGTACATTTAACACTGACTGACAATTAAAATGCAATATGGACACTGAGAACATTACAAATCGCGGGGGACACTGACAAATTATATTAGGCACTGAACATTATTCTGGGGAGTTATGCTAGTAGCAATTCACACATACTACGATGAGAAACATTTACTTGAGATATTAAGATGACACACACTAGGACACTTTTCAAACTGTACTACTCGGGGTTCCTTACCGCACACGGTTAAGCAATACTCAACTGAATTAAATGAAGGAGGAGACGTGCCAGGTGTAATGGCGAAGCGAGGGAGGGAGTGGGTTTATGTTAAGTACGCTGCCACCAGTATAATGAGAGCAACTCGGGTAGAAATATAGTTAGAATTTATAGGTTGTAGGATCGTAAAGTGAGGAAGGTTTGGTAGCGTGGCCGATTAGTTATTTAAACACCAATTCTAGGTACAGATCTTTTTTATTTAACTTAATGGCTTGGATACATTAATAGATCCATATATTGACGTTAGTAGACAATGACTCCCGGAAACAAACATGAAATGGATACACTTCCCACCGTAAGTAACTCACCCTATGGATCGCTCTGACAATAACTCACGTGTGACCTGAGGGAGGCCCAGCGGCTGGGGAATGTCTGCAGGTGCTCCTGGACTCTGTCTCCTGTGGGAAACTCTGCTAGCTGGGGTCTCGGTGCTGGAGAGGGAAGTCTCCCTCCCGACCTCGACAAGTGACGAGCGTGACTCCGTCTTCCTCTAAGTACTTTCTCTCCCTGTCTGTCTCCGTCTGACTTTGGGAAGGAGCTGTCAGCCCCTTATATTGGCGGTGACAGACCGGCAGACGACCTCTCTTAATTAACACTAATCTGGCTGTGTCGAGACAGCTGCGTTTGACAGGTGCATAGTGCGGGCTGCAGGGTTGCTTCTTGAATTAACACGGTCATGATCGCGTGGCGGTGAGAACTCTGGTTCCCTTTGTGACCATGACCTCTACTGGGTCAGGTCTTAATCTCTCTTTAATTACTAAGGGTGGGTCAACTTACGAGGGTGTACACACCTTCACTTCCGGTCACTGTTATGTGTGTTGTTCTTCTCTGGGCTGTAAGCTGTGGTCTGATAAACAATCATTCCATACAGGTCATACTTTGATGTCAAATCGCACGATCGTAGGTTTCAGCCAGGTGATGAGTGTCACATGTCGGCCCACACCGCTGTCTATGATTGGCTAATTATGTGATACCCGAGAACGACCGATGTCAATGAGGGTGGTTCACGGCCTGTATGCTTATATAAGTTTTCTAATATTTTGATTTACGATGTTTTTTTATATCAGTGTTATTTAGTTTTGGATGTTAAAACATTATGTAAGAGCCATATTTTGTTGTATAGGGTATAAGGTGTAAACTTTTAATGTATTGTATTAGGATTAGTTGGCATCCGAGCCATATTTGTGAGGTGGCGGTGATGGTCACGGCAAAGCAGCGTGAGCCACGGACTAAACCGGACAGCATGGAGAACCAGGAACTCCAGGCCTGGTATATACACGCCGACGTGAGGTACAAGATAGCTGCCGAGTTGTGTGTGAAGTAATCAGAGATATTTGGAGATGAAAATTTGCTCTGTGAATGTAAAAAGTGTAATATATGTAATTTTTACGCGACGAGTTTCCATAAGCCCTTCCTTTCTGTCTGAAAGTCCCGTGACAACTGACAATGAGGTTCTTGTATTACCTGACTCGCAGAGGAAACTTCTCATGTCTTGGAGTGGATCATATAGGATTATTGAATGTAGAAATAAGGTGACCTATTTAATTGATGTAAATGGACATTCCAAGCTTTATCGTGCTAATATCCTGAAAAAGATACCAGCGTAGGGGACAGATAGCTCAGGTACAAGTGTTGGATGAAGTTTCCACATTTGATAATTCTGACTCCTTTAATGACCGCTCAAGTATGTGTTCTTGACGAAAGTTCAAAGTTTGAGGAAGACTCTAGTGCCTTAGCCATAACTCCAGATAGGAAAGATTCTACTGCAATCACTTTGGAGACTGACACCCCTAACATTTCTCTTGACTTATCCCCCAAACGGAGAAATGATATTGTAAGTCTGGTGAGTCACTTTGGAACTCCTCTGTACTCCGGTCAACCTCACGCCTCCTTACACCACAACTGACAAGACTCATCGGGAGAGCTGTTGTATTGTACCTGATGTTCAGGTGTTGGCAGATCATGATGCTCCCCTAGTAACTTAGTTATTATATTATTTTTTGTGTATATTATTGTGAATAAATTTAAATTTTTTTATGAAAAAATTTAACTTTAGAATAGATTGGTCTTACATCTAAGATCCTTAATGGCCTTTACAATAGTGTTCTAGGTGGTGAGTGGTGTGGGGGAGCCGAGTTGCTTCTCCTCGCCTGTCATACCGTCTGCTATACATCTCAATTGTATGATCGTTCTGTCCAACATACAATTCGAAGTGCAAATATTAACAAGACGATGATCTGAGTATAGTAGTGTTTATGTTTAAACTTGTGAGTTCAAGTGAGTGAGCCCTCTCTTGTGGCATGGATGAGTTAAAACTTGAAAATTGGAAAGTGTTAAAAAGGAAGACGGGGTGGAGTTGGTGGACACAGAAGTTGAGAAGCTGAGTTGGGGAAACAAGATCAGCAAAATCCATGCACTGAATTCCGACGTTTGTTGTGTGTAGTTGTTATGGGTTCCCGAAACGTGAAATTATGATGTTTTAGTTTACTGTTGTTTCTAGTGTAACTTTGGGCGTCTTTTCCATTTTTTTCATCACTGTATTAAGTGCAGACATAAGTAAATAAATGTGCTTACTGTGAAATGCATCACCTGTGTATAAACGTTACCACTATCCACAGCATCAAAGCCACACTATGGATAAATTAATAGAAAATAATATCTCCATCTTTGTTCACGAGAAAAGTTTGAAGATGTTCCAGAGTGTACAGTTGTCTGGTGTAGAAAGCGGTCACCCAGGACCCAAGCAAGAGAGTATGGTTTCTGTTAACGACTATTCAAACTAATGCAGCTGATACTTTTACATTGACGTCAAATGGTAATGCCTAAACTTGATCAGAAAAACTATACACTATATATATACAGTACATATATATATATATATATATATATATATATATATATATATATATATATATATATATATATATATATATATATATATATATATATATATATATATATATATATTGTTACGAGTTGGGGATTTAGAATATAGTTAAAAGTCTACCCAGATCCCAACAGGCAGCAATAAAAAAAAACAAAGACAATCGGACTATAAAAGGGTAGACAAAGGATGCGAGTTTTTGTTGTGTATAATAAAGTACCATAAATTCCTTAACAAAATATTCAGCTTTCTATAATTTACCCTTAACCATACTTAACCTAAACATACGCAACATTGGCTTAACAGTATATACATATTTATACAACATACAACAATTTGAAGCAAGTGGAGGTGGGAGAGGCAATATAGGATAACAAATACTTAAGTGCAAAGCTGAGATGGCTGACGAGTAAGGCTGAGTATTGAAGAAGATGGTAGGTAGTCACTGTGCCGTAGGTTTCCAGGATAGGTGATCCTGTGGTCACTTCCCAGAGTGAACTGAACTCTCCTCGATCTGGAGCTGATGAGGAAGACTTGGAGGAAGTGACGCAACAACCAGGATATGGAGAAGGGAAACCCCGGAGTGGTAACTAAGACTAGTCATACTCGGGTTTCGTCCCTAGATGGCGTTGCTCGTGGTGCTGGGTAGGTAGATCATGACAATAGATGGCGTGGTTCGTAGTGCTGTAGGTAGATCATGACAATTGGTGGCGGGTTCGTAATATATATATATATATATATATATATATATATATATATATATATATATATATATATATATATATATATATATATATATATATATATATATATATATATATATATATATAGTCTCCGTACAAAATATAAATATGTTAATATGATGACAATATATGGCAGTGAACTGTGATGCAGACATAGTAACATACACAGTGTGGGACTACACTTCGTGGAGGAGTGGGAGCATTAACCATGAGTGGGTGGTATACCACAATGTGAGGCCACATGTAGTGGAGGAGTGGGAGCATTAACCATGAGTGCGGCTGGTATACCACAATGTGAGGCCACATGTAGTGGAGGAGTGGGAGCATTAACCATGAGTGCGGCTGGTATACCACAATGTGAGGCCACATGTAGTGGAGGAGTGGTAGCATTAACCATGAGTGTGACTGGTATACCACAATGTGAGGCCACATGTAGTGGAGGAGTGGTGCATTAACCATGAGTGTGGCTGGTATACCACAAATGAGGCCACATGTAGTGGAGGAGTGGTAGCATTAACCATGAGTGTGGTATACCACAATGTGAGGCCACGTAGTGGAGGAGTGGTAGCATTAACCATGAGTGCGGCTGGTATACCACAATGTGAGGCCACATGTAGTGGAGGAGTGGTAGCATTAACCATGAGTGCGGCTGGTATACCACAATGTGAGGCCACATGTAGTGGAGGAGTGGGAGCATTAACCATGAGTGTGACTGGTATACCACAATGTGAGGCCACATGTAGTGGAGGAGTGGCAGCAGGTTATAACTATGATCCTCTAAACGCTGGTGAAGATACTAGATGCAGTTATTGTTATAATAACGCATGTACAGTATGTTATCCATTTATCTAGTGTTTCGAGGAGATTTAAAAAGTATATTGAATGCAAAGTAAAATGGTTTCTGGGACAGATTGATTGTGTGAAATCGCAATTCTTAATTAATTTAACAATATATTCATATACGGATCTAGTAGGTGGTAGTACATTATTTGTTAACCTCTCACATACATCGTGATCCTTTGTAATTTTTCGTATCAATTTTTCAGCTTGTCGTGTCTTCCATAGCAGCAATATGACACTTGTGTTCCTCTTCCTTCCTCAGGTTTTAGAGTTTTATATTATAGTGCTCTTTGATTGGCCTTCTGCCTATTGCTTCAGCAGATGTGAGTCAGGTCTATTATTTAAAGGCGTTTGTGTTGTATATTATTTGTTGAGGCGGCTCACTGGTGAAGGTTCAGGTTGTCCACTAATGAGGGACAGCTCAGCCCTCACCTCTCCTCTCTACTGTGTGTGTGTGTGTGTGTGTGTGTGTGTGTGAATATTTAGCGCACTGTCAAATTGAAGAAAAATGAATAAAAGAATAAATTCAACAAATTTCATACCATTTGCCTTTTATGAGATTAATCTTTCCCTGAATTAAACTAATTTCAATTTGTTCAATATCTCCCCTTGATTCCCGGTGCGATGGATGGTATTAATGGTAATATATTATTTTGCATTCACTATTCGAAAAATAAAAAAAACGCGTTTAAAGATGTTTTGGGAAAGAAGGAGGAGTGAGGTAACCGTAATATGCAGACAAAACATTACACTGTTACTTGAATCAAGACAATTAAATATTAATTGTATATTGGCTGGTCAACGCTCCAGTACTCTGTCGTGCCTCTGACAAACACGAACAGTATTGCTGGCAAGGGTCCCAGTGTAGACTTATGAAGTGCTTCATTAATGGTGACATGAAGACAGTCACTACCAATACTAGCGTGCGTGAGGAACACCAGCACCAGGACAACTTGTGCACCAGGACAACTTGTGCACCAGGACAACTTGTGCACCAGGACAACTTGTGCACCAGGACAACTAGTGCACCAGAGCAACTTGTGCACCAGGACATATTGTGCACCAGGACAACTTGTGCACCAGGACAACACCAGGACAACTTGTGCACCAGGACAACTTGTGCACCAGGACAACTTGTGCACCAGGACAACTTGTGCACCAGGACAACTTGTGCACCAGGACTTGTGCACCAGGACAACTTGTGCACCAGGACAACTTGTGCACCAGGACATATTGTGTACCAGGACAACTAGTGCCAGGACATTGCACCAGGACAACTATGGCACCAGGACAACTTGTGCACCAGGACAATGCACCAGGACAGCATTGCCAGGACATATTGTGCACCAGGTAGACTGCTGGGACAACGTGCACCAGGACAACTTGTGCACAGGACAACAATTGGGACAACTTTGCACCAGGACAACAGGCAACATAGGACAACTTGTGCTGGGACAACGTACCAGGACAACTGTGCACCAGGACAACTTGTGCACCAGGACATTTAGGACATCTTGTGCTGGGACACAGTACCAGGACAACTTGTGTACCAGGACAACTAGTGCACAAACAACTTGTGCCAGGACAACATGCTGGGACAACTACTGGATAACAATGTGCCAGGACAACACCAGGACAACTTGTGCACCAGGACAACTTTGCCAGGACAACAGGCACCAGGACAACGTGTGCTGGGACTGTGCTGGGACAACATGCGCCAGGACAATAGTGCAGGACAACTTGCACCAGGACAACGTGCACCAGGACAACTTGTTGCCAGAGCCAACTAGTGCACAGGCAACCTCAGCAGGACATATTGTGCACCAGGATAATTTGTACCAGGACAGCAATGGTGCCAGGACAACTTGTGCACCAGGACAACTGTACCGGGACAACTTGTGCACCAGGACATATTGTGTACCAGGAAACTTGTGCACCAGGACATATTCTGCATCAGGATAATTTGTGCACCAGGACAACTTGTGCACCAGGACAACTGTGTACCAGGACAACTTGTGCCAGGACAACTTGTGCACCAACAACATGTGGGACAACTTGCCAGGATATATTGTGCCAGGACAACTTGTGTACCAGGACAACGTGCAGGGACATATTGTGCACCAAGGCAACTTGTGCACCAGGACATATTATTGCCAGGACAACTTGTACCAGGACAACTTGTGCACCAGGACAACTTGCACAGGAACATATTGTGCACCAGGATAAATTGTGCACCAGGACATATTGTGTACCAGGACAACGTCTGCGCCAGGACTTGTGCTCGGACAACTTTGCCAGGACAACATTGCTGGGACAACTTGTGCCAGGACAACTTGTTCACCAGAACATATTGTGCACCAGGATAATTTGTGCAGGACAACTTGTGGGACAACTGTATTACCAGGACAACTTGCCAGGACAACTAGTGCACCAGAGCAACGTGCACCAGGACATATTGTGCACCAGGACAACTAGTGCACCAGAGCACTTGTGCACCAGGACAACGGCACCAGGATAATTGTACCAGGACATATTGTGGATAACTTGTACCAGCAGCGCAAGACAACTTTGTGCAGGGATAACTTGTGCTGGGATAACTTGCTGGAACGTACCAGGACATGTGCTGGGATAACGTGTACCAGGATAACAATGCACCGGGACATATTGTGCACCAGGATAATAATGCACCAGGATAACTTGCACCAGGACAACTGTGTACCAGGATAACTTGCACAATTATAACATTGCACCAGGACAACTATAATACCAGGATAACTTGTGCCAGGATAACTTGTGCACCAGGATAACTATGCCAAATAACTTGTACAGATAACTATGCACCAGGATAACTTGTGCACCAGGAACTTGTGCCAGGACATCAATGTGCACCAGGACATTTTACCAGGATCTTGTGCACCAGGTAACTTATTGCACCAGGATAACCCAATGCAGGATAACTTGTGTACCGGATAACTGCGGGACAACATGTACCAGGATAACGGCACAGATAACATGCACCAGGATAACTTGTGCACCAGGATAACTTGTGTACCAGGATAACTTGTGCACAGGACAACTTGTGTAAGGATAACTGGTAAGGATAACTTGTGCACCAGGATAACTTGTGCACCAGGATAACTTGTGAACCAGGACAACTTGGTGCCAGGACAACTTGTGCACCAGGACAACTTAGGACCAGGACAACTTGTGCACCAGGATAACTTGTGCACCAGGATAACTTGTGCACCAGGATAACTTGTGCACCAGGATAATCTGTACGAGGACAATTTGTGTGCCAGGACAATTTGTGCACCAGGACAACTTGTGCACCAAGACAACTTGTGCACCAGGACAACTTGTGCACCAGGACAACTTGTGCAGAAGTAAAAGTTATGTACTAGGTAAAATTGTTTACCAGAACAAGATTTTTACTTGGATACTTGGAGACGTTGTACCAACTCAAGATGCTTATGGGGAAAATTTGTGAACTAAGACCACAAGTGTACCAGGATAACTCTTTGTACTAGAAAAAGATAAATTCTCGGACAAACTCTGTACCAGGACAAAATGAGACACTAGATAAAAAAATATAGGCCAAAAAAATTGTGTTCAAGGATAGGACGTGTATTACGACAAGGTTTGTGCTGGAAAAAACTGCGGCCGAGAACATGATGTGTACCGGTGTACTGTAAATTATGTCTTAGGAAAAGTTAACTTGGCGCAGGTTGTGGGAGTGATGCCTCGTCCTTGAGTGGCCCCAGGCGAAGGTGAAAGTCAACATGACTTATACGTCTTTGTATGTTCAGTAGATTAACTCAGAGATGAAGGTGTGAGTCACTACGTTAATGTCAGAGATAGAGGGAGAGCGATGGGGGTGAGTATCAGGGTACAGTTATAAGTGTAGGGTAAATATAAACGCCAACCTCGTAATTAGATGTCGCTGAAGGCTTATTTCATAACGTGAATACATGAGAGAGAGAGAGAGAGAGAGAGAGAGAGAGAGAGAGAGAGAGAGAATCAATAATATATTTGATAAAAAAGTTTTAGCAACTTTGATGCTCATTAAATTAACTTATGTACCAAAGTGAAGTTTTGACTCTATATGTAAACTTAGTTATCCACACATAATGAAAAACATACATAAGAAAACAATGTTGGTGTTACTGGACTAAGACAAACATATAAAAACATAAGCAAATATTGTGGGGTGTCATTGACTTAGCACAGAAGGTACATACACGTTCTAAGCCACAGAAGAATAAGGACAATGGTAACACACACACACACAACAACAGTATACCACAACAGGAAAACACAATTTCAGTCAGGTATTAAAGTACGTGGAACTTGTTCTGTCACTCAATGTAAAGTGAAAGTGGGAAAAAAACCCAATTGCAGCTCTGTTACCATTACTGTAACAGCCAGCGCAGGTCTCCACTTATGTTCTTACTGGTATAAGTTAGTGTACACACATGCACATGTCGTCACATTAATGACCATAAAACATGTTTACAACATGCTCAATACTTCTCCCACATTTCTGGCAACAGTTTTCATGGACGATCATTTTTCTTGTTGTGATGAAGACTGTGTCGAGCTGACGAGAGTAATGGAGGTTCTCACGATGAAGGTTTAAAGGTTACTCGGTATCCGCGGTTGATTTTATCCTACAATTTTATTTATTTTTTGTAGAACTAATAAAGCTACAAAATAACATTCTGATATTAATATTGATATTGAAACAGTTTATTTAGACAGAAAACGCAGATACAAAGTCTATAATAATAAAAAAAATATTGATATGGCTGAGCCAATTGAGAGCCTGAGCTTCGAAGCACCTGATATATACTATACATTATGTCTCAAGGAAGTATTATGTAACATTTAGTATCATCTGGAATAGTCCACGTAACATGGTGGAAATAAGAATATATCAGATTGTTACCACGATTATCACTTCGTTATTATTATAATTATTATTTTTTTTTTACATTTTAGAATATACAAATGACTACTCAGTTTAAAACAATACCTCTACTTGTAACAAAACTATGGAAAAACTTGTCAGATTCATGGTATCCGACATGTGTGCCTTTGGTGACACTCTCTACAGTGGTGTTGCCCTGCTCATATAGTCAAGTATGATGAACAATTGTAGACGATGCGTACTGAGAATTGTTGTTAGTAATGTGTATTCATCTTTGGTAAGGTCTGGGGTGGGTGGGGTTCAAGAGACTGATATGGTGCAATATTGCCCATAGACGCTTATTTAGTGTGTGGTGGGCTGCGTCTAGTGCAGGAGGAGTGGTTGCTACTCTCTCTGTAAGTGTTTCACTTCGGTAATCTCAAAATAACTTTCCTACCAGTTCTTCACTTCAGTAACTACAAGACAACCTCCACTGTTAGTTTTTCACTTCAGTAACTAGGGCATAGTGACAACTCTTCCCCTCTTCCTTCCTCTCCTGGCCACAGTAACAAGGTGGTGGGTCAGTATCAGCTTACAAAATAAACACAATAATAATGGTAGCCTCTCTTGTGTGAGCGTAGCCAGCCCTAGGGCCACCTAGGCGTAAATATGTTTAAGGTATAGAAGATATCGTCAACATAACAACCCCACTAAGTTAACGAGCTGTAGGATCCAGCGCCAAGGAATAATCCAAGAACACTGCACAACTCGCAAACTCCACTGGCTGCCAATTACTGCTGGATTGACAAAGGCAGACGGCCTAAGACAACTTGCCTATAGTTTCACCCTGCCAGGAGACCGAACCCAGGCCATATTCTTGAGAGGCAAGGATGCTGACATTATACCACATATCACAAAAAAACAAATAAAACATGTACACACACACACACACATATTGCATGCATTTTACCATACTCACAAGCATATACTACTACAACTACTACTACTTTGCTGTCACTCGGAATCGAGTATGACGCTCATCCAGCTATGATACTTTGATATGAGTTATTAAGGATGTCACCTTCGTTGGCGAGCTCTGACGTGACTAAAAGGGTCGATACGGGATCGACAGGGCCGTCCATAGATGTTGCACATGTGGAGGGCTACATCTAGTGCGGGAGCGGCGGCGGCAGCGGCTTTCCGGTGCTGGCGCTTGTTTGCCTCGGTATGTAGTCGGGCTAACTCGAAAGTATTGACACATACTCACATACACCTCCCCGAGACACACTTACGATTAACTTCCTTGCCTGCATACAAACACTTACTTAGCCCTCCCTCCAAATTTAAATGAGAACGCCACAGGATGGAGACATGACCTTAGTTTATATGTATCAGTAACTTATATGAGAACATCACCTGATGGAGACATAACCTTAGTTTATATGTATCAGTAACTTATATGAGAACATCACCTGATGGAGACATAACCAGTTTATATGTATCTGTAACTTATATGAGAACATCACCTGATGGAGACATGACCTTAGTTTATATGTATCAGTAACTTATGAGAACATCACCTGATGGAGACATAACCTTAGTTTATATGTATCAGTAACTTATATGAGAACATCACCTGATGGAGACATGACCTTAGTTTATATGTATCAGTAACTTATATGAGAACATCACCTGATGGAGACATAACCTTAGTTTATATGTATCAGTAACTTATATGAAAACATCACCTGATGGAGACATAACCTTAGTTTATATGTATCTGTAACTTATATGAGAACATCACCTGATGGAGACATGACCTTAGTTTATGTATCAGTAACTTATATGAGAACATCACCTGATGGAGACATGACCTTAGTTTATATGTATCAGTAACTTATATGAGAACATCACCTGATGGAGACATAACCTTAGTTATATGTATCTGTAACTTATAGAGAACATCACCTGATGGAGACATGACCTTAGTTTATATGTATCAGTAACTTATATGAGAACATCACCTGATGGAGACATAACCTTAGTTTATATGTATCTGTAACTTATATGAGAACATCACCTGATGGAGACATACTAACCTTAGTTTATATGTATCAGTAACTTATATGAGAACATCACCTGATGGAGAAACCTTAGTTTATATATCAGTAACTTATATGAGAACATCACCTGATGGAGACATGACCTTAGTTTATATGTATCAGTAACTTATATGAGAACATCACCTGATGGAGACATAACCTTAGTTTATATGTATCAGTAACTTATATGAGAACATCACCTGATGGAGACATGACCTTAGTTTATATGTATCAGTAACTTATATGAGAACATCACCTGATGGAGACATGACCTTAGTTTATATGTATCAGTAACTTATGAGAACATCACCTGATGGAGACATAACCTTAGTTTATATGTATCAGTAACTTATGAGAAACATCACCTGATGGAGACATGACCTTAGTTTATATGTATCAGTAACATATGAGACATACTATGGAGACATAACCTTAGTTTATATGTATCAGTAACTTATATGAGAACATCACCTGATGGAGACATAACCTTAGTTTATATGTATCAGTAACTTATATGAGAACATCACCTGATGGAGACATAACCTTAGTTTATATGTATGTGCTTATATGAGAACATCACCTGATGGAGACATAACCTTAGTTTATGTATCAGTAACTTATGAGAACATCACCTGATGGAAACATAACCTTAGTTTATATGTAAGTAACTTATATGAGAACATCACCTGATGGAGACATGACCTTAGTTTATATCAGTAACTTATATGAGAACATCACCTGATGGAGACATATCACTTAGTTTATATGTATCAGTAACTTTATGAGAACATCACCTGATGGAGACATGACCTTAGTTTATATGTATCAGTAACTTATATGAGAACATCACCTGATGGAGACATGACCTTAGTTTATATGTATCAGTAACTTATATGAGAACATCACCTGATGGAGACATATAACATGTATCTGTAACTTATAGAGAACATCACCTGATGGAGACATGACCTTAGTTTATATGTATCAGTAACTTGAGAACATCACCTGATGGAGATAACATCAGTTTATATGTATCTGTAACTTATATGAGAACATCACCTGATGGAGACATGACCTTAGTTTATATGTATCAGTAACTTATATGAGAACATCACCTGATGGAACATAACCTTAGTTTATATGTATCAGTAACTTATGAGAACATCACCTGATGGAGACATGACCTTAGTTTATATGTATCAGTAACTTATATGAGAACATCACCTGATGGAGACATGACCTTAGTTTATATGTATCAGTAACTTATATAGAACATCACCTGATGGAGACATAACCTTGTTTATATGTATCAGTAACTTATATGAGAACATCACCTGATGGAGACACCTTGGTTTATATGTATCAGTAACTTATATGAGAACATCACCTGATGGAGACATAACCTTAGTTTATATGTATCAGTAACTTATATGAGAACATCACCTGATGGAGACATAACCTTAGTTTATATGTATCAGTAACTTTATGCATCACCTGATGGAGACATGACCTTAGTTTATATGTATCAGTAACTTATATGAGAACATCACCTGATGGAGACATAACCTTAGTTTATATGTATCAGTAACTTATATGAGAACATCACCTGATGGAGACATAACCTTAGTTTATATGTATCTATAACTTATATGAGAACATCACCTGATGGAGACATAACCTTAGTTATATGTATCAGTAACTTATATGAGAACATCACCTGATGGAGACATGACCTAGTTTATATGTATCAGTAACTTATATGAGAACATCACCTGATGGAGACATAACCTTAGTTTATATGTATCTGTAACTTATATGAGAACATCACCTGATGGAGACATAACCTTAGTTTATATGTATCAGTACTTATGAGAACATCACCTGATGGAGACATGACCTTGTTTATATGTATCAGTAACTTATGTGAGACATCACCTGATGGGAATAACCTTAGTTTATATGTATCAGTAACTTATATGAGAACATCACCTGATGGAGACATGACCTTAGTTTATATGTATCAGTAACTTATATGAGAACATCACCTGATGGAGACATAACCTTAGTTTTCATGTCTCAATAACTTAAATGAGAACATGATCCTTCCTCGTGTTAATACAACTTAGTACAAGAAAACTTTCTCACAGTCTACAGTGGCTGGTCTAACTCCCTCCGAGAAATATTGTTGTTTCAATGAAATTCTCGAAAACTTATTATCAGTTTTACCTAATTTCCCCATGGGACTAAATAGAAGCAGTGAGAAAGGAAATAGAGGCTGAGTCATGCTGGTCGATGTTTCCAGAGTGGTATTATTACATGTCCCCATTGACTGTGTCATGCTGGTAGATGTACCAGTGTGGTATTATTACATGTCCCCCGTGACTGTATCATGCTGGTAGTTGTACCAGGTGGTATTATTACATGTCCCCGTGACTGTGTCATGCTGATCGATGTTCCAGTGTGGTATTGTGCCTCCCCCGTGGCTGTGTCATGCTGGTCGATATTTCCCAGTGTGGTATCATTACATGTCTCCCGTGACTGTCATGCTGCTGGTAGATGTACCCAAATTGAGGTATTATTACATGTCCCCCGTGACTGTGTCATGCTGGTAGATGTACCAGTGTGGTATTATTACATGTCCCCCACGTGACTGTGTCATGCTAGTAGATGTTCAAGTGGGTAATGCAATACATGTCCTTGTGACTGTGTCATGCTGGTCGATGTTCCGGTGGTATTATTACATGTCCCCAATGACTGTGTCATGTGGTCGATGTTCAGTGTGGTATCTTATATGTCCCCGTAACTGTGTCATGCTTTGGTAGATGTACCAGTGTGGTATTATTACAGTCCCCGTGACTGTGTCATGCTGGAGATGTTCCAGAGTGGTATTATTACATGTCCTTGTGACTGTGTCATGCTGGTCGATGTTCGGTGTATCATTCGTATCCCCGGCTGTGTCATGCTGGTCGATGTTTCAAGTGAGTATTGTGCATGTCCTTGCGAGCTGTGTCATGCTGGTCGATGTTCCAGTGTGGTATTATTACATATCCCCCCGTGACTGTGGCATGCTGGTCGATGTGCCAGTGTGGTATCATTATGTCCCCGTGAGCTGTGTCATGCTGTTAGATGTACCAGTGTGGTATTATTACATATCCCCCGTGACTGTGTCATGCTGGTAGATGTTCCAGAGTGGTATTATTACGCCCTTGTGACTGTGTCATGCTGAACCGATGTTCAGTGTGGTATTATTACATATCCCACGTGTCTCTGTGTCGCTGCTGGTCGATGTGCCAGAGTGGTATTATTATATCCCCCGTGACTGTGGCATGCTGGTAGATGTTCAGTGTGGTATTACATGTCCCCAGTGGCTGTGGCATGCTGGTCGATGTGCCAAGTGGTATTATTACATGTCCTTGTGACTGTGTCATGCTTTAGTCGATGTGCCAGAGTGGTATTATTACATGTCCCCCGTGACTGTGTCATGCTGGTCGATGTGCCAGAGTGGTATTATTACATGTCCTTGTGACTGCCTCATGCTGGTCGATGTGCCAAGTGGTATTATTACGCACATGTCCCCGTGACTGTGGCATGCTGGTCGATGTGCCAGAGTGGTATTGAAATACATGTCCTTGTGACTGTGTCATGCTGGTCGATGTGCCAGAGTGGTATTATGTCCCCCGTGACGCTGTGTCATGCTGGTCGATGTGCAAGTGGTATTATTACATGTCCTTGACATGTGTCATGCTGGTCGATGCCAGAGTGGGTATTAATACATGTCCTTGTGACATGTCATGCTGGTCGATGTGCCAGAAGTGAGTATTATTACATAATACGTGGCTGTGGCATGCTGGTCGATGTGCAAGAGTGGTATTGTGCCATATCCCCGTGACTGTTGGCATGCTGGTAGATGTGCCAAGTGGTATTGTACATGTCCCCCGTGGCTGTGTCATGCTGGTCGATGTGCCAGGTATTACATCTCCCCCGTGACTGTGGCATGCTGGTCGATGTGCCAGAGTGGTATTATTACATGTCCCCCGTAAAACATGTCATGCTGGTCGATATACCAGATTGGTATTATTACATGTCCCCCCGTGACTGTGGCATGCTGGTCGATGTGCCAGTGGTATTATTACATGTGCATTGACTGTGGCATGCTGGTCCGATGTGCCAAGTGGTATTATTACATGTCCCCGTGACTGTGGCATGCTGTTAGATGTGAGTGGTATTATACATATCCCCCGTAGGCTGTGGCATGCTGGTCGATGTGCCAGAGTGGTGATATTGCATGTCCCCGTGACTGTGGCATGCTGGTCGATGTGCCAGAGTGGTATTATTACATGTCCCCGTGGCTTGTGTCATGCTGGTCGATGTACCAGAGTGGTATTATTACATGTCCCCCGTATTTAATGGCATGCTGGTCGATGTGCCAGAGTGGTATTAATACATGTCCCCGTGACTGTGGCATGCTGGTAGATGTTCCAGAGTGGTATTATTACATGTCCTTGTGACTGTGTCATGCTGGTAGATGTGCAGAGTGGTATTATTACATGTCCCCGTTGACTGTGGCGTGCTGCTGGTCGATGTGTGCCAGAGTGGTATTATTACATGTCCCGTGATGTGGCATGTGGTAGATGTTCCAGAGTGGGGTATTATTATTACATGTCCTTGTGGCTGTGTCATGCTGGTCGATGTGCCAGAAATTAGGTATTGTACATGTCCCCGTGACTGTGGCATGCTATTAGATGTTCCCAGAGTGTATTATTACATGTCCCCCGTGACTGGCATGCTGGTCGATGTGCCAGAGTGGTATTAATACATGTCCCCGTGGTATCATGCTGGTCGATGTACCAAGTGAAGGTATTATTACATGTCCCCGTGACTGGCATGCTGGTCGATGTGCCAGAGTGGTATTATTACATGTCCCCCGTGACTGTGGCATGCTGTGATGTTCCAGGTGGTATTAATGCATGTCCTTGTATTTGTGTCATGCTATTAGATGTGCCAAGTGGTATTATTACATCCCCAGCTGACTGTGGCATGCTGGTCGATGTGCCAGAGTGGTATTACATGTCCCCAGCTCTGGCATGCTTTGGTAGATGTTCCCAGTGGTGGTAATACATGTCCTGTGAGCTGTGTCATGCTAGTCGATGTGCCAAGGTGGTATTATTACATGTCCCCCGTGACTGTGGCATGCTAGTAGATGTTCAGAGTGAGTATTATTACATGTCCCCCCGTGACTGTGTCATGCTGGTAGATGTACCAGTGTGAGTATTACATGTCCCCCGTGACATGTCATGCTGGTGGAATGTGCCAGTGTGGGCTATTATTACATGTCCCCGTAGGCTGTGGCATGCTGGTAGATGTACCAAGTGGTATTATTGCATGTCCTTGTGACTGTGTCATGCTAGTAGATGTGCCAGAGTGGTATTATTACATGTCCCCCGTGACTGTCATGCTGGTAGATGTACCAGAGTGGTATTATTACATGTACTTGTGACTGTATGTCATGCTGGTAGATGCCAAGTGGTATTACATGTCCTTGTGACTGTGTCATGTAGTAGATGTTCAGAGTGGTATTATTACATATCCTTGTGACGCTGTGTCATGCTGGAGTCGATGTTCAGTGTGGTGATATTACATGTCCCCGTGACTGGCATGCTTTAGTCGATGTGCCAGTGTGGTATTATGCATGTCCCCCGTGACTGTGTCATGCTGGTAAAATGTACCAGTGTGGTATTATTACATGTCCCCCTTGACTGTGGCATGCTGGTCCCAGTGTGCAGTGGTATTATTACATGTCCCCGTGGCTGTGTCATGCTGGTAGATGTTCCAGGTGGTGATATTACATGTCCTTGTGACTGTGTCATGGTCGATGTTCCAGTGTGGTGTTATTACATGTCCCCCGTGACTGTGTCATGCTAATTAGATGTTCCCAGAGTGGTATTAATTACATATGCCTTGACTGTGTGTCATGTTAGATGTGCCAAGTGGTATTATTACATGTCCCCCGTGACTGTATGCTGGTCGTGTGCCAAGTGGTATTATTACATCCCCGTGACTGTGGCATGCTGGTAAGATGTTCCAGAGTGTTATTATACATGTCCTTGTGGCTGTGTCATGCTGGTCGATGTGCCAGAGTGGTATTAATACATGTCCCCGTGACTGTGGCATGTAGTAGATGTTCCAGAGTGGTATTACATATCCCCCATGTGTGGCATGCTGGTAGATGTACCAGTGTGGTATTAATACATGTCCCCCGTGACTGTGTCATGCTGGTAGATGTACCAGTGTGAGTATTATTACATGTCCCCCGTGACTGTGGCATGCTGGTAGATGTGCCAAGTGGTATTATTACATGTCCCCGTGACTGTGTCATACTGGTCGATGTGCCAAGTGGTATTATTACATGTCCCCGTGACATGGCATGCTTTAGTAGATGTTCCAGAGTGGTATTATTACATGTCCCCCGTGACTGTAGCATGCTAGTCGATGTACCAGAGTGGTATTACATGTCCCCGTGACTGTGGCATGCTGGTCGATGTACCAGAGTGGGTATTATTACATATCCCCGTGACTGTGGCATGCTGGTCGATGTGCCAGGTGGTATTGTGCATATCCCCGTGACTTGTGTCCGCTGCTGGTAGATGTTCCAGAGTGAGTATTAATACATATCCCCCGTGACTGTGTCATGCTGGTAGATGTACCAGTGTGGTATTATTATTACATGTCCCCCGTGACTGTGTCATGCTGGTAGATGCCAGTGTGGTGATAATACATGTCCCCGTGACTGTGGCATGCTGGTAGATGTGCCAGAGTGGTATTATTACATGTCTGTGACTGTGTCATGCTGGTCGATGTGCCAGAGTGGTATTATACATGTCCCCGTGGCATGTGGCATGCTATTAGATGTTCCAAGTGAGTATTATTACATGTCCCCCGTGACTGTGTCATGCTGGTCGATGTGCAGAGTGGTATTATTACATGTCGTGACTGTGGCATGCTGGTCGATGTACCAGTGTGGGTATTGGCCATGTCCCCGTGGCTGTGCCATGCTGGTCGATGTACCAGAGTGGTATTATTACATATTTCCCCGTGACTGTGGCATGCTGGTCTGATGTGCCAGAGTGGTATTATTACATGTCTCCACACGTGACTGTGGCATGCTGGTAGATGTTCAAATTGGTGATATTACATGTCCCCCGTGACTGTGGCATGCTGGTCGATGTGCCAGAGTGGGCTGTTATTGCATGTCCCCGTGGCTGTGTCATGCTGGTAGATGTACCAGGTGGTATTACATATCCCCATGACTGTGGCATGCTGGTCGATGTGCCAGAGTGGTGTGTCCCCATGTCCCCCGTGACTGTGGCATGCTGGTAGATGTTCCCAGAGTGGTATTATTACATGTCATGGCTGTGTGTCATGCTGGTAGATGTGCCCGAGTGGAAGTATTGTACATGTCCCCAGCGTGACTGTGGCATGCTGGTCGATGTGCCAGAGTGGTATTGACAATACATATCCCCGTGACTCTGGCATGCTGGTAGATGTTCCCAGGTGGTATTATTACGTAATACATGTGACTGTGTCATGCTGATCGATGTGCCAAGTGGTATTGTGCATGTCCCCCGTAACTGTATGCTGGTAGATGTTCCAGAGTGGTGGTATTACATGTCCCCCGTGACTGTGTCATGCTGGTAGATGTTCCCAGAGTGGTATTATTACATGTCCCCATTGACTGTGTCATGCTGGTAGATGTATACCAGTGTGGTATTATTATGTCCCCCAGCTTGGCTGTGTCATGCTAGTAGATGTACCAGTGTGGTGACCATACATGTCCCCCGTGACTGTGGCATGCTGGTGGAATGTACCAGAGTGGTAATGTCCATGTCCTTGTGGCTGTGTCATGCTGGTAGATGTGCCAGAGTGGTATTGTGCATGTCCCCGTGACTGTGTCATGCTGAGTGGAACATATGTGCCAGAGTGGTGTGTACATCATGTGACTGTGTCATGCTGGTAGATGTGCCAGAGTGGTATTATTACATGTCCTTGTGGCTGTGTCATGCTGGTAGATGTTCAGGTAAGGTGATATTATGTCCCCATGTGTTTAATATCATGCTGGTCGATATTTCAGTGTGGTATCATTACATGTCCCCCGTGACTGTGTCATGCTGGTCGATGTTCCAGAGTGGTATTACATGTCCCCCATGACTGTGTCATGCTGGTCGATGTTCCAGAGTGGAATTATTACATGTCCCCCGTGACTGTGTCATGCTGGTCGATGTACCAGTGTGGTATTATTACATGTCTCCGTGACTGTGTCATGTGAGTAGATGTACCAGTGTGGAAGTGATACATAATCCCCCCGTGATGTGTGTGCTGGTAGATCATGCCAGTGTGGTGTGTAATACATGTCTCCGTGACTGTGTGTCATGCTGTGTTTAGATGTACCAGTGTGGTATTATTACATGTCCCCCGTGACTGTGTCATGCTGTTAGATGTACCAGTGTGGGGAATGATAACCATGTCCCCCGTGACTGTGTCATGCTGGTCGATGTTCCAGAGTGGTATTATTACATGTCCCCCGTGACTGTGTCATGCTATTGAATGTTCAGTGTGGTATTATTACGCCTCTCCCGTGACTCATGTCATGCTGAGGGTCGATGTTCCAGAGTGGGTAATTTACATGTCCCCCGTGACACAACATGCTAGTAGATGTACCAGTGTGGTATTATTACATGTCCCCGTGACTGTGTCATGCTGGTCGATGTTCCCAGAAATTGGTATTATTACATGTCTCCGTGGCTGTGTCATGCTGGTAGATGTACCAGTGTGTGCCATATCCCCCCGTGACTGTGTCATGCTGGTATAGATATGCACCAGTGTGAGTGATATTATTACTGTCCCCCGTGACGCTGTGTCATGCTGGTCGATGTTCCAGAGTGGGTATTATTACACATGTCCCCCCGTGACTGTGTCATGCTGGTAGATGTTCAGTGGTGTGTACATCTCTCCGTGACTGTGCATGCTGGTCGATGTTCAGGTGGTATTATTACATGTCCCCCGTGACTGTGTCATGCTGGTAGATGTACCAGTGTATGGTATTATTCTATGTCCCCCATTGACTGTGTCATGCTGGTCGATGTTCCAGGATGGTGATATTACATGTCTCCGTGACTGTGTCATGCTGGTAGATGTACCAGTGGTATTATTACATGTCCCCGTGACTGTGTCATGCTGGTGAATGTGCCAGTGTGGTATTATTACACATAATGTCCCCCGTGAGCTGTGTCATGCTGGTCGATGTTCCAGAGTGGTATTATTACATATCCCCCGACTGTGTCATGCTAGTAGATGTTCAGTGTGGTATTACATGTCCCCCGTGACTGTGTCATACTGGTCGATGTACCACAGTGTGGTATTATTACATGTCCCCCGTGACTGTGTCATGCTGGTAGATGTACCGGTGGTATTAATACATGTCATGACTGTGTCATGCTGGTCGATGTACCAGTGTGGTGATAATACATGTCCCCCGTGACTGCTGTCATGCTAGTCGATGTTCCAGAGTGGTATTATTACATGTCCCCGTGACTTTGTGTCATGCTGGTAGATGTTCCAGTGTGGTGATGTGCATGTCCCCGTGACTGTGTCATGCTGGTCGATGTACCAGTGTGCTATTATCCGCCTCCCCCGTGACTGTGTGTCATCACTTAGTCGATGTTCCAGGTGGTATTATTACATGTCCCCCGTGACTGTGTCATGCTGGTAGATGTTCCAGTGTGGTATTATTACATGTCCCCCGTGACTGTGTCATGCTGGTAGATGTACCAGTGTGGTATTATTACATGTCCCCTGTGACTGTGTCATGCTGGTAGATGTACCAGTGTGGTATTACTACATGTCCCCCGTGGCTGTGTCATGGGGGACATGAGTGTAGCGTGTGTGTTGGTATAACAAGCCTGGACTACCAGTCTTCTTTATGGTCTCATCTGTGTTGTGTTATACATAAGTTACTTGTGAATATATTGCCATCTTTATCACTATACACATGGACTGATTACCTTTTTCTTTATGCGTATTTTGTTTACAATAATAGTTCACTTCACACAACACTTCACAGCTGGTCTACTATTGTTTACGTTTATAATGTTTAATATATCAATAATAGTTCACTTCACACACCACTTCACAGCTGGTCTACTATTGTTTGCATGTATAATGTTACCAAAACAATAATTGTTTACTGTCACATGTCGGCCCGCACAAAGATGTCATTATAAATCCAGGGTTGTCACTCGAGAGGAAGGATAATCTACGAGAGTTATGTGAGAAGTTTTCTGATATTTTAACAAATAAGCCAGGTTGTACAGATATGGTAAAGCACAAGACAAAATTAATAATGGAAGGCCCTATAAGAGAGAAGATGTGTATATTACCCTTTTCAAGTCAAGATGTAGTTGAGAGAGAGGTAGAAGCAATGCTGGAGGAAGGAATCATCGAGCAGTCAAACTAAGAGTATTGTGTACTTGTAGTTCTGGTTGGTAAGCCTGATGACTCATACAGGTTTTGTGTTAATTATAAGAAACTCAACAAGGTTACCAAGTTTGATCGTCAGCCAATGAACCGACCAGAAGACATTTTGACTCAGCTTCAAGGGAAACGGTATTTTTCTGAGATAGACCTGAGTAGAGGATTGTGGCAGGTGGAGATGGAGGACGATTCTCAGCCTTTAACAGCTTTTGTCACAAATGGAGGATGTTATCATTTAACAGAATGACATTTGGGCTTGTTAACTCACCAGCCAGACTTATGAGGAAGCTTTTATATGGGGTAAGGGATGTTGATAACTACAGGGATGATGTACTTGTACTAGCACATACAGTAACATGGAACGATCACCTTGAAATGTTAAGTGTCATTTTTACACGTACAAGAGAGGCAGGTTAACTATCAGACCATCTAAATGTTTGTTGGGATTTCAAACCATAGATTTTTTTGGTTATACTGTAAGCCCGGGTATAATCACTCCTCAGGATAACACAGTGAAGAAAATCATTAAAGCTTCTCCTCCAACCACTAAAAACAATTAAGACCTTTTCTAGGTTTAGTCGGATTTTTTCAGAGATTTATCCCTAACTTTTCACAGGTAACTGCCTCCCTCATTGATCTGCTGAAGAAGGGTAGTCCGAATACACTGCGGTGGGTCCAGTACAAGAGAGACCCTTCGGTGAACTTAAGCATTGTATTACTTCTTCCCCAATCCTAAGGACACCTGACTTCAGCAGAGATTTTGAGGTGCAGACAGATGCCTCAGACAGAGCCATAGGAGCCGCTTTAGTGCAGCAGTTTGAAGATGGATTATTTCCTGTTGCTTATGCAAGCAGAAAGTTACAACCTCATGAGGTGAATTATTCTGTAATTGAAAAGGAGTGCCTAGCTATTGTGTTTGATAGGTATTTGTATGGTAAGAGGTTTGTTCTATGTACGGATCACTCGACCTTGCAGTATTTACAGAGGAAGAAGCCAGAGAATGTTAGATTACTCAGATGGGCTTTGTTCTTACAAAATTATACTTTCACAATTAAGAAAATGTATTGTCAGATTTTTAAGCCGCATGTGATTGATGAGTAACTTCACTGTGAGTGAATCCTTGGTGTGGGGGTGTGTCACATGTCGGACCACACTGCTGTCTATGATTGGCTAATTATGTGATACCCGAGAACGACCGATGTCAATGAGGGTGGTTCACGGCCTGTATGCTTATATAAGTTTTCTAATATTTTGATTAGTATATCAGTGTTATTTAGTTTTGGATGTTAAAACATTGTGTAAGAGCCATATTTTGTTTTATAGGGTATAAGGTGTAAACTTTTAATGTATTGTATTAGGATTATTTGGCATCCAAGTCATATTCGTGAGGTGGCGGTGATGGTCACGGCAGAGCAGCGTGAGCCACCGACTGAACCGGACAGCATGGAGAACCAGGAACTCCAGGCGTGGTATACACACGCTGACGTGGGGTACAAGATAGCTGCCGAGTTGTGCGTGATGTAATTGGACATATTAGGACATGAAAACTTGCTCTGTGAATGTAAATAGTGTAATATAAGTCATTTTTACACGACGAGTTTCCATAAGCCCTTCCTCTCGGTCTGAAAGTCCCGTGACAACTGACATTTACGTCACACCAAACCTCACAGCTGGTCTACTATTGTTTACGTGTATAATGTTTAATAAAATAAAAATAGTTCACGTCACACCAAACCTCACAGCTGGTGTAATATCTCCAGTACTCCCTCGTCTCTCACTATTCATATGTAAATAGTTTGGGAAACTTTATATTTCAACTTGCGGGTCACGAACCTGTGTCTAGCAGTCTTGATGAGTTTTTAACGTCCTGTCGACCACTGGGAATGTTAAATACCTTAAAATATATTACTTTTTTATCACCAGTTGGTCTTATGAAGAATCAAATCTCTGAAGTTTTTGCTTATATTTTATATGAAGGAATATAACAATATTTAAGATATGAATCACGTAACACCATCAGGTTTAACTTGTATTATTTATACAACAATCATATTTTACTTTTGCTTGGCGCTCTAAAGTGAAAGGTTTGGTTGTTATTATAATCAATAGAAATTCCTGGACCACTGAAATTCATATTTCGGATCTATTTCCATATATTCATACATATTTACTCTCCATACATAATTTATGCAGAATAAAAAGATTATTTAAGTTCATTATCTTCGCCGATATCCCCACCTGACTAGAATGAAAATGGAGGCAAGTCTGTTAATTTATCTCTTATGTTCAGGCTTCACGTCTTCAGTAACCGGACCAGGGCAGTGTGTATAATTTACCGTACAATAACAGTGTGGTGGTGCAAACATAGACCAAAATCTTTCATTTCGTACTGTATATTAGGAGACAGAGGGTTTGAACGTAACATGCTGACAGTGGTGACAGTTTCCATTTACGTAGGGAAATAAATGGAAAAAATCCAAAATCATTAATTGTACAAAAATAGTCGTTGTACTTATAGTGCGCGTGTGAGTTTAAAGGTACAGCAAGACGTGAGGCAGAGATCACTAGAGTGTTAACACATTCAAGACAATATTTTACGTGTTTGATGCAGATAACAAATATTGATGTGAAATACCATCGCTACAGGTGAGGGAAATAGTGAACCTGACCGACCATGACTTATGATTTTACACTGTATACACCTCCTGCTGTCTCCTAGCTGGTCTCCTACAACATCCACCTCCTGCTGTCTCCTAGCAGGTCTCCTATAACATCCACCTCCTGCTGTCTCCTAGCTGGTCTCCTACAACATCCACTTCCTGCTGTCTCCTAGCAGGTCTCCTATAACATCCACCTCCTGCTGTCTCTTAGGTGGTCGCCTACAACATCCACCTCCAACTGCCTTCTAGCTGGTCTCCTACAACATCCACCTGATGCTGTCTCCTAGCTGGTCTCCTACAACATCCACCTACAACATCCACCTGATGCTGTCTCCTAGCTGGTCTCCTACAACATCCACCTCCTGCTGTCTCCTTAGCTGGTCTCCTACAGCTTATCCACCTCCTGATGTCTCCCTGCTTCCAGTCTCCTACAACATCCACCTCCTGATGGCTCTCCTGGCTGGTCTCCTACAAGCATCCACCTGATGATGTCTCTAGCTGGTCTCCTACAACATCCACCTCCTGCTCTCTCCCTAGCTGTGGTCTCCTACAACATCCACCTCCTGATGTCTGCTAGCTGGTCTCCTGCAACATCACACCTCCTGCTCTCTCCTAGCTGGTCTCCTGCAACATCCACCTCTGATGTCTCCTAGCTGGTCTCCTGCAACATACACCTCCAACTGTCTCCTGGCTGGTCTCCTACAGCATCCACCTCCAACTGTCTCCTAGCTGGTCTCTACAACATCCACCTGCTGTCTCCTAGCTGGTCTCCTTATCCACCTGATGCTGTGTCTCCCTAGCTGGTCTCTACATCCACCTCCTGCTGTCTCTCTTAGGTGGTCTCCTACAACATCCACCTCCTGATGTCTCCTAGCTGGTCTCCTAGCATCCACCTCCTGCTCTCTCCTAGCTGGTCTCCTACAACATACACCTCAACTGTCTCCTAGCTGGTCTCCTGCAGCAGCATCCACCTCAACTGTCTCCCTAGCTGGTCTCCACCAACATCCTGCCTGCTGTCTCCCTAGCTGGTCTCCTGCCTCCACCTGATGCTGTCTCCTAGCTGGTCTCCTACAACATCCACCTCCTGCTGTCTCCTAGCTGGTGCTCTACAACATGCACTCCTGCTCTCTCCCTAGCTGAGGTCTCCTACAGCATCCCTCCTGCTGTCTCTAGCTGGGCCACTCCTACAACATCCACCTCCTGCTCTCTCTAGCTGGTCTCCTCGCAACATCCCACCACCTGCTGTCTCCTAGCTGGTCACCTACAACATCCACCTCCTGCTCCTGGGTGGTCTCCTACAACAGCATCCACCTCCAACTGTCTCCTAGCTGGTCTCCTCTGTATCCACCTCCAACTGTCTCCCTAGCTGGTCTCCCTACAACATCCACCACCTGCACTGTCCTCCCCACGCTGGTCTCCTGCAACATGCACCACCAACTGTCTCCTAGCTGGTCTCTGCTCACCTCCAACTGTCTCAGCTGGTCTCTACAACATACACCACCAACTGTCTCCTAGCTGGTCTCCTACAACATCCACCTCAACTGTCCTCTAGCTGGTCTCCTACAGCATCCACCTGATGCTGTCTCCTAGCTGGTCTCCTGCAACATCCTCCTGCTGTCTCTTGCTTTGGTCTCCTACAACATCCACCACCTGCTGTCTCCTAGCTGGTCACCTACAACATCCACCTCCTATTGTCTCCTAGCTGGTCTCCTACAACATCCACCTCCAACTGTCTCCTAGCTGGTCTCCTACAACATCCACCACCTGCTGTCTCCTAGCTGGTCACCTACAACATCCACCTCCTACTGTCTCCTAGCTGGTCTCCTACAACATCCACCACCTGCTGTCTCCTAGCTGGTCTCCTACAACATCCACCACCTGCTGTCTCCTAGCTGGTCTCCTACAACATCACCTCCGACTGTCTCCTAGCTGGTCTCCTACAACATCCACCACCTGCTGTCTCCTAGCTGGTCACCTACAACATCCACCCCCCTTGTATTATTATACGGTTTATCCATAATCAATACATCCCGACGATGACCTACAGCCATGTTCGCTCTCAAGGTAATTTATAATTAAGATATATCTGTGAGCAACACGGGCAATAAGAGAGAGAGAGAGTGTGTGTTCGTGTATGTGTGTGTGCGCACACTACACAGGGTGGTGAAATACGTCTAGTGTGGCAGCATTTTGTTAGTGTTAAGGTGCAAGCACTGTTTGCTCCCTTTCGCTTTCAGCTGCCGCCGCTGGCTAGCCCTTGTGGCGAACAGGGAAGCAACTTGCATAAGTCTTCCCCTGCCAGTACACAGCCTCCTCACCATCAAGACTCCTGCTGTGCCTCCTCGTGGCAACACACAGTATTGGGTGTCTCGTGGGCCCAGGCTAGATGAGCAGGGGATCTCGGAGTATCAGTGGGCACCAGAGGGATGGCGCACAGGCTCATTGGCATGTGGACACGTCCTGACGCCTACCAACCAGATTAACCTTAGCAGGTATAAAACTATGGGAGTAAACCCCGAACGAAAAATCTGCTGTGGAGCCCCGCATCAGGCAGACATGCGGTGTAGGCGGAAGAGGTGACCAACTACAACATCACCTCCGACTGTCTCCTAGCTGGTCTCCTACAACATCCACCACCTGCTGTCTCCTAGCTGGTCACCTACAACATCCACCCCCCTTGTATTATTATACGGTTTATCCATAATCAATACATCCCGACGATGACCTACAGCCATGTTCGCTCTCAAGGTAATTTATAATTAAGATATATCTGTGAGCAACACGGGCAATAAGAGAGAGAGAGAGTGTGTGTTCGTGTATGTGTGTGTGCGCACACTACACAGGGTGGTGAAATACGTCTAGTGTGGCAGCATTTTGTTAGTGTTAAGGTGCAAGCACTGTTTGCTCCCTTTCGCTTTCAGCTGCCGCCGCTGGCTAGCCCTTGTGGCGAACAGGGAAGCAACTTGCATAAGTCTTCCCCTGCCAGTACACAGCCTCCTCACCATCAAGACTCCTGCTGTGCCTCCTCGTGGCAACACACAGTATTGGGTGTCTCGTGGGCCCAGGCTAGATGAGCAGGGGATCTCGGAGTATCAGTGGGCACCAGAGGGATGGCGCACAGGCTCATTGGCATGTGGACACGTCCTGACGCCTACCAACCACTGTCCCGCTGCCTTGTAGATTAATCTTAGCAGATATAAAACTATGGGAGTAAACCCCGAACGAAAAATCTGCGGTGGAGCCCCGCATCAGGCAGACATGCGGTGTAGGCGGAAGAGGTGACCAACATGGAAACCCAACGACTACACCGACGGACGAAGGCAATGCCTGATGGACAGGCTACTTAGGCGAAACCCCCAAAACTGGGCTATTGGCAGTCCATTGCAATTCTCCCTCTCCCCAGTAGTTGCAACAATTGCACCACTGGATCAAGAAAAGGGAGAGCCAAGATGTGTGGTTTTAGCCTGCGCTCCTGCCTCACCACATAGATCAACTCACGTGCAGCCATCACCCAGCTCATCATACCACTCATCATCATCAAACCCCTTATTCCCCCCCAAAAGTCCTATGGCGACAGACGAGTGGCGACGGGGACAGGCAGAGATGACTGCCGGGAGTCTCTAGTCACAACTTTGCACATGGGCGGCACAGATAAGATGGTCGTTTATGCATTGGGATCTCGGCAGCAGTGCAATCCGGTCCTGTTTGTGAGACTGAGCAGCCCTTACGAGGGGCCACTCTGCTCACCCCAAATGGGGAGGGGGTTAGAAAAGGTGCCCTAAACATAGCCTGCTTAAAAACCCAACCTGACTGGGCAACCGCACCCAGTAAGGTTAACCTTATGTGGTCCAAAACACAGTCAAAATCACAGATCCAAACAAAAACAAACCATACAACCTCATATGGTCGCTGCATGGAATGTCAGGACCCTTCTGGATACTGACATAAATGTGCGCCCTGAAAGAAGAACTGCCCTTGTGGCAAAAGAGCTGGCTAAGTACATCATCGACATAGAAGCCATCATTGAGTCCCGGTTCCCAGATGAGGGCCAACTCACAGAACGGGGGTCTGGCTACACCTTCTTCTGGAAGGGTAAGCCTGCTGCGGAGAGAAACCGCATTTATGGAGTTGGCTTTGCCATCCACCAACGCATTCTACACAGGCTAACTGAAATGCCTATTGGGATCAACGAGCGCCTCATGACGCTTCGAGTTCCACTGAATCACTCAAGTCATGCCTTCTTCATCAGTGCATACGCCCCAACACTGGATGCAGAGGATGACATCAAGTAGGCCTTTTATGCCGACCTCGACATAGTGCTAACCTCTATCCCCAGAGAAGATAAGGTTGTGCTCCTTGGCGATTTCAATGCCATAGTTGGCAGAGCTGCTAAAATTTGGCAGGGAACCATAGGGAGAAATGGACTAGGCAAGTGTAATCGCAATGGCCTACTCCTTCTCAGCAAGTGTGCTGCTCACAACCTCACTATCACCAATACTTTGTTTAGGCCGGCCGACAAGTTCAAGGGATCGTGGTAACACCCACGATCCAAACACTGGCATCTCATTGACTAGATCATTGTCAGAGAAAGTGATCGCCGAGATGTCATAATCACCCGTTCCATGCCTGGCTCAGACCACTGTGACAGTGATCATCGACTTGTCAAATCCAAGCTCTCACTTCACGTTGCCCCAAAACGGCAAAGGCTACAAGCCTCCAAAAGACGTTTTAATACTAAGCGTCTGGAGGATCCAGCGGTAGCACATGCTTTCAGAGAGCAGCTCGAACATGGGCTTATAAACAACCCAATAGCAAACAACGTGAATCCCAGTGTCGAATGGGATACTCTTAATACTGTTATTACAAAGACCTGCAGAGAGACCCTCGGCCTGTTGAAAAGAATACACCAGGACTGGTTTGATGAAAATGACGGGACAATTAAAGTACACATCGATGATAAATGTGCTGCTTTTACTGATTTGCAGAACATCCCTCAGTCTAGGACCAAAGCTGATACCTTCGGCAAGAAGAAAGCAACAGCCCAGCAGGAACTTCACAATCTAAAGAACAACTGGCTTAAAAATAAAGCATGTGAAGCACAAAACTTGCAGATCAGCACAAGATGCGGGAGTTTTTCATTTCCACTAAAAAAAATTATGGGCCAGTGACTTGTGGCACAGCCCCCCTTCGCTCATCTGACGGTAACAACATAATTGCTCAACCGAAACACCGATGTGGATGTCCTGACTACCCAGCAGGTCCCTCAGCATCCAGTGTTGACCCACTTCAGCTATCCTCCATTCCTGGATGAGGTAGCTACTGCCATCAAACAGATGAAAATAACAAAGCCGCAGGGCCTGATGGAATCCCAGCCGAGGTGTATAAAGCAGGAGGACCTCTACTTACCAGCCATCTCCACTCTCTCCTGGAGAATATGTGGGAAAAGGAGGAAATCCCCCAAGCTCTTAAAGATGCCTCCATTGTCAATATTTATAAGAACAAGGGGGACCGGTCAGATTGTTGCAGCTACCGTGGGATCTCGCTGTTCTCCGTAGCTGGCAAGATTATAGCCCGAGTCCTCCTAAACAGACTTCTTCCTGATGCGGAAAACTTCCTCCCAAAATCTCAATGTGGTTTTAGACCATCACGTGGAATCACTGGCATGATCTTTGCTGCCCGCCAGATACTGGAAAGGTGCAGAGAACATCGTCATGACCTGTACATGGTTTTCATCGACCTAACCAAGGCCTTCGATTCGGTCAACAGGGAAGCCCTTTGGTGGACCCTTAGCCGTTTTGGCTGTCCACCAAAATTCATCGCCATTATGAGGCAACTCCACGATGGCATGAACGGTAGTGTCCTGCACAACGGCACCCAGTCAGAGTTCATCTTCGTCCAAACAGGGGTTAAACAAGGGTGTGCACTGGCACCAACTCTCTTTTTCATCTTTTTGGCTGCCTTCCTTACTCGTGCTAGTGTCAATTTAGCCAGTGCCAAAACCTCCAGGCAAGAGCAAATGTGTCGGCAGCTTCCATTCATAAACTTCAGTATGCAGACGTCCTCACCCTTGTTGCTCACACTGAACACGACCTACAGGAGATCCTGAACACCTATGCAGACGCGTATGCACACTTCGGACTTGAGGTGAATGTACGTAAGACTCAGATTCTCTTTCAACCTGCCCCTGGATCAGACACACGTCCACCATCTATCCAGCTTAATGGTACTACACTGTCTAATGTTGCCCACTTTCGATATATCGGCTCCAACCTGTCCACCACCGCAGACATCGATGAAAAAATTCAACTTCGGATCAGATGTGCACCTCACGCCTTGGACGGACTCCAAAATTGTGTCTTCAGCTGTAGGGAGCTGAAATTATCGACAAAGTTGCACATATATCGAGCAGTGGTCCTGCCCACCCCACTATATGGCAGTGAAACTTGGATCACTTACAGGAGGTACCTTATGGCACATGAAAACTTTCACCAACGTAGTCTACAGTACGTTCCATCCTCCAAGTTTGCTGGGAAGACAAGAGAACAAATGCCAGCATTATTGCTGACACCAACTGTAGGAGCATCGAAGCTACCATTGTCCATGAACAACTACGTTGGTCTGCCAGGTCAGCTACTTTACAGTCACCTAACGAATAGTAAAGGTAATGCTAGCGGGCAATTGAAAAGGCATAAGGATAGTCTTAAGACAAACCTGAAACGGTGCCAAATCGACCCCCTCACCTGGGAGTCGATTACTCCACATCGTAACACCTGGAGGAGCACCACACGGGAAGGTGTCAATACTTTCGAGTTAGCCAGACTGCAAACCGAGGCAGATAAGCTCCAACGTTGGAAAGACGCTGCCACCGCCCCTCCCACAGTAGATGGAGCCCCCCACATGTGCAACGAATGTGGACGACGCTGCCGGACCCGCATCGGGCTCTTTAGTCACCTCAAAACTCACTAACCTAGGTGACATCCCTAATAACGCATATCATTTTACCATAGCTGGATGATCGTTATACTCGATTCCAAGTGACAGCAAATTAGGAATAGTGTGTGTGTGTGTGTGTGTGTGTGTGCGTGTTTGTTCGTTATCATTTGTGGGAACACTTACTAATATTGTGATAATAACTTCAAGTTGGTCCATAACTGTACTTAATAAAGCGAGAATTCTTGTACAAGGAAGAACCCCAATGGATCAGCACTAATTATTTTTTATCATTGTATTATATTATTAAGTGAAGGTATGTGTCGTAGTATGTGTTTTTCTATGGTTAAATGTGTGAGTTATTTACCCATTACTTTAGTCTTATAACAACCTTCCTGGAACAATCAACAGCTTTTAAATAAAGAAAATATAGCTTTTTTTTTCATGCGGATATATCCTGAGAGGTTGGGGACTAACATAAGGAGACGCAGTGGGATGTTTGAGGCACAAAGGCGACACCAGTGATCATCTCGTGTTGAAGGTGTTGATAAACTTACAAACTACAAATAATAACCAGTTTATCATCATCATTAACCGGTTACTGTAGTGCACACAACCCATACGTGTTACACTACCTTACGTGTCACTTATCTCTGTTACTACATTTATGCATTTATGTACAACTCTACTCACCCTTCACGCAACTCATCCAAAACCATTCTGTTAATAAATATCCCGGTAAAAAAGTGTATATGTGCCCTGTGCCTTTGATTAACACCAACTGAAAACCAAGAGAGGTTGTTGCGGGTCGACTCAGCTACACCAAAGAAAACTGTGCTGAAATGACCCGGTTGTTGACGGCCAACAAATTATATGACAAGAACAACGACAAAATACACCTCTGTGTCTCCTCTTCTCTTCTCTCCCCTCGTCTCCAAGAAAAAGTACGATTATATTGTTTTACTTTTTCCTTGTTACTTTTGTTTGAGGTTTGTAATAAAGGCGGTGTACTGTACAATATATCGCATACTTTCAGTGGTAAAATTTCAGTATATTGTAAAATTTATTTGCGACAACATAGGACTCCTGTTAGCAATATACCACCGAGTCGTAACAAAAACACAAAGGTTCTTTTGCTTCTGTGTGTCTGGCATCTCTCATATGAAATACTGTTTCACCTTATTGAATCCACAGTTTCCCCAACCCTTCCATACCGAATTAAGTGGTTGAGTGGTACACCACCTGTCACCTACCTGTCACGTGGTGTTCCTACACCTGTCTCCCATTTTTTTTACGGGGATTAGCCCACCCGGGCACAGGTCATCGACCAACATCGGGGCCTGGGGGGCGAAAAAATAAGAATAAAAAAATGAAAAAATAAAAGGAAAAGGTTATATTAATCTACACCACGAAGATGTCGGAAAACCAGCTTTTTGAGGTGAGAAAGATTGTATGAGTATGGAAACACAGAATAAGGCTGAGCATTCCATAGTTTGGCTGTGTGAGGAAAGAAGGGTGTACTATAACGGGTTATTCTAGTGTGACCGACAGCCACAGAGAAATGATGGGCACCGCGGGCAAGACGTGTGTTACGAACCCGCAGACTTGCCGGCGGTGCACGTTGATTTTGATTGAAACAGTTTATTTAACCAGAAGAACGCAGATAATAATAACAATATTGACATGCCTGAGCCAGTTGAGAGCCTGAGCTATCTTCTAGGCCCCTCATATATACTGTACATTTATTCCAAGGAAGTATTATGTAACATTTAGTATCACCTGGAATAGTACAATAGCATGGTGGTAATAAGAATATATCAGAATGTTACCACGGTTTATTTATTTATTTATTTTACATTAATATTATAAATACATCCATAAGTTATACAGTGGAACTGAAATACATAAATATAATGAGGGAAACAGTACAACATGGGTTGTACAGTATTATGGTTGAACAAGAGGACAGAGCTGTCAGGATTATGTCTAGTTGGCAAATATACTTTTTGCAATGTTAATTATTTATCTATTTACATGATATTTTTTTATAAAACAGTTTTGGTGGTACAATAAAAGCATGTAAATAAAGTAGGTATTACAAGAAATATTAATACTTAGACAATATATATTTTTTAAGAGATGATTTAAAGGAAGGGAGCGAAGTCTTTGTTCGGATGGGTGGGGGAAAGTTGTTCCACACCTTCACACCTTGAAATTTTATGGAGGTCTGGGACTGAGAGGAGCGCATGGAGGGTGGTCTTAGTAGCTCTGGGTGCCTGAAGTTGTATCTCTGACTATTCCGGAACTGGAAATAATTGTTGTCAAGCAAGTGATTGACAGATTTGTATAAATGGAGCACAACAGTAGGCGCTATTATCCTCGAATTTTAACATTTTCAATTAAGCAAATTGTTCGTTTGTGGAATGTTTTTTTTTTTTCAAGTAGGTCATTGTCCGCACAACTCTCTTTTAAGCAGTAGCCAAGGATTGTTTTTTTGAAGAGCCAGAGGCCCCCCATAGTGTGTGACAGTGTATCAGGTGTTGGTAAACAAAATCATAAGAAATTTCTTTCATTGCTGTAAGAGTGAGTGACTGTCGAGTGTGATACATGAAACCGCACTGTTTATTGACTTTGCTGTGAGTGGCTTACATGTGGTTTCTCCAGTTAACTTTTTCATTAACAATAACTCAGAGGAATTTAGTATCTTGCTCGCGTTTGAGGACTGTATTTCTAAGGTACCGGGGGTCCAAATCTGGGGGTAAGTACTTGTAAAAGAGATAGAGTGAAGCAATATTGCGCGAAGAGAAAGGGAAGAAAGATTGTCAATTAAAGGAGGAGAGTTAATAAGACGAAATGCCTTTTTTTTTTTTTTTTTTTTTTTTAGCAGAATTTCATATTCCAGGATATAACCTATTTAAATTTGACAGAGTAGGAAGGAGAGGGGGCGGTGTAGCAGTGTATATCAGGGTGTCATTAAAAAGCTGCAATAAATCAAACATTAAAACAAATAGCGACAATGAAAGTATTTGGGTAGAGATTGGTGAGGGCAATGAGTCCGTAGTCATTGGTGTTATATATAGACCACCTAATTTGAGTAGGAACGATGGTAAATTGCTATGGGAGGAAATAAAGAAGGCATCTGATAGAAACAATGTATGTATTCTAGGCGATTTAAACTTTTCAGGCTTAGATTGGAAAAATCAACTTAGCGATAATGAATCTGAAGATTTTCTAGAAGTAGTACAAGATAGTTTTTTATATCAATTCATAAACTCGCCCACTAGAGGAAATAATATCCTCGATTTAGTTCTCAGTAATAATGAAAATCTAGTAAAAGATGTTGGGATTGGAGACGAACTAGGAAACAGTGATCATAAAGCCATATATTTTAACATAATATGGGATGGCAGGAAGAAGGAAAATTCGGCCTTGATCCCGGATTTTAGGAAGGCTAATTACGGTAGCTTAAGGAGAGACCTAAGGGATGACCCTATGGTCAAAAGATTAATCCCCCCCACACCTCCGGAAACTGTCAACTTAGGACGGGATAACCCCGAATTTAATTTAGCAGCTACTTATGAACAATTTATTGCGACAATCAATAATGCCCAAAATAAACACATCCCTAAAAGAAAATTCAGATCGATACGGAACCAACCAAAATGGATGAATAATAGACTCTTAGATCTTCTAGGGAAAAAAGAAAGGAGTATATAGAAAAGTTAAGAAAGGCGAAAATCACTTACTTGGTTACTATCAGAACCTAACAAGACAGGTAAAAACAGAAATTAGGAAAGCAAAGAGAAACAAGAAATCAAGGTAGCAAAACTAATCAAAAATAACCCAAAAGCTTTTTATCAACTGTATAAATCAAAGGTTAGAGATACAATAGGTCCCCTTAAAATCATTTACAGGAGAAATGACTGATGATGAGTTAGAAAATGTGTAGTACGTTAGTCAGTCATTTTGCCCAGATTCACAAATGAAAACCCAGTACCAGTTTCCAGAAGTTCATAAGGTATATAACGACAGCATAGAAAATATGTTGATGAATATCAATATTACTAGTAACGATGTGCTTAAAGTAATTAACAAACTGAAGCCTCATAAATCGCCTGGTCCAGACGAGGTATATGCTAGAATATTAAAAGAATGTAGAGATGAGTTGAGTTATCCATTAGCAGTTTTATTTAATAAGTCATTAGAATCGGGCCTAGTGCCAGAAGCTTGGAAACTTGCAAATGTAGTTCCGATTTTCAAAAAAGGTGATAAATCAATTGCATCAAATTACCGTCCCATTAGTCTCACGTCAATCATAGGCAAGTTGCTAGAGTCAATTATTGCTACGAAAATCAGAAGCCACCTTGAAACATTCAACTTAATTCATTCTTCTCAGCACGGGTTCACCCAGGGACGTTCTTGTTTCACAAATTTGCTTAGCTTTTTCTCAGAAGTATATGAAGCGGTAGATAATGATAAGTCATATGATATAATTTATTTAGGATTTCAGTAAAGCATCTTGATAGAGTCCCTCATGAGAGATTGATAAGGAAGGTAGAAGCACATGGAATAGGTGGATCAGTATTAAAATGGGATTGAAATGGTTTTCAACTGGTAGGAACAAAGAGTCAGCATAAATGGATTAAAGTCAGACTGGGTGCGGTCAAAAGCGGAGTTCCCCAGGGATCTGTATTAGGCCCTCTGCTGTTTGTTATATTCATTAATTATCTTCATTTAGGTATAACTAGTAGGATTAGTAAATTTGCAGATGATACCAAAATGGGGAGAGTGATAAATTCAGACAGTGACTTTGAACACCTTCAAAGAGATCTAGATACCTTATATGAGTGGTCAGTAGACTGGCAAATGAATTTTAATACTGATAAATGCAAGGTACTACAGATAGGGAAGACGAATACAAACGTTAAGTATAAACTAGGTAACACGGAAATAGAAAACTCAGTTTGTGAAAAAGATCTAGGTGTATTTGTTAGCAACGACTTGAAACCTAGAAAACAATGTATTAGCGTTCGCAACAAGGCAAACAGGATTCTTGGGTTCATCTAGGTCTGTGAGTACGGTGAACTGCTGGACGTTATCTTGAAACTTTACCTAGCATTAGTGAGGGGCCACACATGGATTATGTTTCAGTTCTGGTGTCCTTATTATAGAATGGACATAGATTCTTTGGAGAGAGTACAAAGAAGAATGACAAAATGATCCATAATATTAGAAACCTTCCATATGAAGAAAGACTGAAAAGCTTAGCTTACATTCATTAGAGAGGCGTAGAGTTAGGGAGATAAGTATGAGTGTGCCGCGGGGTAAGTGGATTAACAAGGGTAAATGGAAGATGTTCTGAAGCTCAGTAATAACGAAATAACTAGAACAAATGGCTTTAACTTTGAAGTTTAAATCTGATTCAGAAAGGATATAGGCAAGCACTGGTTTGCAATAGAGTTGTGGATATGTGGAAATAGCCACCGAGTGCTATAGTAGGATCGGGGATGCTAGGGAGCCAAGATGAAGTTGGATAGGCACATGGAAGTGCTGGGATGGGTGCGAAAGGGATCTGCCCTGCATGGGCCAGTCGGCCTCCTGCAGTATCCCACTTTCTTATGTTCTTATGTTCTTATGTTCTATCTAACAGTTACGTAGACAGAAGAAGAGCCACTACAGATATGAGAGCAGTACTCCAAGTTAGGGACGAATGAATCCCTAATATACTTGAAGCAACTGCTCAGGAGTGAAGTAGCATGGCATCTGCACAGCATTCCCAGCTGGGAGGCAGCTTAGCAATGTTGAGGATGTGTGGCTTCCATGAGATATTAGAGGAACTGGTGAGGCAACTGCACGAATGTAGGTTATAAGAGAGTGCAGGGTTCAGATGGAGGAGCAGGGGTAGGAGGGATAGCGTTGGAATCGTCCAAGGTGGAGTTAGAGGAGAATAAGCAAAGAGATTGTCTTTGTTAGGGGGAGAGTTGGCTATTGAGTTATCAAGTCGGAAGAGAGGAGAAAAGAGGGAGTACAGAAGTTATTACAGATGTTTTTGGTTAAGGACCAAAAGGATTTACTAGACTAGAGGAAGAATTGTCAGACAGCGGTCTTTTTTAAAAATCCGCTTGGCCTAAGAAGAAAAAGCCTTACAACGATTCCAAGAAGTAATGAAATAGGAGAGTAATAGGAGAAGGAAATAGTTTCTTAGCTTGATATGTCCTATCTCTCTCTCATGCATGCAAGAGAGCAGGAGCGATAAACAATGATAATAAAGTGAAAGTTTTGGTAGAAGATGGATAAACGCACTCATACCACCCTGTATAACCCAGCAATGCTGTCAGCACACCGAGGCATCCTGAGTGAAAAAAACATTCATCCCAAGGAAAATCGGAGAAGAATTCTCGCAAGGATTGCCAGTTTGCCCTGTATAGTGCCACAGTTGACGTTTAGAGGGGTGGGGAGGTGGCTGTGCCCAGTTTGATTTAGTAGAAATAAGGTTGTGATAGAAAAGACCATAAGGGGCAGAAATTGAGTATGAATAGTGTGAGGGTTAGGTAAAACAAAGATCAAGAATGTTAGCAAGTTGATCGTGTCGATCAGAACGCGTGTAGGGTGTTTGATTATTCGTTCCAAATCATTAAGAAGGAAAAAGAGTGCCTCAGCTCCACCTGGGTCATCCCTTGTAGAGCCAAGCCACTCTCTGTGATGTACATTGAAACCCCTAGGTAGAGGATCTCGGTGTTAGTGTGTGGATAGCAAAGACTCATGGCAAGAAAAGAGATAGTCAAAGAGTTCCAAATAGTTGGTAGAGTTGGGAGAACAGTATAGGAAAGAAAGAAAAAATCATATTTGTAGAGATATTTTGAGCCAGATGGCCTCATGAAGGGAAGATTCAAGATCCGTGAGTCGAGCTATAGGTGTAAGCGTGTTGCAGTAGGGTCTCTACCACCTCCCTTGGAACGGAAGGAGGTATAAAGGTTGTAGTTGGACACTTGAAAAGGTTTGGGTGAAGCTGCTGGTCTGTTGAAGCCGGGAAATAGTAAGAGGTCGGGAAGAGGTTAATAGATGGTGATCCACAGAAGGAAAATTGGATCTCAGGCCGCGAATGTTGGAAAAATGAAACGTGAAAAAGCCGATCCTCCAGCAACCGCGGTGGCGTCAGTTGAGGCCCCAGTGGTTTGATGATGATCAGGTCGGCCCTGGGGCCCACAACCTTCCTGACCAGTGGACCCATCCGAGAAGGCCCCGCTTTAACATTAATATGAACTGACTTAGGATAATAAAATAGAATGAATAGAACAAATCAAGAGTAAGAACGTTTATATTTGTGGTGTTGTCAATAGTAAGGAAGACAATTGAGACCCTGCAATTGTGTATAAATGTGGCAGAGAGCAGATAAGCAACCTGGGACTTGGTCATCTGTCATCCACGAGTCTTGTGGTGTTCCTACACATGTGGCCCACCTGTCACCTACCTGTCACCCACCTGTCACGTGGTGTTCCTACACATGTGCAGCGTACTTAATATTGGTGGAACAAATACTGTCAACGTATACAGCCTAACAACATCAACCTAGAAAGATCGACTTGTGAAAGAGACTTAAGGGTATTTGAAAGCCCGGACCTACGCCTAGAAAACAGTATGTTAATGTTCGAAATCAGGTAAAACAGAGTAATAGGTTTTATATCTAGAAGTTAAGTAATAAGAGTGCAGAGGTCTTATTGCAACTATATCTTGCGTTAGTCAGGTTGCACCTCGATAACGCTGTTCAGTTCTGGTGCCCATATTATAGAATGGATAACAATTCACTGGAGTCGGTGCAGCGAAGAATGACGAAATGATTCCGGGACTTAGAAACCTTCCATATCAAGAGAGGTTAAAGAAACTAAACTTGCATTCGCTAGAAAGACGAAGAGTGCGGGAGATATGATAGAAGTATTTAAGGGGTGAAAGGAATCAATAAAGGTGATAAAGATAAAGTTCTTATAATATCCGAGCAGGATAGGACTTGTAGCAACGGATTTAAGTTGGATAAGTTTAGGTTTAGGAGGGAGATAGGAAGGAACTGGTTCACAAATAGGGTGGTGGACGGGTGGAAAAGCTTAGCAACTTTGTAGTAAGTGCTGGAACGCTGGAGAGTTTTAAAGGAGGCTAGATAGATTCATGGATGATAGAGAGTGGTAGTAACTCGACAGGAGCTGCCATGCACAGGCCAACCGGCCTATTGCAGACTCCTTATTTTCATATGTTCTTATGTTCTTATGTCAGCCACCTGTCACCTACCTGTCACCCACTGTGACGTGTAGTTTTTATAGCACCATACTCGTGGCACAACAAAACCATAGCACCATAATGAATATATAACAAACTATTGCAACTACAACGAAGGTATAGCAGCGTATAAAGCACCATAAAGAATGTATAACAAAACTATACACCATAATGGCTATATAACAAACTATAGCAACTAAGGATGAATGTATAAACTATAGCACTATATTGGATGTATAACAAACTATAGCACCATAATGAATGTAAAACAAAACGAAAACAATGAATGTATAACAAACTATAAAGCACCATAATGAATGTATAACAAACTATAGCACCATAAAGAATGTATAACAAACCAGGTACAATTCATAATGCATTTTATAACAAAACTATAGCACCATAATGAATGTATAACAAAATTATAAAACAAAAGAAATAAGAAACAAACTATAGCACCAAAGAATGTATATCAAAATATAGTAACTACAATGAAGGTATAACAAACTATAAAACAATAATGTATAACAAAACTGAGAAAGCACCATACGAAGGTATAAAATAAACTATAGCACCATATAATGAATGGTTAAAACAAAACGAAATGAGCACATATAAAACAAAACTATGTACCATAATGAATGTATAACAAAACTATAGCACCATAATGAAGGTATAACAAAACTAGGCAGCACCATGATGAATGTATAACAAAAACTATATAGCACTATAATGAAGGTATAACAAACTATAGCACCATAATGAATGTATAACAAAACTATAGCATCTATAATGAAGGTATAACAAACTATAGCAATTCATAAATGAATGTATAACAAACTATAGCACCATAATGAAGGTATAACAAAACTATAGCACCATAAATGAAGGTATAACAAAAAACTATAGCACCATAATGAATGTATAACAAACTATAGCACCATAATGAAGGTATAACAAACCATAACCATAATGAATACAAAACGATAGCACCATAATGAATGTATAACAAAACTATAAAATGGCACAAGGTATAACAAAATCTGCAGCACCATAACAATGTATATAACAAACTATAGCACCATAATGAAGTATATAACAAACTATAGCACCATAATGAATGGTACAAACTATAGCAATTCATAATGAATATGTATAAACAAACTATAGCACCATAATGAATGTATAACAAACTATAGCACCACATAATGAAGGTATATAACAAAACTATAGCACCATAATGAAGGTATAACAAACTATAGCACCATAATGAAATGTATAAATAAACTATAGCACCATATAAAATAAAATCATAGCAATTCATAATGAATGTATAACAAATTATAGCACCATAATGAAGGTATAACAAAACTATAGCACCATAATGAAGGTAAAACAAACCAAAAATTGAAGTATAAATAAAACGGCAAAGCACCATAACGAATGTATATAACAAACTATAAACATAATGAAGGTAACAAACTATAGCAATTCATAATGGTAACAAAAGCAGAAAATTATAATGAAATACAACAAACTATAGCACTATAATGAATGTAAAAACAAACTATATAATTCATAATGAATGTATAAATAAAAACTATAGCACTATAACAACAACAAAAACAAACTATAGCACCACATAATGACGTAAAACAAACTATAGCACTATAATGAAGGTATAGCAAACCAGAAAATGCAATGAATGTATAACAAACTATAGCACCATAATGAATATAACAAACTATAGCACTATAATGAATGTATAACAAACTATAGTACCATAATCAATGTATAACAAAACGAAATTATAAATGAAAATGTAGCAACAAATTTGAGGCAATTATAATGAAGGTAAGGCACAAAACTATAGCAATTACAATGAATGTATAACAAACTATAGCACTATAATGAATGTAAAACAAAACTATAGCACCATAATGAATGTATAACAAACTATATAGCACTATAAATGAAATGTATAACAAAACTATAGCACCATAACAATGAATGTATAACAAACCATAGAAAGCACCTATAATGAATGTATAACAAACTATAGCAACTACAATGAGAATGCATAACAAAACTATATAGCACCATAATGAATGACAACAAACTAGCATCTATAATGAATGTAAAAAACAAACTGTAGCACCATAATGAATGTATACAAAACTATAGCACCATAATGAATGTATATAACAAACTATAGCACCCATATATAATGAATGCGCTAAACTAGCAGCACACCATAATGAATGTAAAAACAAACTATATACCATAATGAATGTATAACAAATCTATAGCACCATAATCAATGTATGTCAAAACTATAGCACCATAAATGAATGGTGAAACTTCATAAAGGTCCCATAATGAACGTATAACCTCTATAGCACTATAATGAATGTATAACAAAACTATATGCAACTACATAACAAACGTATGTCAAACTATAGCACCATAATGAACGACAACAAACTATAGCACTATACTAATGTATAACAAACTATAGCACCATAATGAATGTATAACAAACTATAGCACGGCAATGAATGTATAACAAAACTATAGCACTATAATGAATGTATAAACAACCATAGCACCAAGTAATGAATGTATAACGAACCATACCGAGCAACAATGGTATAACAAACTATAGCACCATAACAATGAATGTATAACAAACTATAGCACCATAATGAATGGTTAATAGCAAACTATAGCACTATAATGAAAGGTAGTATAGCAAACTATAGCACCATAATGTGAAGGTATAGCAAACTATAGCACCATAATGAAGGTATAGCAAACTAAAGCACCGGGCAATGGTCGTATAACAAACTATAGCACTACAAGAAGTAAGAGCAAACTATAGCAATTGCTGGGCGAAGGTATAGCAAACCAGGAAAACAACAGAATTTATAACAAACTATAGCACTATAAGGCTGAATGTATAACAAACTATAGCACCATAATGAATGTATAACAAACTATAGCACTATAATGAATGTAACAAAACCATATACCCATAATGAATGTATAACAAACTATGTTAATTAGTACTAATGTATAACAAAACTATAAAAATAATGAAATGTATATCAAAATTATAAAAAACAGCCATAAGTAGCAAATGGTGCCACGTAAATAAAGTGGCAGCAAACTATAGCACTATAATGAATGTAAAACAAACTATAGCACCATAATGAAGGTATAGCAAACTATAGCACCATAATGAATGTATAACAAACTATAGCACCATAATGAAGGTATAACAAACTATAGCACTATAATGAATGTAAAACAAACTATAGCACCATAATGAAGGTATAGCAAACTATAGCACCATAATGAATGTATAACAAACTATAGCACCATAATGAAGGTATAACAAACTATAGCACTATAATGAATGTAAAACAAACTATAGCACCATAATGAAGGTATAGCAAACTATAGCACCATAATGAATGTATAACAAACTATAGCACCATAATGAAGGTATAACAAACTATAGCACTATAATGAATGTAAAACAAACTATAGCACTATAATGAATGTATAACAAACTATAGCACCATAATGAATGTATAACAAACTATAGCACCATAATGAAGGTATAACAAACTATAGCACTATAATGAATGTAAAACAAACTATAGCACCATAATGAATGTATTACAAACTATAGCACCATAATGAATGTAAAACAAACTATAGCACCATAATGAAGGTATAGCAAACTATAGCACCATAATGAAGGTATAGCAAACTATAGCACCATAATGAATGTATAACAAACTCTAGCACCATAATGAATGTAAAACAAACTATAGCACCATAATGAAGGTATAGCAAACTATAGCACCATAATGAATGTAAAACAAACTATAGCACCATAATGAATGTATAACAAACTATAGCACTATAATGAATGTAAAACAAACTATAGCACCATAATGAAGGTATAACAAACATATAGCACCATAATGAAGGTATAGCAAACTATAGCACCATAATGAATGTATAACAAACTATAGCACCATAATGAAGGTATAACAAACTATAGCACTATAATGAATGTAAAACAAACTATAGCACCATAATGAAGGTATAGCAAACTATAGCACCATAATGAATGTATAACAAACTATAGCACCATAATGAAGGTATAACAAACTATAGCACTATAATGAATGTAAAACAAACTATAGCACCATAATGAAGGTATAGCAAACTATAGCACCATAATGAATGTATAACAAACTATAGCACCATAATGAAGGTATAACAAACTATAGCACTATAATGAATGTAAAACAAACTATAGCACCATAATGAAGGTATAGCAAACTATAGCACCATAATGAATGTATAACAAACTATAGCACCATAATGAAGGTATAACAAACTATAGCACTATAATGAATGTAAAACAAACTATAGCACTATAATGAATGTATAACAAACTATAGCACCATAATGAATGTATAACAAACTATAGCACCATAATGAAGGTATAACAAACTATAGCACTATAATGAATGTAAAACAAACTATAGCACCATAATGAATGTATTACAAACTATAGCACCATAATGAATGTAAAACAAACTATAGCACCATAATGAAGGTATAGCAAACTATAGCACCATAATGAAGGTATAGCAAACTATAGCACCATAATGAATGTATAACAAACTCTAGCACCATAATGAATGTAAAACAAACTATAGCACCATAATGAAGGTATAGCAAACTATAGCACCATAATGAATGTATACAAACTATAGCACCATAATGAAGTATAACAAACTATAGCACTATAATGAATGTATAACAAACTATAGCACCATAATGAATGTATAACAACTATAGCACCATAATGAATGTATAAAACTATAGCAACATAATGAATGTATAACAAACTATAGCACTATAATGAATGTATAACATACTATAGCACCATAGCAAACTATAGCACTATAATGTATAACAAACTATAGCACCATAATGAATGTATAACAAACTATAGCACCATAATGAATGTATAACAAACTATAGCACTATAATGAATGTATAACAAACTATAGCACCATAATGAATGTATAACAAACTATAGCACCATAATGAATGTATAACAAACTATAGCACTATAATGAATGTATAACAAACTATAGCAACATAATGAATGTATAACATACTATAGCACCATGATGAAGGTATAACAAAACTATAGCACCATAATGAATGTATAACAACTATAGCACCATGATGAATGTATAACAAACTATAGCACCATAATGAAGTATAACAAACCTAGCACTATAATGAATGTATAACAAACTATAGCACTATAATGAATGTATAACAAACTATAGCACTATAATGAATGTATAACAAACTGTAGCACTATAATGAATGTATAACAAACTATAGCACCATAATGAATGTATAACAAACTGTAGCACTATAATGAATGTATAACAAACTGTAGCACTATAATGAATTTATAACAAACTATAGCACCATAATGAATGTATAACAAACTATAGCACCATAATGAATGTATAACAAACTCTAGCACCATAATGAATGTATAACAAACTATAGCACCATAATGAATGTATAACAAACTATAGCACTATAATGAATGTATAACAAACTATAGCACTATAATGAATGTATAACAAACTATAGCACTATAATGAATGTATAACAAACAATAGCACCATAATGAATGTATAACAAACTATAGCACCATAATGAATGTATAACAAACTATAGCACCATAATGAATGTATAACAAACTATAGCACCATAATGAATGTATAACAAACTATAGCACCATAATGAATGTATAACAAACTATAGCACCATAATGAATGTAAAACAAACTATAGCACCATAATGAATGTATAACAAACTATAGCACCATAATGAAGGTATAACAAACTATAGCACTATAATGAAGGTATAACAAACTATAGCACTATAATGAATATATAACAAACTATAGCACCATAATGAATGTATAACAAACTATAGCACCATAATGAATGTATAACAAACTATAGCACCATAATGAATGTATAACAAACTATAGCACCATAATGAATGTATAACAAACTATAGCACCATAAAGAATGTATAACAAACTATAGCACCATAATGAATGTATAACAAACTATAGCACCATAATGAATGTATAACAAACTATAGCACCATAATGAATGTATAACAAACTATAGCAACATAATGAATGTATAACAAACTATAGCACCATAATGAATGTATAACAAACTATAGCACCATAATGAATGTATAACAAACTATAGCACCATAATGAATGTATAACAAACATGAATGTATAACAAACTATAGCACTATATGAATGTATAACAAACTATAGCACCATAATGAATGTATAACAAACTATAGCACCATAATGAAGGTATAACAAACTATAGCACCATAATGAATGTATAACAAACTATAGCACCATAATGAATGTATAACAAACTATAGCACTATAATGAAGGTATAACAAACTATAGCACTATAATGAATGTATAACAAACTATAGCACCATAATGAATGTATAACAAACTAAAGCACATAATGAATGTATAACAAACTATAGCATCATAATGAATGTATAACAAACTATAGCACTATAATGAATGTATAACAAACTATAGCACCATAATGAATGTATAACAAACTATAGCACTATAATGAATGTATAACAAACTATAGCACCATAATGAATGTATAACAAACTATAGCACTATAATGAAGGTATAACAAACTATAGCACCATAATGAATGTATAACAAACTATAGCACTATAATGAATGTATAACAAACTATAGCACTATAATGAATGTATAACAAACTATAGCACCATAATGAATGTATAACAAACTATGGGCACCATAATGAATGTATATAACAAACTATGCACCATAATGAATGTATAACAAACCATAAAGCACCATAATGAATGTATAACAAAACTATAGCACCATAATGAATGTATCACAAACTATAGCACCATAATGAATGTATAACAAACTATAGCACCATAATGAAGGTATAGCAAACTATAGCACTATAATGAATGTATAACAAACTATAGCACTATAATGAATGTATAACAAACTATAGCACTATAATGAATGTAAAACAAACTATAGCACCATAATGAAGGTATAGCAAACTATAGCACTATAATGAATGTATAACAAACTATAGCACTATAATGAATGTATAACAAACTATAGCACTATAATGAATGTAAAACAAACTATAGCACCATAATGAATAGCAAACTATAGCACTATAATGAATGTATAACAAACTATAGCACTATAATGAATGTATAACAAACTATAAAAGCAATTCATAATGAATGCATAAATATGCCATAGCACCATAATGAATGTATAACAAACTATAGCACCATAATGAATGTATAACAAACTATAGCACCATAATGAATGTATAGCAAACTATAGCACTATAATGAATGTATAACAAACTATAGCACCATAATGAATGTAAAACAAACTATAGCACCATAATGAATGTATAACAAACTATAGCACCATAATGAATGTATAACAAACTATAGCACTATAATGAATGTATAACAAACTATAGCACCATAATGAATGTATAACAAACTATAGCACCATAATGAATGTAAAACAAACTATAGCACCATAATGAAGGTATAGCAAACTATAGCACCATAATGAATGTAAAACAAACTATAGCACCATAATGAATGTAAAACAAACTATAGCACCATAATGAATGTAAAACAAACTGTAGCACCATAATGAATGTATAACAAACTATAGCACCATAATGAATGTATAACAAACTATAGCACCATAATGAATGTATAACAAACTATAGCACTATAATGAATGTATAACAAACTCTAGCATTACAATGAATTATTTTACAACATTCAGGGTGAATTTCGTCAGTTTTTCGGTTCCGGCAAACGCTCGAAACTTCCTTTCACGAAGAAGGTATTTATCTGTTCAGTCATCTCTCGCAAGCATTACACTATCCTGCTTATCCACTGTAACGCGTTAACAGGTTCATAAATGTCTCACCTTCACTAATACAAGACACAAATTTACCTAATATGATTTAACTTCCTATGTATAATTCGCCTTAAATCTTCTCTTTAAAAATTCCTCCTTTATATCATTACCTTCAGAAGGACATAAACAAGACAAGAACAATAATCAATCTAAATGAATGAAACAAACTTGAAATAGATATAATTAAATACAATAGTAACCATGAATACTAAAAACTGTATGAAAAACAAACACTAACACATCGAAATATTGATTGATATATTTATACAATTAACATAGATAAGTAGCGCACAAGTAAGAGCAGAAACATAATACTAAAGATAAATTATAAAGATAATTAAGTATATTATATACTAACAAGTACTGTACATCAAATACCAGAGTACAACACTGGAGCAGGCGTGGGCGACCAGGACCGCCTGGACGTGACGGGCGAATCCGTTGTGACCCGCGTCATGTCGTCAGGGCAGCTCTCACTTATTTATAGGGTGATTGCATACCGGGTTATGGTCTTTGACAGCTGACTAGGATGGTTTGGACAACTGTTGACCTGTTCTGAACGAGCGTCCCGGTGTTCGCCAATGGGAGCGACTATAACTGAAGATCATCATAGTTGTATTTAACTATTTTGTCGATTGTGTGAGAGTTGTGTGCATATAAAGGTGTTGAGGCTTTAAGAGTTGAGCACGTCTGAGAGAGCTGAGTGAATGTATGCGAGTTAAATTTGTAAGATATGTGTCAATATTTGAAAGATATATGTTGTGCTTCCCTCCCTCCTTCTACCCCCCCTCTTGCTGAGGTGTGGCCCCCTGCCTCCTTCTATCCCCCCTAATGCGGAGGTGTGGCCCCCTGTCTCCTTCTATCCCCCCTAATGGGGAGGTGTGTGGCCCCCTGTCTCTTTCTATCCCCCCTAATGCGGAGGTGTGGCCCCCAGCCTCCTTCCAATAAAAAGGAGCAAGTAGTGACCCGTTCAGTTTTACACCAGGACGAACCATGCAACATGTGAAAGGACAAACTGAGGTGGGATACTGTAGAGTGAAAAACCAAGAAAAGAAATCGTTTTTCGTCAGTGCGTTTGGTCCTTTTTGTTCAATTTATAACTTCATAGCTAAAATGGTGTTTAAAATATTCCCCGGAAAACAAAAAATACAAACAGAGAAAAGACATTTGGTGACTTTGGTCCAAATTTCATCTTCCTGGTCCAGAACGTGCCTGGATTATCCCGGAAAAAGCAAAAAATCTGCTCGGTATTTGGAACCGGAATGATAGAGATGAGTGGAGACGCGTAACGCGCATAGTTAAGTACAGGTACTCTTTCCACGACCACCAGCAGTAATACACTGTTGACCACCAGCAGTAATACACTGTTGACCACCAGCAGTAATACAATGTTGACCACCAGCAGTAATACACTGTTGACCACCAGCAGTAATACACTGTTGACCACCAGCAGTAATACACTGTTGACCACCAGCAGTAATACACTGTTGACCACCAGCAGTAATACACTGTTGACCACCAGCAGTAATACACTGTTGACCACCAGCAGTAATACACTGTTGACCACCAGCAGTAATACAATGTTGACCACCAGCAGTAATACACTGTTGACCACCAGCAGTAATACACTGTTGACCACCAGCAGTAATACACTGTTGACCACCAGCAGTAATACACTGTTGACCACCAGCAGTAATACACTGTTGACCACCAGCAGTAATACACTGTTGACCACCAGCAGTAATACACTGTTGACCACCAGCAGTAATACAATGTTGACCACCAGCAGTAATACACTGTTGACCACCAGCAGTAATACACTGTTGACCACCAGCAGTAATACACTGTTGACCACCAGCAGTAATACACTGTTGACCACCAGCAGTAATACACTGTTGACCACCAGCAGTAATACACTGTTGACCACCAGCAGTAATACAATGTTGTACGTTTTGAAACATATGTCGGAAGCATGGATCATGTAGTGTTGCCTTAATAAAGTATGAAAAGCCTTAGGCCTGAAACACACGGTCAGTCTGCACAAACAAAACTGAAGGTGTGTAGGGGAGGTTGGTTGAAAATGTGTAAATTTGTTCTCGAGTTGATGGAGTTTAAAATAAATTTCAAGATGTTATGTTATTCTCTAACACAGTGATAGTTGCTCTTCATTCCAAACCTCACAGAGGAAATGAAAAAAACGATGTGTTGTAAATCTCAGAAGAGGAACATGTCGCTTGCCATTAGAAGCATTAGGCCAAGTGTCTGTTAAAACACATTTTAAACTTAATAACAAAATATTGCATCAAGTAAATTTAAAACAAAGTACAAACAAACCACCACAGTTGTGTCCTCCTTTTGCATAAAACTTTTTCTGCACCAAATTATGATAATTGGTAAATCATCTGATGCATAAAATAACCTTACACACAAAAATTATAGAAAACATGTAATTAAATGTGTGTTATTAATTAAACTAAATTATAACAAGTAAAAATACACACAAGTACTTACAAAAATACATAAAAATACTTCTTAAAATTTTGTAGAATTGGAAGAAACTTAAGCATAATATCAAACTTTGCGTTAACCTTTACCTGAGCGAACACAATAAAGTAAAGTTACCTAAAATACGCAATCGTCTCCAGGACTTGAGGACCCAAACAAAATATTTTTCATACCTTCATACAGTCATGCTCTCCAACTAGTTACAAGCTACAAGAATTCATGTACTACCTTTAATAATTCAAATGGCAACATTAATTCTTTTATAAATCATATTATTCAAGATTCCTTAAATATGTATACTGCACAGAATTTCAATGAGAATCAAGAGCAGAAGTTCACCTACAATCACTCATGACTCGCAATCACATATCGCGGGAATTGTGCAGATTTTTCTATAGAATTACTAATCGCGCGCAATTGAATAATTTCACTTTAAGCTACAACAGCATTACTATTATAATATGACAAATTTTCACCACTAAATACAGAGTGGCTCTTCCATGGAAAATTTCCCTCAAACGTTTACAATTATATGAATCATTTACTGTATAGTCTCTGAACAACACTCAGACTATGGGTCACAATTTTCAGACTCCAATGAAATTACTTAATCTTTCACCTTAACACGATAAACACTCACTCTTCCTCATTTCCTAATTCTTACACTTCATAAATGCATCAAACCTAATAGTTACGTACCCAATAACGCCATAATTCCTGAAACGTATCAGGAGTGGCCCAAACTAGAAGCAGCATTTTGTATCATTAACCCAGTCCAGATCACTGGCAACACTAAGTTATTTCCGACCGGCACAATCACTACAGGTCTAAAATAAGAAAGGAATTGACAACAGCTTCTCGATAAGTGAATAATACATACTGTATAATAATGAAACTCATCCTGCCTCCACCACACATAATACTCAACACCATCCTGCCTCCACCACACATAATACTCATCACCACCCAGCCTCCACCACACATAATACTCAACACCATCCTGCCTCCACCACACATAATACTCATCACCATCCTGCCTCCACCACACATAATACTCAACTCCATCCTGCCTCCACCACACATAATACTCATCACCATCCTGCCTCCACCACACAAATACTCATCACCACCCAGCCTCCACCACACATAATACTCAACACCATCCTGCCTCCACCACACATAATACTCATCACCATCCTGCCTCCACCACACATAATACTCATCACCATCCTGCCTCCACCACACATAATACTCGCCCAGCCTCCACCACACACTCACACCATCCTGCCTCCACCACACATAATACTCATCACCATCCTGCCTCCACCACACATAATACTCAACACCATCCTGCCTCCACCACACATAATACTCAACATCTTTCTGCCTCCACCACACATAAATACTCATCACCATCCTGCCTCCACCACACATAATACTCAATATCTTTCTGCCTCCACCACACATAAATACTCAACACCATCCTGCCTCCACCACACATAATACTCAACATCTTTCTGCCTCCACCACACATAAATACTCATCACCATCCTGCCTCCACCACACATAATACTCAATATCTTTCTGCCTCCACCACACATAATACTCAATATCTTCCTGCCTCCACCACACATAATACTCAACATCTTCCTGCCTCAACCAAACAAAATACTCAACACCATCCTGCCTCACACATTTACCCATCACCCAGCCTCCAACACATATTACCCATCCCACCCAGCCTCCACCACACACACATTTCATCACCACCCAGCCTCCACCACCTTTACTCATCACCACCCAGCCTCCACACATATCCACCACCCAGCCTCCACACACATTCTCATCACCACCCAGCCTCCACCACACATAATACTCAACACCATCCTGCCTCCACACACATATTACCCATCACCACCAGCCTCCACCACAATATTACTCATCACCCCAGCCTCCACACACATGTACATCACCACCCAGCCTCACCACACATAATGCTCATCACCACAGCCTCCACACACATAATACTCAACACCACCAGCCTCCACATAATACTCAACACCATCCTGCCTCCACCACACCTATTACTCATCACCAACCTCCACCACACATATTATCATCACCACCCAGCCTCCACCACATAATACTCATCACCACCCAGCCTCCACCACATATTACCCATCACCCAGCCTCACCACACTATCTCAACACCATCCAGCCTCCACCACACATCATACTCATCACCCAGCCTCTCCCATCCCCCCACATTCTACCATCCTGCACCACCACATATTACCATCCCCAGCCTCCACCACATAATACTCATCACCATCCTGCCACCACCACACATATTACCCATCACCAGCCTCCACCACACATAATACTCACACCATCCTGCCACCACCACATATTACCCATCACCACCAGCCTCCACCACACACCATCACCATCCTGCCACCACATATTCATCACCACCAGCCTCCACCACACTATACCCATCACCACCCAGCCTCCACACATATACTCAACACCACCCAGCCTCCACCACACATAATACTCACGCCTCCACCACACATTCTCATCACCGCCTCACACACAATACTCATCACCACCAGCCTCCACCACACATATCCCATCACCACCCAGCCTCCACCACATAATACTCAACACCATCCAGCCTCCACCACACATATACCCATCACCACCAGCCTCCACCACACATAATACTCATCACCATCCTGCACCACCACATACCCATCACCACCAGCCTCCACCACACATAATTCACCACCCAGCCTCCACCACACAACTCATCACCATCCTGCCACCACCACACATATTCCCATCACCACCCAGCCTCCACACATAATGCTCATCACCATCCTGCCACCACCACACATATTCTCATCACCACCCAGCCTCCACCTCCCATCACCACCAGCCTCCACACACATACTCATCACCATCCTGCCACCACCACACATATTACTCATCACCACCAGCCTCCACCACATATTACTCATCACCACAGCCTCCACCACACATATGCTCAACACCATCCAGCCTCCACCACACATATACCCATCACCACCCAGCCTCCACCACATAATACTCATCACCATCCTGCCTCCACCACCATACTCATCACCATCCAGCCTCCACACACATAATGCTCATCACCATCCTGCTCCACCACACATACTCATCCACCGCCTCCACCACATAATCTCATCTATCCCACACATAATACTCATCACCATCCAGCCTCCACAACACATAATACTCACACCACCAGCCTCCACCACATAATACTCATCACCATCCGCCTCCACCACACAATACTCATCACCATTGTCACCCAATCCATCCGCCACCACAATAATACTCATCACCCGCCTCCCCACAATACTCATATCCTCACCACCAATCTCTCACATCCTGCCTCCCCACATAATATCATCGCCATCCTGCTCACCACACATAATTCATCACCATCCGCCTCCACCACACATAATACTCATCCATCCGCCTCCACCACATAATACTCATCACCATCCTGCCTCACCACACATAATACTCATCACCATCCTGCCCCACCACACATACTCAACACCATCCTGCCTCACCACACATAATACTCAACACCATCCTGCCTCACCACACAATGCTCATCACCACCCAGCCTCCACCACATAATACTCAACACCATCCTGCCTCCACCACACATAATACTCATCACCATCCTGCCTCCACCACACAAATACTCACACCATCCTGCCTCCACCACACATAATACTCAACATCTTCCTGCCTCCACCACATAATATCAACATCTTTCTGCCTCCACCACACAATACTCAACATCTTTCTGCCTCCACCACATAATACTCAACATCTTCCTGCCTCCACCACACATTACTCAACATCTTCCTGCCTTCACCACACATAATACTCCATCATCTTCCTGCCTCCACCACACATAATACTCAACATCTTCCTGCCTCCACCACATAATACTCAACATCTTCCTGCCTCCACCACACATAATACTCAACACCATCCTGCCTCCACCACATAATACTCAACACTTTGCCTCCACCACACAATACTCAACATCTTCCCTGCCTCCACCACATAATACTCAACATCTTCCTGCCTCCACCACATAATACTCATCACCATCCTGCCTCCACCACATAATACTCACATCTCTGCCTCCACCACATAAATACTCAACACCATCCTGCTCCACCACATAATACTCAATCTTCCTGCCTCCACCACATAATACTCACATCTTTCTGCCTCCACCACATAATCTCAACATCTTTCTGCCTCCACCACACATAATACTCATCACCATCCTGCTCCACCACACATAATACTCATCACCATCCTGCCTCCACCACACATAATACTCAACACCATCCTGCCTCCACCACACATAATACTCATCACCATCCTGCCTCCACCACATAATACTCATCACCATCCTGCCTCCACCACACATAATACTCAACACCATCCTGCCTCCACCCATAATACTCCACCATCCTGCCTCCACCACACATAATACTCAACATCTTCCTGCCTCCACCACACATAATACTCAACATCTTCCTGCCTCCACCACACATAATACTCAACATCTTTCTGCCTCCACCACACATAATACCAACACCATCCTGCCTCCACCACACATAATACTCAACATCTTCCTGCCTCCACCACACATAATACTCAACACCATCCTGCCTCCACCACACATAAATTTCACACCATCCTGCCTCCACCACACATAATACTCAACATCTTCCTGTCACCACAAAAACTCTCTCACACAACTTCTCTCCACCACATCTCATCACCATCCAGCCTCCACCAACATAATACTCAACATCTTCCTGCCTCCACCACACACTAATACTCAACACCACCGCCTCCACCACACAATACTCAACATCTTCCTGCCTCCACCACACACACACTCAACATCTTCCTCACCACACATACCAACATCTTCCTGCCTCCACCACACATAACACACCACCCAGCCCACCACACAAATACTCAAATCTCCTCCCCACCACATAATACTCAACATCTTTCTGCCCACCACACACACACTCAACATCTTCCTGCCTCCACCACACACACACTCAACATCTTCCTGCCTCCACCACACATAATACTCAACATCTTCCTGCCTCCACCACACATAATACTCAACATCTTGCACTCAACATCTTCTGCTCACCACTAACATCTTCGCCTCCACCACACACAATACTCAACATCTTCCTGCCTCCACCACACATAATACTCAACATCTTTCTGCCTCCACCACACATAATACTCAACATCTTCCTGCCTCAACCTACAAAATACTCAACAAACTTTATATATTTACACAGTAAATACTTTATAATTGACTCTTCGCTCTCCTGATCAAGTCTTTAAACGATCACTCTTTCCTTCCCATGTCGAGATATTCCCGAAATATTGAATATTTTTCAATATCATGCCTGGCAAAAGTTGTTTGTGTGTTTGGGCGGGACTAGAAGCTCAGCTCCGCGAAGCTGTAAAATATTCAACGGTTTTATTGCTGCCCCAAGAGGGATCTCTGTCGGTCAATGTGTGTCTATACTGCTGTTGTTATAATGTTATTACTGTGCTTCAACAACTAAGGTCTTTAAGAGCGTAAGAAGATTATTACTTACACCATTACATCAACAATAACAAATTATGGGAGCTAAAACTCCCTTGTAATGTGTATACTAAGATGATCACAGGTCCAGTTGTTAGTGTAAGACACGGTACAGCTCTACCCCTTCCCACCACCTCCTGGAAGATAGGGATACAACAACAGCTGTTAACCCTTTAAGTAATTAACACTGTAGCTTCCCAAGATGTACCTACCTACCATGTTAATGAAAGAGAAAATGTAAGTTTGGTCAAGTTAAGAGCCATAATAATTCGGCCAGAAAGATTCAAATAAACCAAATAATCACCAATTATTGTTATGTTAAAGCTGAGGATTATTATTATTATAATCTTGTATTCCTCGGGTCTCCCTCAATGTCACACTTACGAATCACAAAATAAAATGATAAGACGTGAAGATTTTTAATCAATAAAGTTTCTACACATGAGCGTGGTGGCACAGTCGCCTCTTACCATCTAAATTACTTGATCACGACCAAAAAGTTTGTTCAGGGACGTGGTAATATTGAATGGTCAAAGTTTTCACCCAGTATTTTATTTTCTCTATAGTTTCCCAGTCAAAATTCTATGACCACATGTGAGACTCTTCGTTAGACGTGAGAAAGTTATTATTCTCTGCGTATAATACTCGGGTATCCAGTTGTCCCATAACACACACACACACACACACACACACACACACACACACACACACACACACACACACACACACACACACACACACACACACACACACACACACACACACACACACACACACACACACACACACACACACACACACACACACACACACACCAGATCAATAGCATAACTTTAACAATTTCAAATAAATGTAAGAGATGAAGAGTAAGTTTAGGTTGAGAGTTTGCTACTTGGCGTCCACCATTACAGTGTTTTAGCAAGTCTGGGTTCAAGGGATAGTCATAAAGGATTAAATGATGCAATTGTGCGTCAGTTTCCTGGAGAAAGAGACTACCTGTGTTATTATACTGGGTCCAGGAGCTGATGACACTGTGTTATTATATTAGGTCCAGGAGCTGATGACACTGTGTTATTATACTAGGTCCAGGAGCTGATGACACTGTGTTATTATACTAGGTCCAGGAGCTGATGACACTGTGTTATTATACTAGGTCCAGGAGCTGATGACACTGTGTTATTATACTAGGTTCAGGAGCTGATGACACTGTGTTATTATACTAGGTCCAGGAGTTGATGACACTGTGTTATTATACTAGGTCCAGGAGCTGATGACACTGTGTTATTATACTAGGTTCAAGAGTTGATGACACTGTGTTATTATACTAGGTCCAGGAGCTGATGACACTGTGTTATTACACTAGGTCCAGGAGTTGATGACACTGTGTTATTATACTGGGTCCAGGAGCTGATGACACTGTGTTATTATACTAGGTCCAGGAGTTGAGACACTGTGTTATTATACTAGGTCCAGGAGCTGATGACACTGTGTTATTATACTGGGGTCCAGGAGCTGATGACACTGTGTTATACTAGAATCCAGGAGCTGATGACCCTGTGTTATTATATTCAGGGTCCAGGAGCTGATGACACTGTGTTATTATACTAGGTCCAGGAGCTGATGACACTGTGTTATTATACCAGGGTCCAGGAGCTGATGACACTGTAAGCATATACTGGGTCCAGGAGCCGATGATACTGTGTTATTATACTAGGTCCAGGAGCTGATGACACTGTGTTATTATACTAGGTCCAGGGGCTGATGACACTGTGTTATTATACTAGGCCCAGGAGCTGATGACACTGTGTTAATATATTCAGGTCCAGGGAGCTGATGACACTGTGTTAATATACTAGGTCCAGGAGCTGATGACACTGTGTTATTATACTAGGTCCAGGAGCTGATGACACTGTGTTATTATACTAGTCCAGGAGCTGATGAATTGCAAGTTATTATACTGGGTCCAGGAGCTGATGACACTGTGTTATTATACTAGGTCCAGGAGTTGATGACACTGTGTTATTATACTAGGTCCAGGAGTTGGGATGACACTAAAAGTTATTATACTAGGTCCAGGAGCTGATGACACTGTGTTATTATACTAGGTCCAGGAGCTGATGACACTGTGTTATTATACTAGGTCCAGGAGCTGATGACACTGTGTTATTATACTAGGTCCAGGAGCTGATGACACTGTGTTATTATACTAGGTCCAGGAGCTGATGACACTGTGTTATTATACTAGGTCCAGGAGCTGATGACACTGTGTTATTATACTAGGTCCAGGAGCTGATGACACTGTGTTATTATACTAGGTCCAGGAGCTGATGACACTGTGTTATTATACTAGGTCCAGGAGCTGATGAAACTGTGTTATTATACTAGGTCCAGGAGTTGATGACACTGTGTTATTATACTAGGTCCAGGAGGAGACACTGTGTTATTATACTAGGTCCAGGAGTTGATGACACTGTGTTATTATACTAGGTCCAGGAACCGATGTCACTGTGTTAGTTACATCAGGGTCCAGGAGCTGATGACACTGTGTTATTATACTAGGTCCAGGAGCTGATGACACTGTGTTATTATGAATACCAGGGTCCAGGAACTGATGACACTGTGTTATTATACTAGGTCCAGGAACTGATGTCACTGTGTTATTAGGTCCAGGAGCTGATGACACTGTGTTATTATACTAGGGTCCAGGAGCTGATGACACTGTGTTATTATACTAGGTCCAGGAGCTGATGACACTGTGTTATTATACTAGGTCCAGGAACTATATACCAAATATTATACTAGGGTCCAGGAGCTGATGACACTGTGTTATTATACTAGGTCCAGGAACTGATGACACTGTGTTATTATACTAGGTCTAGGAGCTGATGACACTGTGTTATTATACTAGGTCCAGGAGCTGATGACACTGTGTTATTGTACTAGGTCCAGGAACTGATGTCACTGTGTTATTAGGTCCAGGAGCTGATGACACTGTGTTATTATACTAGGTCCAGGAGTTGATGACACTGTATTATTGTACTATGTCGAGGAGGTGATGACACTGTGTTATTATGCTGTGAGCAGTTTAGACTAGCTTAGTCTGTAACCAGAAGAGCAACCAGAGTATTATACATTTTGGAAGTAATTTTTCATTATGCATTTTACATTGACCGGCAGGGGACAAAGATGTTTTCATTGCAAGCATGTAGTAAGCATTTAACAACCATTTATTAAGCCTGCTCAATCGCAGCTGTTTTAGTCACGTATATGGTCTGGAGACAGTGGGTCGACCAGAGATGTCTCAGTATGACGATATCACCTTTGAAGCTCATTACTTATTTAATTAATGACTCTTACTTGATAACTAGAGGCATTGCTTATCACGTGTAGACTCCCAAGTATTTGATGTAAATTATTAGTCACATTAGTTAGATATATGCAACTTGGATTCTCTTGCTATTTTGATTTCATAGTCTCTCTTTGCTTTCCTTACATTTTTCTTAACATTCCTAGATAGTTCATTATACCTATTTCTTAGCTGCTCCTCCCCTCCCTTTAATTTCTTATATATTCCTTTCTTTATTCCTATGTCATGTTTAAGTTTTCTGGTCATCCACCTTGGCTCATTCTTATTTGACCTAATTTTTCTGTATGGTATATTTTGTTCTTGTGCTTTATGTAGTATACTAGTGAATATATTATAGTCATGATCAATTGTTGTGTCATCTATGACCTCACCCCTTCCTACTGGGGACTGACGTGACTGTTCCCAGGTGACCTCACCTAGGTACCTTCTTAACCCCTGATAATCCGCCAACCGAAAGTTTGGGACTCTGACCATATTGTCATTGTTTTTCGTTTCCCAATTTAGGGTGAACCTGATTTCTCTGTGATCATTGTTACCTAGTTCTTCCCCTACTGTGATATCTCTGATAATATTTTCTTTATTTGTTAATACTAGGTCTAATATATTGTCACCTCTAGTAGGTTATGTAATTAGTTGTTTCAAAAAATTGTCCTGTACTGCGTCTAGGAAGTCTTCAGATTCATAGTCACCTACAATGTTGTCCCAGTCAATATTTCTGAAGTTGAAATCCCCCATAATGCACAGGTTGTTATATTTTGCTGCCCTACTCATTTCCTGCCATATGGGCTGAGCTGCTTCTTTGCCAAGACTTGGGGGCCTGTATATATACATATATACACCCACTAGCGGAATCGCCGCCCTCTGGGGTTTAGTTTATAAAAAAGAAATTGCCATCACATCACAGAGAGAAAGAGAGTAACTTAATAAAAAATAATAATTTAACGCCTAACCTGGTTAAGGCTTATTATTCTTATATATTTGTATAGCCTAATTATATAGTTCAGCAGATGTTCTTTACAGCTGCAGAAGTCTACAGGGTATATATCTATTCATATATTTCTTACTTTGATTAACTTTTAACAGGGGCACAAAGGCATAACAGAGGTAACAGTCCTGGTGTTTCACTGATCTTATATCCTCGACTCAGCTCCACAACTTGTGTCTTCACCAACTCCTCTTCTCCTCTCTTTTTAAGCTTCCCTGTCTTAAAGTTTCAAACTCTTTCACTTTTTAAATTTCTTCTCCTGCCATGGCCACCCGATCGTATTTTCTACAAGCGTTCAGTAAAACAGAGTTTACATTTACTATACCGTCGTAAGTTTGAGAGAAGTGGACTGTGGGTCGTGGTGGACTGTGTCCCAACACGACACTTACACTTTGGTCCTGCATCTCTGTTCACTACAACCTCTTCTTTCACCTCCTGGTTATTTACATTGTGTTGTGCTCCACGCCTTCACAACACCCGGGAAACACCCCACAAGGACAACATCATAAAAGAAACACTGTCCTCATAGTAACTTGCGTTACACCATTAATGTTCGTTTTTAATAGTGCAGCAACGAACTCGTGCGCACTTAAGCGACCATCGCCCTCCACTCCAGGTGATTTTGGGCTGTCTTTAACAATGTTGCCTGGTTTTGCATCTTTTCTTGGAAGCAATTTTTATTTTTCAGGTATGTATCGTAGTCTCTGCTTTCCACTGGTTCGCTTATCTTTTTTTTTGTTATTCATTCGCATCCTTGCTTCCAGTCTGTCTTCTCTAATCGTGTAACTAATTTTAATAGTAATGTGTTTGTTTGGCTATAGGACTACAAATGAAAAACCTTTGGTTCCCTCTTGATGTCTATTGAAATTGTTGGCGCTTCTCAAATGTATAATGGTACTGACTATTTATTGTGTTTGAACAGACTTTTCTTAAATTTAAATTAAGGTTCATTTATAATATTTATCTAAGATAACTCAAGTGCTCTTTTTGCTAAAGTGGTCCCCAACCTTTATAAACAAGTGGGTCGGCCGCATTGAATATTCAATGTGTAATGTGGGCCACACTTCAAACTGGGACCACATGCAGCCCCAGAACCGCAGGATGTTGAGCACTAACTTAAACTATTCTCATTATTAATTATCTTACTCATATCCAACCGGTACTTATGTTACTTCCAAGTAGGTATCTTTTTTTTCCACTTTTCTTATTTGTATATCATAATATTTATAAAAATTATCTCATTAAAAGTTGTGATTAGATATTATGTAAGAGAGTACATCACCTTGTCTAAGCTTGAAGCTACCTCACGAGTTCACTACTTCCTAACACTGAAGCTCCTGAGACAAGTAATGATGATGAGTGAGAAGCTATATAGCAATATTTCTTTATTTTCTGTTAATTTAAACTAATTTACACTACCCTGTGGCTGGTGGTTGATAGTCAATTCTATTTTGCATATTAGGTAGAAAGTGTCATACTATAATTCTTATAGGCGTATTTTAGATTCTTAGTTAAGGTGACAACTACTATTCCTCCCATTCTCGTTCTATATGCCCGAAGAGTCCGGAGCATGTTCAGCGGGTAGAGAAATTCAAATCTGATTTTATAAATTTTTCTAAATACATCAAGTTCTTCAATAATGCATAATTGCCAATTTACAATATTCCATTGATTGTGCGTGTGAAGGTATGGCTTCTCGTGGGGACGGCAGAGTCAGTTCATTAGTGGGAGCGGGCATTGCCTGCTTCCCCTTTGTACGTAAAGGAGATTGTACTCGTCAAAGTATCAACAGCACTGAGATGAAGGACTGTACTTGCGAATAGAATCTACTTTATTTTACGTTTCATTGTCGTGTACTTGTGTTTTATTGATACTGTGGGTAGGAAATGGGTGTAGGCAACGATAATGAATTCGGAGAATGTAACAAAGGAACATAAGAAGAATATATGAAAATAAGGAGTCTGTAATTTGCCGGTTGGCCTGTGCATGGCAGCTCCTGTCGAGAGTTACAACCACTCTGTATCATCCTTGTATCTATCTAGTCTCCTTTTAAGACTTTCCAGCATCCCAGCACTTACTGCAAAGTTGCTAAGCTTGTTCCACTCGTCTACCACCCTATTTGTGAACCAGTTTCTTCCTATCTCCCTCCTAAACCTAAACTTATCCAGCTTAAATCCGTTGCTTCGAGTATTATCCTGCTCGGGTATGATAAGAACTTTATTTATATCTTCTTTATTGATTCCTTTCACCCACTTAAATACTTCTATCATATCTCCCCGCACTCTTCGTCTTTCTAGGGAATGTAAGTTTAGTTTCTTTAATATATCTTGATAGGGAAGGTTTCTATGTCCCGGAATCATTTTCGTCATTCTTCGCTGCTCCGACTCCAGTGAATTGACATCCTTTCTATAATAAGGGCACCAGAACTGAACAGCATAATCCAGGTGCGGCCTGACTAGCGCAAGATATAGTTGCAAAATGACCTCCGCACTCTTATTATTACACTTCTGGATATAAAACCTAATACTCTGTTTGCCTATTTCGAACATTAACGCACTGTTTTCTAGGCCGAAGGTCCGGGCTTACGAGTGCCCCTAAGTCTCCTTCACAAGTCGATTTCTCTAGTTTGATGTTGTTAAGGCTGTATACATTGAAAGTAATTGTTCTTCTAATATTAAGTACTCTGCACTTGTTGGTCTTTAATTTCATTTGCCATTTTTCTGACCACTTCTGCAGTTTATCTAAATCCTCCTGTAGTGCATTTGTATCCTGCCCTGAATTAATCTATCTGTTCTCCTACACATTTGTAACTCCTCCTTCACTAGTGGTGTCTTTCCTGATAAACTGAAAATTGCTAAAGTTCACCCAGCATATAAAAAATCTGGAGACAAAGGTCTCTTCAAAAATTACCGCCCCATATCAGTCCTCCCAGCCTTGAATAAGATACTGGAAAAGCTAGCATGTAGTAGACTAAATTCCTTCTACAATGCCAATAACATTTTTACAGACTCCCAGTTTGGATTTAGAGCTAGAAGGTTGAATGAGAGTGCTCTGCTATCCTTTACTAATGACATCTTAAATTCCGTTGATGACAGTCAGTTCACAGTCAGTATATTCTTGGACCTCTCTATAACCTTCGATACTGTCGACCACACCATCCCCCTTTCAAAGCTTGAACATTACGGCGTTAGGGGCCTGTCCCACAATTGGTTTACCCTATATCTCTCCAACAGGATGCAATATGTCTGCTATAATAATCACCAATCTGAGACCTCGCCAATCTTGTATTGCTTCCCCCAAGGTACCATTCTCGGTCCAGTACTGTTTTTGTTGTATATAAGCGACATAGTCCACACCAGCACACTCATATAATACAACTTATTTGCAGACGATAGTAATCTCTATGCCAGCAACTCAGACCTCCATTCCTTGATGAGAACTATGAAAGCTGAATTGACTAAAGTCAGGACCTGGATAATACGTAATAAACTGACCTTAAACTTTGAGAAAACCCACTAAACGATCTTTCACAGAATGAAAAACTTACCCCAGACTTGGACCCCCTGTACCTTGGTAATACAGTCCCCAAACGCGAACAAAATACTAAATTCCTCCGAGTTATTGTTGATGAGAAACTTAATTGGCGAAACCACATACAATCCATTCACAGTAAAATCAATAAACAGTGAGGTATCATGTATCACACTCGACAGTCACTTACTCTCACAGCAATGAAAGAAATCTATAATGATCTTGTTTACCAATACCTGATACACTGTCACACACTATGGGGGCCTCTGGCTCTTCAAAAACACAATCTCTAGTTACTGCACAAAAGAGAGTTGTATGGACAATGACCTATTTGAAAAAAAAAGATCACACAAACGAAAAATTTGCTATATTGAAAATGTTAAAATTTGAAGATATTTTCACCTACTGCTGTGCCCTCTGTTTACAAATCTATGAATCACTTGCTTGACAATAATTATTTCCAGTTCCAGAATAATCAGAGATACAACTTAAGGCACACAGAGCTACTAAGACCACCCCCCATGAGCTCCTCTCAGTCCCAGACCTCCATAAAATATCGCGGCGTGAAGGTGTGAAACAACTTACCCCCACCCATCCGAGCAAAGACTACGCTCCATTCCTTTAAATCATCTCTTAAAAAATATCTATTGTCTAAGTATTAATATTTCTTGTAATGCGTACTATATTTACAGTACCTGCTTTTATTGTACCATCAAAACCGTTTTATCGGAAATTATCATGTAAATAGATAAGTAATTACCATTGCAATAAACATAATTGTCAACTAGACATAATCCTGACAGCTCTGTCCTCTTGTTCAACCTTATTACTGGACAACCCATGCTGTACTGCTCCCCCATTATACATATGTTTTTCAATTCCACTGTAATTTATGTATATATAAATAAAAAAAATAAACAAAAAATAAATGAATAAATAAAATAAATAAATATTGAAGTGATAACCTGAAGGTTCCAAGTGTTCCCTGAAGAAGGCAGTGATGGGTGAGGAAACACCGGGTAACACTGAAGTCCATTTATTAACGGATAGGAGAAATACAAGTAGTGACTAGCGTGTGCCATGCACGGCCCACAGAGTCAGACTGAGACTGCCTTGCCATATGGCAGCCTCGGGGCAATGTTGCCACATAACACGTGCAGTGTTGCCACGTAATTACATATGTAAATGCTACTCGGCACAGTAGCTTAGATACAAGGTTGCTACTCGGCACAGTAGCTTAGATACAAGGTTGCTACTCGGCACAGTAGCTTATATATAAGGTTGCTACTCGGCACAGTAGCGTAGATACATAACCTACATCTCCCTCCCCCCTCACGCTCATAGTCTTTGTCTTGAGCGGACTTCTTAGTCTTAAGTCGCTCCGAGCGTCGAGGTGCACTGTGGGGCGGATCCTCGTGAGGTGTAGGGGCAGGGCTGGATTAACCATTAAGCAAAATAAGCACGTGCTTAGGGCACCAAAAGAAGGGGGCACCACAGGTTTTTCTTTTGAAGGTATTATGCCTTGTAGTGACCAGATCATATTTGCAATAAAACCTAATAGGCTAGTGTAAAACCGCCGTATAAAATTGGTGAAAAATAGTTATCCCATTTTGTTCGTTAACTATGTTTTGTAAGGGTTTTAAACCAAGAAAACTGTGCTCCTTTTTTTTTTTAAAGGAAACGTTGCCCAATGGAAAACGGCTTTATTTTATACACGTTCAAGATCGTTCCTGAACGTCTGAAATTGTCTAAGTTCGTTCCCTCGCTTCTCAGCCCTCACTCAGGCTCTTGCAGTATCAACGAAATGTGTCTATTTTAACGTGTGGTATGAGGTGGATTATGTGAAGTAACAAGTAAGTTTCTGAATTTCTCATTAATTAAATTACTTTATATTTACAAAATAAAGAGGTAGATATTTTAACTATATAAATATATTGTGTTACTAATTTAAGAGCAGTAACTCTAGGCCTAGTTGTTATAATAAATAAGGTTAAATCATACTAGTGTTGTCATAGTTGTGTTGTCATAGTAAGGATGTGTCGTCATGGTAGAGATGTGTTGTCACAGTAATGTTGTCATGGTAGTGTTGTCGTGGTAGAGGTGTGTTGTCATATTAGTTTTGTCATACTAGCGTTGTGATGGTAGTGTTGTGATGGTAGAGATGTGTTGTCATACTATTAATGTCATGGTAGAGGTGTGCTGTCCTACGAGTGTTGTCATGGTAGGTGTGTTGTCAAACAAGTTCAGTCATGGTTGAGGTGTGTTGTCATACTCGTACTGTCATGGTATAAATGTGCTGTCATACTGGTTCTTTCATGGTAGAGTTGTGTTGTCATGGTAATGTTGTCACGGAAGAGGTGTGTTGTCATATTTGGAGATGTTCGGGGTACTTGGTTCTAACTACAGGGGCGAACATAAACACCTGTAGAGTTCTGTAGGTTCTTATTAACGGAAATATACAGGGTGAGCTTACAAGAGCGGGTAGTCCTTACACTCCTATAGGGGTCAACTGACCTCTCTCTGACCTCTCAGGCGACATGTGGTAAGTGGTACATTAGCAGCTTCCAGATGTCGCCAGGCACATTTATCTAAGCGTGTGGTGACATGAAACAGGGGCATTGCCACACGCTACTGACTAGAGAAGTAATGTGTATATATAGATTACATACATGGTATACATACAACATACATAATATACATACAATATTAGTGTTGTGGTAGTAAAATTGTGTTGTTATACAGTAGTGTTATCATGGTAGAGGCGTGTTGTCATACTAGTGTTGTCATGGCTGAGGTGTGCTGTTATGATACTGTTGTTATAGTAAAGGTGTGTTGTTATATTAGTGTTCCCATGGTAGAGGTGTGTTGTTATATTAGTGTTCCCATGGTAGAGGTGTGTTGTTATATTAGTGTTCCCATGGTAGAGGTGTGTTGTTACATTAGTGTCCCCATGGTAGAGGTGTGTTGTTATATTAGTGTTCCCATGGTAGAGGTGTGTTGTTATATTAGTGTTCCCATGGTAGAGGTGTGTTGTTATATTAGTGTTCCCATGGTAGAGGTGTGTTGTTATATTAGTGTTCCCATGGTAGAGGTGTGTTGTTATATTAGTGTTCCCATGGTAGAGGTGTGTTGTTATATTAGTGTTCCCATGGTAGAGGTGTGTTGTTATATTAGTGTTCCATGGTAGAGGTGTGTTGTTATATTAGTGTTCCCATGGTAGAGGTGTGTTGTTATATTAGTGTTCCCATGGTAGAGGTGTGTTGTTATATTAGTGTTCCCATGGTAGAGGTGTGTTGTTATATTAGTGTTCCCATGGTAGAGGTGTGTTGTTATATTAGTGTTCCCATGGTAGAGGTGTGTTGTTATATTAGTGTTCCCATGGTAGAGGTGTGTTGTTATATTAGTGTTCTCATGGTAGAGGTGTGTTGTTATATTAGTGTTCTCATGGTAGAGGTGTGTTGTTATATTAGTGTTCTCATGGTAGAGGTGTGTTGTTATATTAGTGTTCTCATGGTAGAGGTGTGTTGTTATATTAGTGTTCTCATGGTAGAGGTGTGTTGTTATATTAGTGTTCCCATGGTAGAGGTGTGTTGTTATATTAGTGTTCCCATGGTAGAGGTGTGTTGTTATATTAGTGTTCCCATGGTAGAGGTGTGTTGTTATATTAGTGTTCCCATGGTAGAGGTGTGTTGTTATATTAGTGTTCTCATGGTAGAGGTGTGTTGTTTTATTAGTGTTCTCATGGTAGAGGTGTGTTGTTTTATTAGTGTTCTCATGGTAGAGGTGTGTTGTTATATTAGTGTTCTCATGGTAGAGTTGTTATACTAGTGTTGTCATGGCTGAGGTGTGCTGTTATGATACTGTTGTTATAGTAAAGGTGTGTTGTTATATTAGTGTTCTCATGGTAGAGGTGTGTTGTTATATTAGTGTTCTCATGGTAGAGGTGTGTTGTTATATTAGTGTTCCCATGGGAGAGGTGTGTTGTTATATTAGTGTTCTCATGGTAGAGGTGTGTTGTTTTATTAGTGTTCTCATGGTAGAGGTGTGTTGTTATATTAGTGTTCTCATGGTAGAGGTGTGTTGTTATATTAGTGTTGTCATGGTAGAGGTGTGTTGTTATATTAGTGTTGTCATGGTAGAGGTGTGTTGTTATATTAGTGTTCTCATGGTAGAGGTGTGTTGTCATGGTAGAGGTGTGTTGTTATATTAGTGTTCTCATGGTAGAGGTGTGTTGTTATATTAGTGTTCCCATGGTAGAGGTGTGTTGTTATACTTATGTTGTTATGATAGTGTTGTCCTCATTTAGGTGAAGGTGTGTTGTCATACTAGTGTTGTCGTGGTAGAGGTTGTGTTGTCATACCAGTGTTTTCACGGTAGAGATATGTTGTCAAACTCGTATTATCATGGTAATGTTGTCATGGTCGTTGTGCCTTTTCATACTAGTCTTCTCATGGCAGAGGTGTGTTGTCATAATAGTGTTCTTATGGTAGAGGTGAGTTGTTATACTTGTGTTATTATGGTAGTGTTGTCATGATTTAGGTGGAGGTGTTTTGTCATACTAGTGTTGTCGTGGTAGAGGTGTGTTGTCATATTTTTGTTGTCGTGATAGAGGTGTGTTGTCATAGTAGTGTTGTCATGGTAGAGGTGTATTGTCATAAAAGTGTTGTCATGGTAGTGGTGTGTTGTCATACTATTGTTGTCATGGTAGAGGTGTATTGTCATACTAGTGTTTTCATGGTAGAAATTAATTGTCATACAAATGTTGCCATGGTAGTGTTACCATGGTACAGGTGTGTTGAAATACTAGCATTCTCTTGGCAGAGGTGTGTTGTCATACTAGTGTTGTTATGGTAGTGTTGTCAAAATAGAGGTGTGGTGTCATACTACTGTTGTTATGGGAGAAGTGTGTTGTCATACTAGTGTTGTTATGGTAGTGTTGTCATAATAGAGGTGTGTTGTCATACTAATGTTGTCGTGGAAGAGGTATGATGTCATACTAGTGTTGTTTTGGTAGAGGTGTGTTGTCATTCTATTGTTGCCATGGTAAAGGTATGTTGTCATAATAGTGTTGTCATGTGAGAGGCGTGTTGTCATACTAGTGTTGTTGTGGTGGAGGTGTGTTGTCATTCTAGTGTTGCCATGATAGAGGTATGTTGTCATACTAGTGATGTCATGGTAGTGTTGTCATAGTAGTGTTGTACTGGTAGAGGTGTGTTGTCATACTAATGGTGTCATGATAGATTTGTGTTGTCATAATAGTGTTGTTATTGTTGATATGTGTTGTCATGCTTGTCTTTTCCTACTAGTAAACTCAAACTAGTATTGGCATACTAGGTTTGTCATGGTAGTGTTGTCATGGTAGAGGTTTGTTGTCATGCTAGTGTTGTCATGGTAGAGGTGTGTTGCCATGCTAGTGTTGTCATGGCAGAGGTGTATTGTCATGGTAGAGGTGTGATGTTATAATACTGTTGTCATGGTAGAGGTGTGTTGTCACACTAGTGTTGTCATGGTAGTGGTGTGTTGTCATACTATTGTTGTCATGGCAGAGGTGTATTTTTCAGTATTGTTGTCATGGTAGAGGTGTATTGTCATACTAGTGTTTTCATGGTAGAAATTAATTGTCATACAAATGTTGCCATGGTAGTGTTACCATGGTACAGGTGTGTTGAAATACTAGCATTCTCTTGGCAGAGGTGTGTTGTCATACTAGTGTTGTCACAATAGATATGTGTTGTCATGCTAAGTGTTGTCCTACTGGTAAAGTCAAACTAGTATTGTTATACTAATGTTGTCATGGTAGAGGTGTGTTGTCATACTAGTGTTGTCATGGTAGAGGTGTGTTGTCATACTAGTGTTGTCATGGCAGAGGTGTCTTGTCAAATTATTTGTTGTCATGGTAGTGTTGTGATTGTTTGGGTGTGATGTCATACTAGTGCTGTCATGGTAGAGGTGTGTTGTCATGGTAGTGTTGTCATATGAATGTTGTCATAATAGTGTTGTCATGGTAGTGTTGTGATTGTTTGGGTGTGATGTCATACTAGTGCTGTCATGGTAGAGGTGTGTTGTCATGGTAGTGTTGTCATATGAATGTTGTCATGGTAGAGGTGTGCTGTGATAATAGTGTTGTCATGGTAGTATTGTTATGTCAGAGGTGTGTTGTTATACTAGTGTTGTCATACTAGTGTTGTCATGGCAGAGGTGTCTTGTCAAATTATTTGTTGTCATGGTAGTGTTGTGATTGTTTGGGTGTGATGTCATACTAGTGCTGTCATGGTAGAGGTGTGTTGTCATGGTAGTGTTGTCTTTATAAGTGTTGTCATAATAGTGTTGTCATGGTAGTGTTGTGATTGTTTGGGTGTGATGTCATACTAGTGCTGTCATGGTAGAGGTGTGTTGTCATGGTAGTGTTGTCATATGAATGTTGTCATGGTAGAGGTGTGCTGTGATAATAGTGTTGTCATGGTAGTATTGTTATGTCAGAGGTGTGTTGTTATACTAGTGTTGTCATACTAGTGTTGTCATGGCAGAGGTGTCTTGTCAAATTATTTGTTGTCATGGTAGTGTTGTGATTGTTTGGGTGTGATGTCATACTAGTGCTGTCATGGTAGAGGTGTGTTGTCATGGTAGTGTTGTCTTATAAGTGTTGTCATAATAGTGTTGTCATGGTAGTGTTGTGATTGTTTGGGTGTGATGTCATACTAGTGCTGTCATGGTAGAGGTGTGTTGTCATAGTAGTGTTGTCATGTGTTGTCATAATAGTGTTGTCATGGTAGAGTGTTGTGCTGTGATGTATTAGTGCATGGTAGTATTGTTATGTCAGAGGTGTGTTGTTATACTAGTGTTGTCATACTAGTGTTGTCATGGCAGAGGTGTCTTGTCAAATTATTTGTTGTCATGGTAGTGTTGTGATTGTTTGGGTGTGATGTCATACTAGTGCTGTCATGGTAGAGGTGTGTTGTCATGGTAGTGTTGTCTTATAAGTGTTGTCATAATAGTGTTGTCATGGTAGTGTTGTGATTGTTTGGGTGTGATGTCATACTAGTGCTGTCATGGTAGAGGTGTGTTGTCATGGTAGTGTTGTCTTATAAGTGTTGTCATAATAGTGTTGTCATGGTAGTATTGTTATGTCAGAGGTGTGTTGTTAAACTAGTGTTGTTATACTAGTGTTGTTATACTTGTGTTGTCATGTTATTGTTGTCATACAAGTGTTGTCATAGTAGTGTTGTCATATTAGTGTTGTCATAGTAGTGTTGTCATAGAAGAGGTGTGTTGTCATAGTAATGTTGTCATACTAGTTCTGACATGGCAGAGATGTGTTGTCATGGCAGTGCTGTCATGGTAGAGGTGTGTTGTCATTCTAGTGTTGTTTTACTAATATTGTTATGTTAGTATTGCTATACTAGTGTTGTCATGGCAGTGTTGTCACGGTAGCCTTGTCATACTATTGTTGTCAAGGCAGATGTGTGTTGCCAGGCAGGTCGACAATATCCTCACTATGACACACGACTGACGTATTGTTAAAGTGATGGCGCGATCCTGGTGCAGTTTGTAACACTCCATCGGTAACCAATAGTGGCCAGGGAACGCCGTGGTGCCAGTCGGTAAATACCTGCACGGAAACTGTCCAATTTTGTGTGGCAGTTATTGACAGGTATAATCCAGGTGACAGATATTGACGGGGAGGTAACCAGGTAACCCTCAGACTTTGGCAATAATAAACACGTAAATCACTGAAGGATCTTAATGTTATTGACGAGATTAGAGCAGTATGGTGAAACGATGTTGATGGACGTTATTGATGATGTTCAGAGCAAGTCTGTCTGTGTTAAATATGGCAACACCCAGACGGAGAAGCAGAGGGCACGCCTTCTAGACCTCAGAGCCATATTTTAATACTTCGAAACAGCAGTCAGATATGGAAATATTTTCTAAATATATGGTTCTGTTAATTCCACAAAGGTTCGGGGTTCGACGGAGCATTACACACCAGTCTTTCCTTCACCTAATACGGCACTCATGTGTTTTTCCTTACAATTCTACAAGTTTGTTTGACAGGACTATATATTAGTTATTTTTGACTTAGCTGAACATCATGTGTTCCTCTGTGATCAGACGGCGATGAGTTCATAATATATTAACAAAATTCTCCACTTCGACCAATTTAAGTTTCGAGATGTAGAAAGGAGGTTGTAGTTAGAAAGGTCCATCTGTATATTAAGTACTAGCAAAGTTACACGGCGTTGGAAAGAAAGATAATTTAATATTGGAGATAACCCACCCCAATTTTTTCCCCCCAATTTTATTATTTAATGTAAGCAGATCGACTGAAACCTTTGGAATAAATATCAGGCTGATAAATAAAACAAATATGCGTTAATTTTCTGTGTTCTATTAGGTAATATCATGAAAAATATGAGAACAAAAAAATATTCAGTGGATTTTGAAACGTGAAAAGATGTTCTAGAAGACGCCATTAACCGCTTACTATGCTTTAGGAGACGCCATTACCGCTCATGATGTTCTAGGAGACGCCATTAACCGCTCATGATGTTCTAGGAGACGCCATTAACCGCCGTTCATGATTTTATAAAAGACGCCATTAACTGCTTTTGATGTTCTAGGAGACGCCATTAAACACTCGTGATGTTCTAGGAGACGCCGTTAACCACTCGTGATGTTGTAAAAGACGCCATTAACCACTCGTGATGTTCTAAAAGACGCCATTAACCACTTTATGTTCTAGGAGACGCCATTAACCACTCGTTATGTTCTAGGAGACGCCAGTAACCACTCGTGATGTTCTAGGAGACGCCATTAACCACTCGTGATGTTCTAGGAGAGGCCATTAACCACTCGTGATGTTCTAGAAGACGCCATTAACCACTCGTGAAGTTCTAGAGACCATTAACCCTCTCGTGATGTTCTAGGAGACGCCATTAACCACTCGTTATGTTCTAGGAGACGCCAGTAACCACTCGTGATGTTTAGACGCCATTAACCACTCGTGATGTTCGCCATTAACCACTCGTGATGTTCTAGAGACGCCATTAACCACTTTATGTTCTAGAGACGCCATTAACCACTCGTGATGTTATAGGACGCCATTAACCACTCGTGATGTTCGTTAGTGAACCACTCGTGATGTTCTAGACGCCATTAACCCTGTTATGTTCTAGGAGACGCCAGTAACCACTCGTGATGTTCTAGGAGACGCCATTAACCACTCGTGATGTTCTAGGAGACTCCATTACCCACTCGTGATGTTCTAGAGACGCGCATTAACCACTTTATGTTCTAGGAGACGCCATTAACCACTCGTGATGTTATAGGAGACGCCATTAACCACTCGTGATGTTCTCAAGGAGACGCCATTAACCACTCGTGATGTTCTAGAGACGCCATTAACCACTCGTGATGTTCTAGGAGACGCCATTAACCACTCGTGATGTTCTAGGAGACGCCATTAACCACTCGTGATGTTCTAGGAGACGCCATTAACCACTCGTGATGTTCTAGGAGACGCCATTAATCACTCGTGATGTTCTAGGAGACGCCATTAACCACTCGTGATGTTCTAGGAGACGCCATTAACCACTCGTGATGTTCTAGGAGACGCCATTAACCGCAGATTCGTAGAAATGGGAGAAAAGGCCTCAAGACCCCAAACTCACACCATAGACGGTTGCAAGTATCTCCAGAGGTTTTATGTACAGTACATTTATGAAAGACAAAACTTGTATTCCTCAACATCGTGTGATCATGGAAATGTACAATACGAGTACTCTGCTGATTAGGAGGATACATTTTGATGTTCCAAAATTTCGAATACAGCTGTTCCTTGTGTGTGTGTGTGTGTGTGTCACACACAGGGTGGTGAAATGCGTCTAGTGTGGCAGCACTATGTTAGCGTTAAGGCGCAAGGATTGCTTGCTCCCTCTCGCTTTCAGCTGCCGTCGCTGGCTATCCCTGGTGGCGAACAGGGAAGCAACGTTTATAAGTCCTCCCCTACCAGTACACAGCTTCCTCACCATCAAGACTCCTACTGTGCCTCCTAGTGGCAACACACGGTAACTGGGTGCCTCGGGGGCCCAGGCTTGATCAGCAGGGGATCTCGGAGAAGGAGTGGGCCCCACAGGGACGGCGCATAAACCCACTGGCAGGTGGACAAGTTCTGGCGCCTGCCAGCCATTGCCCCGCTGCCTTGCGGATTAACCTTGGTAGTTTATAGGGTTAGAGGAGTAAACCCCGAACGAAAAATCTGCGGTGGAGCCCCGCACCAGGCAGACATGCTTAAAGAGCTCTAACAAGCCCCCAACGGCGGTATAGGCAAAAGAGGTGACCACCGTAGAAACCCAACGACTACACCGGCGTACGAAGGCAATTGACTAATGGACTGGCTACTAAGGCGAAACCCAACAAACTGGACTATCGGCAGTCTTTTGCAACTCTCACTCTCACCAGTCGTTGCAACACTTGCACCACTGGATTAGGAAAAGGGAGAGTCAATATGTGTAGTTGCAGCCTGCACCTCCTACCTCACCACATAAATCAACTCAAGCGCAACCATCATTCAGTTCATCATACCTCTCATCGTCATCAAACCCCCTATACCCTCAAAAGTCCTATGGTGACGGACGAGTGGCGACGAGGACAGGCAGAGATGACTGCCGGGAGTCTCTAGTCGCAACTCTGCACTTGGGGGGCAGAAATTAGATGGTTGCTTAAGCACTGGGATCTAGGCAGCAGTGCAATCTGGTCCTGTCTCTGCGACTGAGCAGCCCTTTCGAGGAGCCACTCTGCTCACCCCACATAGGGAGGGGGCTAGAAAAGGTGCCCTAAACACAGCCTGCTTAAAACCCAACCTGACTGGGCAAGTGCACCCAGTAAGGTCATCCTTTTGCGGTCGAAAACACAGTCAAAATTACAGATCGAAACAAAAACAAACCATACAACCTCTTCTGGTCGCTGCATTTAATGTCAGGACCTTTCTGGATACTGGCACAAATGAGCGTCCTGAAAGAAGAACTCCCCCTGTGGCAAAATAGATGGCGAGGTATAACATCGGCAAAGCAGTTATCAGTGAGTCCTAGCTCCCATATGAGGGCCAGCTCACAGAATGGGGTCTGGCTATACCTTCATCTGGAAGGGTAAGCCTGCTGTGGAGAAAAACCGCATTTATGGAGTTGGCTTTGCCATCCACCAACGCATCCTACACAGGCTAACTAAAATGCCTATTGGGATTAGCGAGCGCCTCGTGACGCTTCGAGTCCCACTGAATCACTAACGCCATTCCTTTTTCATCAGTGCATACGCCCCAACACTGGATGCAAAGGATGACATCAAGGAGGCCTTTTACGCCGACCTTGGCAGAGTGCTAGCCTCTATCCCTAGAGAAGACAAGGTTGTGCTCCTTGACGACTTCAGTGCCAGAGATGGCAGAGATGCTAGCATTTGGCAGGGAACCATAGGGAGAAATGGACTAGGCAAGTGTAATGCCAACAGCCTACTCCTCCTCAGCAAGTGTGCTACTTAGGGCCTCATTATCACCCTTACCTTGTTTCGAAAGGCCGACAAGTTCAAGGATTCGTGGCAACGCCCCCGATCTAAACACAGGCATTGACTACATCATTGTCAGAGAAAGAGATCGCCGAGATATCCTCATCACCCGTGCCATTGCATGGCTCAGACCACTGTGACACTGACCATCGGCTTGTCAGATCCAAGCTCTCACTTCACGTTGTCCCAAAACGGCGACGGCAGTAAGCCTCCGGAAGAGGTTTTAATACTAAGCATCTGGAGGTCCCAGCAGTAGCACAGGCTTTCAGAGAACAGCTCGAACATGGGCTTATAAACAACACCAACAGCAAACAACGTGAATCCCAGTGCCGAATGAGATACTCTAAACACTGTTATAACAAAGACCTGCAGAGACACCCTCGGCCAGATCAAAAGAATACACCAGGACTGGTTTGATGAAAATGACCCGGCAATCAAAGTACTCACCGATGATAAACGTGCTGCTTTTTATGACTGACGAAACAACCCTCAGTCTCTGATCAATGCTGATACCTTCGGCAAGAAGCAAGCTGCAGCCCAGCGGGAACTTCGCATTGTAAATAATGACTGGCTAAAAAATAAAGCATGTAAAATACACAAACATGCTGATCAGCTCAACCGAAACACCGATGTGGATGTCCTGACTACCCAGCAGGTCCCTCAGCATCCAGATGTGACCCACCTCAGTTATCCTCCATCCCTGGATGAGGTAGTTACCGCAATCAAACAGATGAATAATAACAAAGCCTCACCGCCTGATGGAATGCCGAGAATATGTGGGAAAAGGTGGAAATCCCCCAAGCTCTTAAAGACGCTTCCATTGTCAATATTTATTAGAACAGGGGAGACCAGTCAATTCAATTCAATTCAACTGTGGCAACTACCGTGGGAACTCGCTGCTCTCCGTAACTGGCAAGATTATCGCCCGAGTCCTCCTAAACAGACTCCTTTCTGAGGCGGAAAACTCCTTCCCGGACTCTCAATGTGGTTTTAGACCATCACGTGGGAACACTGGCATGATCTTTGTTGCCCACCTAATACAGGAAAAGTGCAGAAAACAGCGTCGTGACCTGTACATGGCTTTCATTGACCTAACCAAGGCCTTCGACTCGGTCAACAGGGAAGCCCTCTGGTGGACCCTCAGCCGTTTTGGCTGCCCACCAAAATTCATCGCCATTGTGAGGCAATTTCGCGATGGCATGAACGGCAGTGTCCTGCACAACAGCACCCATTCAGAATTCTTTCCCATCCAAACAGGGGTTAAACAAGGGTGTGTACTGGCACCAACTCTCTTTTCCATTTTCTTGGCTGCCTTCCTTACTCGTGCCAGTGCCAATTAGTCAGGCGTGGTCCAGGCAAGAACAAAGGTGTCGGCAGCTTCCATTACTAAACTTACGTATGCAGAGGACCCCACCCTTGTTGCTCACACTGAACTCGACCTACAGGAAATCCTAAACACCTACGCAGATGCATATGTGCACTTCGGCCTTAAGGTGAATGTACATAAGACTCAGATTCTCTTTCAACCTGCCCCAAGTTCAGACACACTTCAACCATCCATCCAGTTTAACGGGTACTACCTTCTCTAATGTTACCCACTTTCAGTATCTCTGCTCCCACCTGTTCACCACCACAGACATCGATGAAGAGATTCAGCACCGGATCAGATGTGCATCTCAAGCCTTTGGCGGACTCCGAAACCGTGTCTTCAGCTGTAAGGGGCTGAAATTTTCTACAAAGCTGCATTTATATCGAGCAGTGGTTCTCCCCACCCTGCTATATGGAAGTGAGACATGGGTCACATACAGGAAGCACCTCAAGGCACTTGAAAACTTTCACCAACGTAGTCTACGTTACATCCTCCGAGTTTGCTAGGAAGACAAGAAAACAAATGCCAGTATTCTTGCTGACACCAATTGTAGGAGCATCGAGGCTACCATTATCCATGAACATCTACGCTGGACTGGCCATGTTACACGCATGGACGACAGTAGACTGCCAAAGCAGCTACTTTACAGTCACCTAACGAATAGTAAACGTAACGCCGGCGGGCAATTCCAAAGGTATAAGGATAGTCTTAAGACAAACCTGAAAAAGTGCCAAATCCAACCCCCCCCCCCCACCTGGGTGTTGATTACTCCACATCGTAACGCTTAAGGAGCACCACACGAGAAGGTGTCAATACTTTCGAGTTAGCCCGACTGCAAACCGAGGCAGACAAGCGGCGACACCGGTAAGACGCTACCACCGCCCATCCCGCACTAGTTGCAGCCCTCTACATGTGCATAGAATGTAGACGACACTGCGGGTCCCGTATCGGCCTATTTAGTCACCTCAAAACTCACCAACGTAGGTAATACTCGATTCCGGTGAAATTGGAGACTGGGTATCTTGATTGACAAAAGCCTTCAGTATGGCCGGTCTTGTTGACTGTGTAGGTGATAGTGGTGCCTTGCCACAGTAGAAGAGGTATCACACCTAGGGGCTGTCTATGTCACCCCACCCCTCTTCGCGACCTGAACTTGTTGTTGTGATTTATATGATTATGGGAGCCTAGAATTGTAGTACTAACATGAGTTACTGCACCTCCTGAAGCACTAACACTTCTGTGAGTCACCTCCTGAAGCACTAACACTTCTGTGAGTCACCTCCTGACGAACTAACACTTCTGTGAGTCACCTCCTGACGAACTAACACTTCTGTGAGTCACCTCCTGAAGCACTAACACTTCTGTGAGCCACCTCCTGACGAACTAACACTTCTGTGAGTCACCTCCTGAAGAACTAACACTTCTGTGAGTCACCGCCTGAAGCACTAACACTTCTGTGAGCCACCTCCTGAAGCACTAACACTTCTGTGAGCCACCTCCTGAAGCACTAACACTTCTGTGAGTCACCTCCTGAAGCACTAACACTTCTGTGAGCCACCTCCTGAAGAAGTAACACTTATGTGAGTCACCTCCTGAAAAAATAACACTTATATGAGTCACCTCCTTAAGAAATAACACTTATATGAGTCACCTCCTGAAGAAGTAGCACTTATATGTGTCACCTCCTGAAGAAGTAGCACTTATATGTGTCACCTCCTGAAGAAGTAACACTTATATGAGTCACCTCCTGAAGAAGTAGCACTTATATGTGTCACCTCCTGATGAAGTAGCACTTATATGTGTCACCTCCTGAAGAAGTACCACTTATATGTGTCACCTCCTGGAGAAGTAGCACTTATATGTGTCACCTCCTGAAGAAGTAACACTTATATGAGTTACCTCCTAAAGCAGTAACACTTATATGAGTCACCTCCTGAAGAACTAACACTTATGTAAGTCACCTCCTGAGGAACTAACACTTATGTGAGTCACCTCCTGAAGAAGTTACACTTATGTGAGTCACCTCCTGAAGAACTAACACTTATGTGAGTCACCTTCTGAAGAAGTAACACTTATGTGAGTCACCTCCTGAAGAACTAACACTTATGTGAGTCACCTCCTGAAGAACTAACACTTATGTGAGTCACCTCCTGAAGAACTAACACTTATGTGAGTCACCTCCTGAAGAAGTAGCACTTATGTGAGTCACCTCCTGAAGAACTAACACTTATGTGAGTCACCTCCTGAAGAACTAACACTTATGTGAGTCACCTCCTGAAGAACTAACACTTATGTGAGTCACCTCCTGAAGAACTAACACTTATGTGAGTCACCTCCTGAAGACGTAACACTTATGTGAGTCACCTCCTGAAGAACTAACACTTATGTGAGTCACATCCTGAAGAACTAACACTTATGTGAGTCACCTCCTGAAGAACTAACACTTATGTGAGTCACCTCCTAAAGAAGTAACACTTATATGAATCACCTCCTGAGGAGGTAGCACTTATATAGGTCACCTGAAGTAGTAACAAATGAGTCACCTGAAGTAGTAACAAATGAGTCACCTCCTGAAAAGTAACATTTATGTCAGTCACCTCCTGAAGAAGTAGCACTTTGTATATGTGTCACCTCCTGAAAAAATAAAACTTATATGAGTCACCTCCTGATGAAGTAGCACTTTGTATATGTGTCACCTCCTGAAAAAATAACACTTATATGAGTCACCTCCTTAAGAAGTAACACTTATATGAGTCACCTCCTGAAGAAGTAGCACTTATATGTGTCACCTCCTGAAGAAGTAGCACTTATATGTGTCACCTCCTGAAGAAGTAACACTTATATGAGTCACCTCCTGAAGAAGTAGCACTTATATGTGTCACCTCCTGATGAAGTAGCACTTATATGTGTCACCTCCTGAAGAAGTAGCACTTATATGTGTCACCTCCTGAAGAAGTAACACTTATATGAGTTACCTCCTGAAGCAGTAACACTTATATGAGTCACCTCCTGAAGAAGTAGCACTTATATATGTCACCTCCTGAAGAAGTAGCACTTACGTAAGTCACCTCCTGAAGAAATAACACTTATAAGTGTCACTTCCTGAAGAAGTAATACTTATATGAGTCACCTCCTGAAGTAGTAACACTTATATGTGTCACTTCCTGAAGAAGTACCACTTATATGTGTCACGTCCTGAAGTAGGACTCATATGTGTCACCTCCTGAAGAATTAGTACTTATATGTGTCACCTCCTGAAGAAGTAGCACTGAACTGGCCCTTTAACCGTCGATTCCTTCTGGGTTAATGAGGCTGGAACATGTATATTATATAGGGCTTTAGTAGCCAAACGCAATTGTCTGTTATCTATTTATTGAGGAACTATCTCAGATACAGTTCCCAGTGTATATCACTGTAACTTAATCACTGTAGCTATGAGTGTTAACATGAGGACGGAGGCTATGTTACATAGCTCCGGTTGGTGTTGAGTGACAATGCCTAATACCCGTCGAGGGAGAACGGTAATATACGTCCTCCCTCGAGGGAAGACGGAACCATCCACGATGGCTCTCAGTAACGTCTTCCTCTCGTCAAGGATATCAAACTACTGCCGCATCAGGGGGCCAGAGAACCGGCTACTTAATGCCTTAGCTCAGCACTAAGTGACACGACTTCCCGTGGGCACACCTTATCACGTTCTCTGAACATGAGCCTCATAGCTAGTGGAAAGTTACAGAGGGTGATAGAGTATATAAATCAATTGTAATTAATCCTATTATATAATAATGCTGCCTATAAGACAGGGGTTATTACAGTACTTATATGTGTCTCCTGAAGAAGTAACACTTATATGAGTCATCTCCTGAAGAAGTAGCACTTATATGTGTCACCTCCTGAAGAAGTAACACTTATATGAGTCATCTCCTGAAGAAGTAGCACTTATATGTGTCACCTCCTGAAGAAGTAACACTTATATGTGTCACCTCCTGAAGAAGTAACACTTATATGAGTCACCTCCTGAAGAAGCAACACTTATATGTGTCACCTCCTGAAGAAGTAACACTTATATGAGTCACCTCCTGAAGAAGTAGCACTTATATGTGTCACCTCCTGAAGAAGTAACACTTATATGAGTCACCTCCTGAAGAAGTAGCACTTATATGTGCTACCTCCTGAAGAAGTAGCACTTATATGTGTCACCTCCTGAAGAAGTAACACTTATATGAGTCACCTCCTGAAGAAGTAACACTTATATGAGTCACCTCCTGAAGAAGTAGCACTTATATATGTCACCTCCTGAAGAAGTAGCACTTATATGTGTCACCTCCTGAAGAAGTAACACGTATATGAGTCACCTCCTGAAGCAGTAACACTTATATGAGTCACCTCCTGAAGAAGTAGCACTTATATATGTCACCTCCTGAAGAAGTAGCACTTACGTAAGTCACCTCCTGAAGAAATAACACTTATATGTGTCACTTTCTGAAGAAGTAACACTTATATGAGTCACCTCCTGAAGCAGTAACACTTATATGAGTCACCTCTTGAAGAAGTAGCACTTATATGTGTCACCTCCTGAAGAAGTAACACTTATATGAGTCACCTCCTGAAGAAGTAGCACTTATATGTGTCACCTCCTGAAGAAGTAGCACTGAACTGGCCCTTTAACCGTCGATTCCTTCTGGGTTAATGAGGCTGGAACATGTATATTATATAGGGCTTTAGTAGCCAAACGCAATTGTCTGTTATCTATTTATTGAGGAACTATCTCAGATACAGTTCCCAGTGTATATCACTGTAACTTAATCACTGTAGCTATGAGTGTTAACATGAGGACGGAGGCTATGTTACATAGCTCCGGTTGGTGTTGAGTGACAATGCCTAATACCCGTCGAGGGAGAACGGTAATATACGTCCTCCCTCGAGGGAAGACGGAACCATCCACGATGGCTCTCAGTAACGTCTTCCTCTCGTCAAGGATATCAAACTACTGCCGCATCAGGGGGCCAGAGAACCGGCTACTTAATGCCTTAGCTCAGCACTAAGTGACACGACTTCCCGTGGGCACACCTTATCACGTTCTCTGAACATGAGCCTCATAGCTAGTGGAAAGTTACAGAGGGTGATAGAGTATATAAATCAATTGTAATTAATCCTATTATATAATAATGCTGCCTATAAGACAGGGGTTATTACAGTACTTATATGTGTCTCCTGAAGAAGTAACACTTATATGAGTCATCTCCTGAAGAAGTAGCACTTATATGTGTCACCTCCTGAAGAAGTAACACTTATATGAGTCATCTCCTGAAGAAGTAGCACTTATATGTGTCACCTCCTGAAGAAGTAACACTTATATGTGTCACCTCCTGAAGAAGTAACACTTATATGAGTCACCTCCTGAAGAAGCAACGCCTGTCACCTCAAAGTAACGCCGCCTGAGTCACCTCCTGAAGAGAGTAGCACTTATATACCTCACCTCCTGAAGAAATAGCATATATGAGTCACCTCCTGAAAAATGGCACTTATATGTAACCTGCACTCTGGAAAGTAGCATATATACCTCCTGAAGAAGTAACACTTATATGAGTCACCTCCTGAAGAAGTAACACTTATATGAGTCACCTCCTGAAGAAGTAGCACTTATATGTGTCACCTCCTGAAGAAGTAGCACTTATATGTGTCACCTCCTGAAGAAGTAACACGTATATGAGTCACCTCCTGAAGCAGTAACACTTATATGAGTCACCTCCTGAAGAAGTAGCACTTATATATGTCACCTCCTGAAGAAGTAGCACTTACGTAAGTCACCTCCTGAAGAAATAACACTTATATGTGTCACTTTCTGAAGAAGTAACACTTATATGAGTCACCTCCTGAAGCAGTAACACTTATATGAGTCACCTCTTGAAGAAGTAGCACTTATATGTGTCACCTCCTGAAGAAGTAACACTTATATGAGTCACCTCCTGAAGAAGTAGCACTTATATATGTCACCTCCTGAAGAAGTAGCACTTACGTAAGTCACCTCCTGAAGAAATAACACTTATATGTGTCACTTCCTGAAGTTGTAACACTTCTGTGAGTCACGTCCTGAATAAGTAACACTTGTGTGAGTCAACTCCTGAAGAAATAACACACGAGTCATCTGCTGCAAAAGTAGTACATGAATCACTGCCTGATGAAGTAACACTTTACATGAGTTTTACTGAGGAAGTAACACTCTAAAAGTTGTCTCTAAAAGCCACACTAATTGTTGGGTTTCCGTCACGGAACATTTAACATGAAAGAGCGAGTCCAGCACTAAATTGCCTGCAGACAGTTTCCGACAAAGACCGGTTGTGCTTACTTGAGAGAGAGAGAGAGAGAGAAAGTTATTAACACTCGCCCCGTACACCGTCACAACAGTAAAACATTTAGGAAAGTTGTAACATGTTCCAGCAAGTCACTCTGAGACAGCCACTGCCCACTGTAGGAGTTAACCAACTTGTGTGTCCCTTTATGAAAACACAAAGAAACTAATTATCAGACAAGTTTCATTTATCAACATTAATTGGGCTGTTCTTGAAACATAACACGCATGTCCTCATCTCCTGACCGTCTCATTCATACTGCCCTCATTGTCTGGACGTCAGATATGCAATGAAGGCAAACGGGGACAACTCATATCCCTTAATATGGAGACAATTCTTGTAATTTGTGAACACAATGTTATTCTGTGTTTCTTTGGCCTCTCATTCACAGTACTGTATTACATATAATAACATTCTATTAAAGGCCACTGATATGTAGACAATACTTCCAGTGAACAAAATTCCAGTTGTGGCCCGCGAATTCTATAATGCAGTTGTTTACGATTTTCTAACTTGTGATGTTCAACTGACTAATTACAACTCGTAGGCAACAACAGGCAGCCAGGGTGAAAAATTTCTGCCATATTTCAAATTGATTACTTAACTTCAAAGGTTTATCGTGAGTTCCAGAAATCAAGCAGTTACCATAAATGATGGACGTAATGCTTTATGAGGAGGCCATAATAAAGTGTACTCCGTCACATTATTGGAGCATACTACAGCTACAAGTATAGTTAACATAAACATACTACAGCTACAAGTATAGTTAACATAACATACTACAGCTACAAGCATAGTTAACATAAACATACTACAGCTACAAGTATAGTTAACATAAACATACTACAGCTACAAGTATAGTTAACATAAACATACTACAGCTACAAGTTAACATAAACATACTACAGCTACAAGTATGGTTAACATAAACATTCTGCAAATACAGTTAACATAAACATACTACAGCTACAAGTATAGTTAGCGCAAACATTCTACTGATTAACATAAACATACTACAGCTACAAATACAGTTAACATAGACATACTACAGCTACCGTATAGTTAACATAAACATACTACAGCTACAAGTATAGTTAACATAAACATACTACAGCTACAAGTAGAGTTAACATAAACATACTACAGCTAAAAATACAGTTAACATAAACATACTACAGCTACAAGTATAGTTAACATAACATACTACAGCTACAAGTATAGTTAACATAAACATACTACAGCTACAAGTAGAGTTAACATAAACATACTACAGCTAAAAATACAGTTAACATAAACATACTACAGCTACACGTATAGTTAACATAAACATACTACAGCTACAAGTATAGTTAACATAAACATACTACAGCTACAAGTAGAGTTAACATAAACATACTACAGCTAAAAATACAGTTAACATAAACATACTACAGCTACAAGTATAGTTAACATAACATACTACAGCTACAAGTATAGTTAACATAATAAACATACTACAGCTACAAGTATAGTTAACATAAACATACTACAGCTACAAGTATAGTTAACATAAACATACTACAGCTACAAATACAGTTAACATGCAACGTGTGAGAGGAAAAGTTGGACTAGCAAGAAACACTCTGCCGTCCAGAAAACGGTGACTTCTAACTTACTTGGTGTATAATGAAGAGAAAATTAAGAGTAAGAAGATTAAGAATGTTTATTACGCATGGATGATCAGATGAAAAACAATTGTATTATTTACAGGACAGTACTGTGGGCACCTTTATAGATAAGAACATAAGAACACAAGACTGGAGGAAATTGCAGCGGGCCTATTGGCCCATACTGGGCAGTCCCGTTTACACCCGACCTCTCTTGCTCATACCAACCTTTATTAATTGAAGCTACCCTATTCGATTTCCAAACAAGTGTTTACTTATCTCGCCCCTAAATCTATTTTTTTATAAACTATTGCTACTTGTTCGTTGCCCCATTGGTTAACTGAAGTACCTTTGCTATACCACCTTTTTTTAACACTGATTTCAATTTCTACACCTCAGTCACATCGCCCCTCAGTCTACGTTTCTCGAGGGAGAGCAAATTCAGATGCTTTAATCTATCTCCATACTCAAGGTTACTAATGCCCGGGATTAATCTTGTCATCCTCCTCTGTATGCTTTCTAAGGATTTGATATTCATTCTGTAGTACGGTGACCAAACCTGAACTGTATATCCCAAGTGAGGTCTCACATGCGCACGATATAGTTTTAGGATAACCTCGCTAGGTTTAACACTAACACTCCCTTGCATGAACCCAAGTACTTTGTTAGCCTCGTTTTGAGTAAATACTCATTGTTCTTTTGGTTTCTTGGTTTAAGATTGCAACAGCACCATTTGCATTATATAAACATTCACCCAAATGTATAATACCGAATTATTCACTAAGTTATTCAACAATGACTCAGTAGTTGTTCATGTTATACAAGCTGAGTCTATAACTTCATGAGGAGTCAGGCGAGGTCAAGCCCACTAAGCACAACAGCCCGCCTGCCGGCTCCCCTTCTCACGGTCACAGAGGCTAGACTCTTACCACAAGTTACCGAGTGAACACCTCACTTAAGTGTTCTCATATATAAGTGCCCTCAAGACACTTACTTGGAGGGACTTCACAATACATTCTCTCCCAAACTAGTACCTGTGTTGATAGCCGCGCCAGTAATAAAGAAAGCCCAGAACAAGTGTATACATCAACCCTGCCACTTAAGAGTTCCAGAACCATTATATATATTTGTGTGTGATGTAAAAAAACACTAACACAAGATTCCTACTCATCATTACCCATAAATCTTTCTCACTGTCGGATTTCTCTATGTCAACGTTGTTCATCTGATATCTGTTTCTCTGTTTACTTCTCCTAGACTAAGTACTTTACATTTTTCCACATTCAATTTTGTTCTGCCATTTTACAGACCAGGCGAAAAATATGTTTAGATATTCCTGTAGTTTTATGGAGTTCTTGTCAGATTTAATTACACGCCCTAGTTTAGTGTCATCAGCAAATTTACTTATGTTGCTGTCTTTTCTTATATCTATGTCGTTTATGTATATAATAAATAGTAATGGTTCAAGTACTGATCCTTGGGGTACTCCACTCGTGACGATACTCCAAACGGATTTTGTGTCATTAATGCTGGCTCTCTGTTTCCTGTCCTGTAACCACACCCTAATCCAGTTTAAAACATCTCCAATTCCATGAGCCTCCACTTCATGTATTAGTCTTTCATGGGGGGACCCTGTCGAAGACCTTGCTAGAGTCAAGGTAAACCAGGTAAACCACATCACAATCGTGTCCTTCATTCACTGATTTGAAAGAAAAAGTTGAAAAGAATGATAATAGATTTGTCAGACATGAACAACCACTTGTGAAGCCATGCTAGGAATCATTGATGAATTTGGTTTCTAGAGTTATTTCGAAAAGTTAGAAATTATTGCTTCCATTAATTTGCCTACAATTGATGTTAAATTAATTTAACGATTTAATAGTCTTGTTCTCTTCTATTTTGAATTTCTTTTTACTCCTATATTTTCGCCTCCCAGGCCCCGTTGTGGGTCGATGACCTGTGCCTGGGTGAACTATTCCCCGTACAAAAAAAAAGTTAGTTGGTGTTATCTCTGATAGAAAACCCCGGTTGTTGATATAATAGAACGTTTCAGGCACATACGTCTGTTCTCATGATGATCATTCCGAAGTAAACTTTACCATAATGGGATGATATATAAGAACATAAGAACATAAGAATGGAAGAAACTGCAACATGCCTATTGGCCAATGCTGGGCAGTCCTGTTTACACCCAATACCTATCGTTTATATACACGTCCCACCTATATTTGAAGCTTCCCAGCATGTTAGAGTTAATGATGATGTTTGGCAACTTGCTCCACTCATCTATTGCTTTATTTCCAAGCAAGTGTTTACCTATCTTGCGCCTAAATCTAAATTTGTCTAATTTACTGTAAAGCCAGTGCTACGAGTTTGCTCCTGGTCGGATAGTTTATGTACCTTTGTTATATCATCAATACAACCCCTCATCTCATAAGCTACCGGGGCCACGTAATCTGGTCGCCGGCCACCCAGGTTTATTTGGCTGACATTTCACTGGGTGGCCAACATATTAATATTTAATCATAGTTAAGTAATTTTACCCCAGTTCACTGTTTCTCTTAGGTAAAATAGTGAAATCAATCACCACTGAGGTAAAAGAGAAGGATTTTTGCGTCTATTGTAATCAATCCACAATAACGTCCCTAGTGGGTAGAGTCTTTGTTCAGTCTCCCTCTGCTCTTTTATGCTAGCTCGAGGTGTCGCTCATATGTCATGTGATAATGGCGTAATTTTTTTTAACAAAATTGCGAACATTATCTGTTTTTGCAGTTTGTAGATAGTTAAACTTTCTTTGACATTTTCTTGCCATGATACTGCGGGTGTGGGGCAGGTGTAGACATGATACTGCGGGTGTGGGGCGGGTGTAGAGATGATACTGAGGATGTGGGGCGGGTGTAGACATGATACTGCGGGTGTGGGGCGGGTGTATGGGTATGATGCTGCGGGTGTGGGGCGGGTGTAGACATGATACTTTGCGGGTGTGGGGCGGGTGTAGACATGATGCCTGCGGGTGTGGGGCGGGTGTGAACCTTGATACTGCGGGTGTGGGGCGGGTGTAGACATGATACTGCGGGTGTGGGGCGGGTGTAGACATGATACTGCGGGTGTGGGGCGGGTGTAGACATGATACTGCGGGTGTGGGCGTTTTGGGCATGATACTCCGTGTGGTAGCACCCTCGCCTGTGCCACCACCTGCTTCCGCCAGGGTCTGATGACGTGTCTAGAGTGTCGCTGTCCCTCTACACTCCACATGCTTACGCCTTGTGTATGTTGATGGCATGGAGTGTGGCGTCCAGAAGATACAACACTTGGCTCCTCTCCATAGAGTCATTCTTTCGATCCGGGGTACCTTGATCCACCCAGCTGTGATTGGGTACCTGACCACGCTGCCGAATTATTATAACTTTTGCTTTAAAAAATAACTCTGAACTCCAAAAGCAACTCTGATGACAATAATATTATATACATGGTGTCTGTGGAACTCGCTCCAGAAACCTTGACACTACACCTTCCTTGGAGTCAACACCGAGATACTGAGACCATGTGTGTTGCAAACTGTGGTGCATTTGAAATTGCTTAGAATACCTAATGCGCTTCCTGTAAGTTATATTGGTAATATAATGCACGACTTACTTAATTCAATTTGCTCTAAGCAAATGAGTCCGTATACGCTAAGTGACAGCTGGGAAGCCCATCTTGAACAACTCAGTATAGTAGGTTGCCTCCTCTACTTCACCAAAACACACATCACCACGGGAGTAAAAGAAAAAGACAGGTTGAGGCAGATGGCCATTGTGCAATTATATATTTTTAGTTTACATGACGTATATGCATCTTTTTTTTTCAGCACATAACACATCATGACAGCTATTTACATCCACCAGCAGTAAAATAACTAGAATGTATCTTTCAATATATCTTGCTCTTGGGGTTGCACTTCTTTTTTTTTCCGATACAATTTTGGTATACTGTATACGCAACTCATTTTATAATTAAATTCTCGCTGTCCATCTCCTGCCTGACTTTGTTGCTTAATATAATTGTTACCAATTTCTTATTAAATTCCCAAATAAATATAATTATTCAATAAAAACATTTTATCTGGACTTATTGACAAAAGAACGATTGGTGAACTCTGGAGGACGATAAGGAGACAGAGCGTTGGACAAAAGTGTTCAGTAATGACCTCATTAATCTCGTGGTAATCAGTGGGATTAAACCCAGATATACATTGTTTTGTTTTTTTACGAATAGCTTCTAGTAAAACATAATGTAGTGAAGGTTGCTTGATTACCGTGGCAGTTGAAACACTTCTGTAAATAATTAACAACACTGGGACTCAGACATCCAACTATTAGTCTGGTACATACCAAGGCCCTAATATCATCCATTTTGTTTCTCATACTTCTACTGTTCGCGTAGTATACATAGTATCTTCGTCCTCTGTAGGTTGTGTTTGTCCAATATTTAATTAACGGTGACTGAGGGTGTGTGTGTGTTTGTGTGTAATAATAATAATAATAATAATTAACGGTTTATTGAAAAAGTTCTGCAGCCCGAAGGCAGAAAATATACATTGGGCAAAAATGACTTATTACATACAAAGACATGGGGTTGGTGGGTCGTTTAACAAAAGCTTTCATTACTGAAAAAAGAAAGGGCATGAATTGAACATACAAATTATTATAGTTTACAGTTGTTGGCCCGGGCCTGGACTGGTCATTGAGACACTAAGTGGTGTGGTGTTCAAATGGTACAGTAACTCGTCCTCGGGTGTTCATATGAAGGACCTCACGTGGTCATGGGGACACCGTGTGGTGTGGGGTGGTGTCACAGTACCTCACTGCTCGGTGATGTTGTGTTATCTCGTAGTCAGGTGCATAGCCTGCCGGCCCTCTATTGTCCCCAGGGTGGGCGGATTAGCACTTCCTGGTCAGAAGATGGTGGTTAGTTCCCAGGGGTGCTTATCTCACTGGTGGGTCACGGCTCTCAGCGGTAACGTAAAATTTTAACAGCTTCACTGCTCACAAAGCTTTGCAAGGCTACAGGATCAGTAGAAAATAATGGAGCCTTACAAGTAGTTACTGAGCAGACGGAGGGAGGGTGGACGTGTCTTCACTCCAGCGGTCTACCTGCTGAGCTGAAGTATCACAATCAGTTCCTATAATGTGTTAAACAGTACAGTAGGTGGCGCAGCATCTTCAGGTGGTTTATTCGCTTAATCTTAGTGTGTCTTTTACAACAGCCAGTCTTGTTAGCGTTTAGAGATCTCCGAGTGATGGTGATAATAACTTTATGGTGTTGTTATTTGATGATGGTGATAACAACTTCATGGTGTTGTTATTTGATGATGGTGATAACAACTTAGTGGTGGTGTTACATGGTGTTGGTGATAACAACTTTATAATGTTACACGATGGTGCAGATAAGATCTTAAGGTAACACACTTCTTTAACTACAGAATTTGTACCTAAAGAGTTGGGTTATTCCGATCATCTCGACAGTGGGAAAAAATTATACGAACACCAAACAGTAAGACGTGTACCACCCCATTAGTCCCGTCTCTTATATGTTCACGACATATTTGTGGGCTTCATACTTAACACACTTTAGTAAAATAATGTACTGATTTTTTCCTAAGCGTAAATGGGTTCATCAAGGAGCGAGAGTTAAGCGGACTGCCTCACGGACTGCCTCACGGACTGCCTCATGGATTTGTCTCATGGACTGCCTCATGGACTGCCTCTGGGACTGCCTCATGGAAGATTCAGCTGAAGCGGATTTATTTCTTAACGTTATTTGATTGATAAGTAACATCTGACGAACAAGGTAAGAAGAGTTTTTAAAGCTCATGCATCACGCTACCTAGATTTTGGAAACAGTATCTTTATCCCTTAACTTCAACGTTCGTTTGACCATACAGTACTAGAAGAACTTCCTTACTATACGAGAAGAAGCAGGATGGGCACGCTAACTGCATTCCCTTACAAACAGCAGGACCTGGCTTACTTGGGGTATTGTAACAATACCTTGTCCTGATAACTAATTAGTACAAATACTAGTATTCCCAGCTTCGCTAGACAATATTGAGGCGAGGACCCAAAATGTAATCCAACTCACTCACTCACTCACCTAAGTCAAGAAATACAGAGGGTTGGTAGGAGTTTACTTTTCGTTTAAGACCACTAACACGGGCAGCAACGTGAAGGACTTGAGAGAAAGTTGTTCCATGAAAAACAGAATCCTCCGAGGGACATCATACCTACTATGTATGTCACAGGTGAGGTTCTTTATAGACTATACCCGAGCCCTCCTGTATATCACGAAGAACTAACTTGAAGTAGTGTAGAATGAGGGTCTCGGGTTCACCCCCGGGGGCGCTTAATGGACAGAAATACGGAAAGAGAAAATCCCTCCATAGAACTACTTGCTGCCATCCATATCGTAAAAAGGTGAACATTAACCACATGATGTAACTTATAACGCACTAAAGAAAGAGAATGTAGCCCCTTGTAGCGGACACTCGGGGCCCAAGTTGGCAGGGAGACAAATAGTGTAATAAAAACCCTACGGAAATTTACCTTCTCCCGGGAGTACTGACGTCGACAACCCCTCCGGCAGGAAAAAAAGGGACACCCCTCAATAGGACCTTTATCACGAATGACTCCCAGGGATGCACGAGCTCCGAGCACCTGGGACGATAAATTTCTACGGGGATATTTCTGTGAGTTAACCTGTCGAAGATCTGGAGCCATCTTCATGTGCAGACAAGGGAACGGTGACATTACTTTGTCTCCCGTTTAGAGAATCAAAAGCAACGCATCATCAACTAAAGCAAAGTTTGGTGTCATCCACATGGCCCTCATCAATGCCCTACACACACACACACACACTTAACATAGTACTGATATCCACAGACTAGCTTGATGTCACACACTCAGTTAATAAACACAACAATAAAAACAAATCGATCACAAAAAATACACACGAAGACAACAAAGAAAAGGGATACTATGCATTGATCATCTCATGTTAATATTAGAGGTGATGAAGCAGCAGACCAGCTAACAAAAGAAACAACCTGTAATGTATCTCCAACACCTTCTACTGCATTACCAGTTACTCTGTTGTGGCTACAGCAGAAGGTGAAGTGATAGCCATAGCACGATACCATATTCTAGCTCCAGACGACCTAGTGGGAGTCAGCCCGAGTGCAACTTGGCATGCAACTGTAACGCAGGAGGAGCCAGAACACGTCATGCAACTGTGAAACAGGAGGAGCCAGAACACGTCATGCAACTGTGATGCAGGAGGAGCCAGATCACGTCATGCAACTGTGAAACAGGAGGGAGCCAGAACACGTCATCTGCAAATGTGATGTGGGAACCAGCACACGCAATGCAACTTCTGTGATGTGGGAGGAGCCAGAACACGTCATGCAACTGTGATGCAGGAGGAGCCAGATCACGTCATGCAACTGTGACGCAGGAGGAGCCAGGCACACGAAATTAAACTGTGACGCAGGAGGTGCCAGCACACGAAATGAAACTGTAACGCCAGTTGGAGGCAACACACGCCGGGAATAAGAAGGGCGAAAGATGGAAGACTTGAGGATATAAATTAAACTAAAAGTTGTTGTTATGTTGTAAATCCTACTGACAAACTCCCGGGAAAAGAAAATATGTATATTCATTATGTGCCGAAGAGTATTGAAGTCAACTACACCATTACCACAACTTAATGAGAGGATCAAGATAATCTGACTCCGATAATACAGTGACCCATTAGTCAGGACCTATAACTACGTTTTTTAAGAGCATCAATCTGTTTGGAACACTTTAGAGTTTAAATAATGTAACCTGCTGAGACTTAACCTTCAAGCGATAGTTCTCTCACTTCAGGAACTTGTATTATATGTTTCATAGACCATAATAAACTAAAAGCCAGTCGGGAGAGGCTCGTCACCTCTGCTGCTCAACCCAGAGTCCAACTTCTAAATAGTTTTGTTTATTAATAAAACAACTTGTGACGTTGATAATGTGATTCAACTTAGCGTCTTTAAATATCCATGTGACGTGTGTGTTCACCCCATTGCGAAACAGCTATCGTAAATTTGGACCAGAGTCGTCAAACATGGTGATGGATTCCCCGGGTGATACTGAGAGGACTAACAATAATAGCGGGATGTATTTAAGGGGCAATAACGCCCTCCAAGCTGCCAATATTGATTACTTCCGGGTTATGGAAGAGAAGAGGCCCAGGTGAGCTGCTACTTTTTCTGTCCCAAATTATCGCATAACACTAAAATAGGTTTAGGTTGACAATAATGGAGGCGGTATGTAATGGAAGCTAAAAGGTGACCTGACCGTTAGATAGATAAAACTGTTAGTAGTTAAAATTGATATGAACAACACGTGTTCATTGCCTTGGTCCTCCACACACAGGGAGGAGAAATGAACCAATCAGCTGGCGGATATTGGAGGCTACACAAGTAAATTTAACCACAAACACCGAGACATAAATACTGTGTTGTGTGGTCACCATGCACCAGAGACGCTGAGGCCACTCCCCGATACAACCTCCACGAGAGGAAGTAACAGTGATACACTCTGTACACAACATAGACAATAATACATCTTGGTGGAAGGGTCAACCTAGCCCCTGTGTGTGACCAAGTGAACTCTGGCCCTACTAACTGTGCCAATAACATACAGTATTAACTGATGATGACGTCTGTGAATCATGAAAAAATTAAAGATTTTCTTTGGTGAGTTTTACTCAAATGTTAACTGTATTTTTTCATGGGATCAATATTATTGTTCAGTTTTATCTATTCTTATTTGGACTGAGTTGATACTCATCTTATATGGTTCCATAAAATATAATTTGATTTCCTTATAAAGTTTATCTTAAAAAATAATTTTATAAATCTTCAATTTATTATTATTATTATTATTATTATTTTTATTATTATTATTATAGTATACTTTTATTAACTTAGCGAAACTGGGTCAGACCCCAACTTAGATGTTAAGTCGTGACTGCATGAACCTCGAGGGGTAACAGGCTTGAGTCACTTTGGTCACCAGTCGAATTGACGTGCCAAGCTGACCACAAATTGCCGCAGACAGAGTTCCTGTACAATTCTGCCTCATCCCTTTTCTGCTCTCCTCTCTCACTTTCTAATTCTCTTGTTCTCTCTCTCTCTCTCCGTTTTTATTCTTTCTCCCATTTCCCTCTATTCTATTCTTTGACACTCTAAAGTTTTAAAATGAAAAATGTCATCTATTGCTTTTTCAGTCTGTTGTAAATTGTGTTAATAACGTACAGTTGAGGCAGGGTCGACGGCTAATACATATTATTTTGTTCAAACTTCTTTCATCCTACCTTGCGGGCTCATATTTTAAATGACACACACACACACACACACACACACACACACACTGCTACTTTCCTGTCACTCGGAATCGATTATGACGACCATCCAGCTCTGATGATGTGAGTTATGAGGGATGTCAGCTACGTTGGTGAGTTCTGAGGTGCCAAAATAGTCCGATACGGGACCGGTATGTTCGTTCACAGATGTAGCGCATGTGGAGGGCTACATCTAGTGCGGGTGGGGCGGCGGCAGCGTTTATCGGACGTTGGCACTTGTCTGCTTCGGTATGCAGTCGGGCTAACTCGAAAGTATTGACACCTTCTTGTGCGGTGCTCCTCCAAGCATTACGGTGTGGAGTAATCGTTTCCCAGATGAGGGGGTCGATTTGGCACATTTTCAGGTTTGTATTAAGACTATCATTATACCCTTTCAGTTGTCCGCCGGCATTATGTTTACTATTCGATAGGTGACTATAAAGTAGCTGCTTTGGCAGTCTACTGTCGCCCATACGGGTAACACGGCCAGTCCAGCATAGTTGTTCATGAATAATGGTAGCCTCGATGCCCCCACAGTTGGTGTCAGTGAGAATATTGCCATTTGTTCTCTTGTCTTCCCAGCGAACTCGGAGGATGGAATGTAGACTACATTGGTGAAAGATTTCAAGTGCCTTGAGGTGCCTCCTGTATGTGACCCATGTCTCGCTGCCATATAGCAGGGTGGGGAGGAACACTGCTCGATATACGTGCAACTTTGTAGAAAATTTTAGCTCCCTACAGTTAAAGACATGGGTACAGAGTCTGACAAAGGCTTGAGATGCACATGTGATCCGATGCTGAATCTCTTGATCGATGTCCACCATTGGTGGACAAGTGGGAACCGAGATACCGAAAGTGGGTAACATTAGAGAGGGTAGTACCATTAAGCTGGGTGGATGGTGGTGGTGTGGCTGAACCAGGGGCAGGCTGAAAGAGAATCTGAGTCTTACATACATTCACCTCAAGACCGAAGTGTGCAAACGCATCAGCATAGGTGTTCAGGATCTCCTGTAGGTCACGTTCAGTATAAGCGACAAGGGTGAGGTCGTCTCCATACTGAAGTTCAGTAATGGAAGTTGCTGATACCTTTGTTTCTGCCTGGAGTCGTCTCATACTGAAAATACCCTTCATCCGGTACTCGATGTCCACCTCACTGTCTAAATTGGCACTTGCACGAGTAAGGAAGGCAGCCAGGAAAATGGAAAAGAGAGTTGTTCCCAGTACATATCCTTGTTTTATCCCCGTTTGGATGGAAAAGAACTCTGACTGGGTGCCATTGTGCAGCCAAAGTGGATGAGGGTCCACCAAAGGGCTTCCCTGTTGACCGAGTCGAAGGCCTTGGTCAGGTCAGTGAAGGCCATGTACAGGTCACGACTATGTATCTGGTGGGCAGCAAAGATCATGTCAGTGGTGCCACGTGAAGGTCTAAGGCCATATTGAGATTCTGGGAGAAAGTTTCCGCCTTAGGAAGAATCTGTTTAGGAAGATTCGGGCGATAAACTTAGCGGCTTTGGACAGCAGCAAGAACCCACTGTAGTTGCCACAGTCTGACCGGTCTCCCTTGTTCTTATTTATATTGACGATGGAGTCGTCTTTAAGAGCTTGGGGATTTCTTCCTTTTCCCATATATTCTCCAGGAGAGAGTGGAGAAGGTTGGTAAGCAGAGGTCCTCCTACTTTATACACCTCGGCTGGGATTCCATCAGGCCCTGAGGCTTTGTTATTTTTCATCAGTTTAATGGCAGACACTTCCTAATCCAGTGATAGAAGATAGCTAAGGTAGGTCAGCTTTGAATGTTGAGGGACCTGCTGGGTAGTCAGGACATGCACATCGGTGTTTCAGTTGAGCAGTAAATGGTAGTGCTTTTTCCAGCGCTGAAGGGTGCCTTTTATGTCTTTAATTAGGAAGTTACCGCCGGATGAGCGGAGGCTGCACCATGCGTGACTGGCCTATAAAATGTTTTAGTGGTATTGAAATATTTGAGCATCTTGTGGTGATTTGCAAGATTCTGTGCTTCACATGCTTATTTTTAACCCTCTCATTCTTTAGATTGCGCTGGCTGCTGCTTTCTTCTTGTAGATGGTATCAGCTTTCGTCCGAGAATGAAGGTTTTTTTGCCAGTCCTTTAAAGCAGCACGTTTATGTAATAATTGTTTATCAGACAAAAGAATACAACCCAGAGAAAAACAACACATATAGTAGCAAGCAGATAAGCAGGTGTACACCCACGTAAGTTGACCCAGCCTACAGAAAGTAAAGTATAGTAAAAGTTTTAATTGTTGGATTGTAAAGTGAAAAAACTTGGTAGCGTGGCTGATTAGTTATTTGACCGTTCATATGTTCTGAGGGGAAGTCTGCAAAACACCACTTCCAATACAGCTATTTATTAGTTAAGTGAATGGCATGGGCACATTAATAGATCATTATGTTGGCGTTACTAAATGATGACTCCCGGACACAAACATGAAATGGATACACTTCCCACTGAAAGTAACTCACCCTATTGATCGCTCTGACAATGACTCACGTGTGACCTGAGGGAGGCCCAGCGGCTGGGGAATGTGTCTGCAGGTGCTGCTGAAGAGAATTTTCCCGGCGGGTGCTAACTGAGGACTCGGTCTGGGAAGGGAAATCCCCCTCAGGACCTAGACTTGTGACGAGTGTGACTCCGTCTGCCTGTGAGTTCTGTCTCTCCCTGATTCACAGAATGAGCTGTAGGCCCCTTATATTGGAGGTGTTAGGGCGGCAAATGTCTTCACTAATCTGGATGTGTCTGGCCAGTTGTGTGTTTAATTAGGTGCGTGGTGTTGGCTGGAGGGTGTTTCTTGAATTATCAAGGTCATGACGCCGGTTTGACTAATAACACGGCAGCGAGAACTTTGTTTTATTGTGACCGTGACCACTGTTGGGCCAGGTGTTAATCTCACTTTACATACTCTAGGGTGGGTCAACTTACATACATGTGAGTACACTTCCTTATCTAGTTGCTGCTATATGTGTTGTCCTTCTCTGGGCTGTGTGCTTTGGTCTGATAAACAATCATTACACCTACTGCTTATACCAAGGCTTCCATACCAGAGAACTGATGACACATATAGACAGTGATCATGGTAATATAATGTACAGTATCTATAATAGCCCCCGAGGCGATAATACAACTTCACATTTTACTAACAATAACTGCCACTACCGGTAGCACTTCCCTCATAGTTACTGATATGTATGTTTTTCTACTAGCTTGGTTTGGTCTGACAAAACTCACTATATTTATCATCGACGAGTATATTGATTTCCGGGTCTTTTTAATCAAACCAGTGCTGGTGTATTCTTTCGATCTGGCCGAGGGTGTCTCTGCAGATTTTTGTCATGACAGTCCCGAGAATATCTTATTCGGCACTGGGATTTGAGTTGTTTGTTGTCGGGTTGCTTATGAGCCCATGTTCGAACTGTTCTCTGAAAGCATGGGCTACCGCTGGCTCCTCTAGACATTTAGTGTTAAAACTTCTTCAGGAGGCTTGATGCCTACGCCAGTTTGGGGCGACGTGAAGATGATCAGTGTCGCAGTGGTGTGAGCCATGCATGGCTCCGGTGATGAGGACATCTCGGCGATCTCTTTCTCTGACAATGATGGAGTCAATGATATCCCAGTTTTTGAATCATGGATGTTGCGACGAACCCTTGAATTTGTCGGCCTGCCTAAACAAGGTATTGGTGATAGTGAGGTTGTGTGCACCACACTTGCTGAGGAGGAGTAGGCGGATGGCATTACACTTGCCTCGCCCATTTTTCCCTTATGGTTCCCTGTCAATTATCAGCATCTCTGCGTACTCTGGAATTGAAGTCACCAGTGTTGGGGCGTATGCATTTTTGAAAAAGGCAAGACGTGAGCGATTCAGTGGGACTCGGAGCGTCATGAGGCGCTCGTTAATCCCAACAGGCATTTCAGTTAGCGGATGGCAAAGCCAACTCCATAGAAGCGGTTACTCTCCGCAGCAGGCTTCCCTTCCAGAAGAAGGTATAGCCAGAACCCCGTTTTGTGAGTTGACCCTCATCTGGCAGCCGGGACTCACTAATGGCTGCTATGTCAATGTTCTTCCTAGCCAGCTCTTTTGACACAAGGGCGGTTCTTCTTTCAGGAGGCTCATTTGTGCCAGTATCCAGAAGTGTCCTGACATTTCATGCAGCAACTGTGAGAGGTTGTATAGTTTGTTTTTGTTTTGATCTGTAATTATGATTCTGTTTTCGACCGTATAATAATGTCCTTACTGGGTGCGGTTACCCAGTCAGGTTGGTTCTTTAGGCAGGCTATGTTTAAGCCACCTTTTCTAGCCCCTCCTCATTTGCGGCGAGTAGAGTGGTTCCTCGAAAGCGCTGCTCAGTCGCACAGACAGTACCGGATTGCACTGCTGCCTAGATCCCAGTGCATAAACGACCATCTTATCTCTGCAGCCCATGTGCAGAGTTGTGACGAGTCAGGGGCTTCTGGTAGTCATCTCTGCCTGTACCCGACGCCACTCGTCCGTCGCAATAGGACTTTTGGGGGTATAGGGGTTTTAATGATGGTGATGAGAGAGGTATGATGAGCTGGTTGATGGCTGTATGTGAGTTGATTTATATAGTGAGGCAGGAGTGCAGGCTAGAACCACACATCTTGGCTCCAATAGTGCAAGTATTGCAGAGACTGGGGAGAGGAAGAGTTGTAATGGACTGTCGATAGCCCAGTTTGTTGGGGTTCACCTCAGTAGCCAGTTCATCGTGCATTGCCTTCGTTCCCCGGTGTAGTCATTGGGTTCCCAAGGTGGTCACCTCCTCCGCCTATTTTTCGTTCAGGGTTTATTCCTGTATCCATATACCTACCACGGTTAACCTGCAAGAAAGCAGAGGGGTAGTGGTTGGAAGGCGCCAGGACGTGTCCACATGCCAGTGGGCCTGTCACCGTCCCTCTGGGGCCCATTGCTACTCCGAGATCCCCTGCTGGTCTAGCCTGGGCCCACGAGGCTCCCAGTTACCGTGTTCTGCCACAAGGAGGCACAGCAGGAGTCTTGATGGTGAAGAGGTTGAGTTCTGGCAGGGGAAGACTTATGCAAGTTGCTTCTCTTTTCACCACGAGGGCTAGCCAGCGGCGGTAGTTGAAAGCGAGAGGGGGCAAGCAGTGCTTGCACCTTAACATTAACGGGTAGACAGTGCGTATTTTCAAGGTGTCAGTGACTGTAAGTGCCAGACTTGTAAATGTGTGTGTTCCAGTGGCACGATATCGTCGCACCGACCTGTTTCGGCTGAAGTCTGGTGCTGGCTATCCTCCACCCCACACCAACACTCTACTAAAGGCGCTGAGTATCTTCCACAACCGCGGCTGCAGAAGGGGTCGCCGCATTCCCAGGCGAATCCCTATCATCACACCGAGCAAGCATAGGAAAGTCAAGCCAGTTCTTGAAAGACAGTGTACTCACTATGAAGTGCCGCGACTATGGTACAGCCTACCATCCCTACTGCTGTCCAATGTCACATCTTTATGCAACAAGGTGGAGGAGGTCAGTGTCACAGTGCAGTCAGTTGGTGCAGGTATTGTGGCGTTTACCGAGGCGTGGCAAATTGTTCCTGAGATCTGTGCCATAGAAAACTATAAGTTATTTCACCACCTTAGAAAGGACAGGAGAGGTGGTGGTGTAGTTCTGTACTGTCGCAGTGACCTCAAACCATCACCCCTAGGTGTTAATGTACCTGAAGATGTAGAAGCCTTGTGGGTTCAGGTCACTCCCACCTCCCACCCCCGCCAGCTTGCCTCCCTCATTGTCTGTGTATGCTATCATCCCCCCCGCGCACCAACCGCCAATGTACTGATTACTCATATTATAGACACTGCTGACTCCCTGAGATCCAGATTTCCATGTGCTAAACTAGTGATATGCGGTGACTTCAATGAGTTAGACATCAGTGACATCACCCAACACCTCCACCTTACACAAATAGTTGACTTTCCCACACATGGCAATGCCACCCTTGACCTCATTATGACTGATCTCGGTAACCACTACCTTCCCCCCCAGCCGCTGCCTCCCATGGGACGCAGCCCACACCTGTCCCTGCTGTGGTCACCTACCCCCACCTTCTCACCACCGCCAGTTGCCACCAGGACTTACCGACCCACCCCCGACTCTGCTCTGCGGCGTTTTGGACAATGGATAACCCGGTATCCCTGGACTGAAGTGATCACGGTAGACGATGTGCAGAACAAGTGGGATAATTACCTGGACACTATCACCAAAGCCTACCACCACTTCTTTCCAGCCAAAACACTGAGGATCCACCCCGATGATGTCCCGTGGATTACGCCCCGCATAAAAAGACTTATTGAACAACGCAACAAGGCATACTACACCAACAACCGCCTGTACAAAAGTCTACGTAACCAGGCCATCAGGGAAATCAAGTCTGCCAAAAAGACTTATTATCCCAGAAAAGTTCACGGCCTCAAGGAAGTCGGCATCGGTCAGTGGTACTCCAAGGTAAAAGATCTCTGTGGTCTCAACCGTCAGTCTCCCACACTTCCTTTCATCTCACATTTACCTAGTGAGGAGGCAGCTGAGATAATTAATAACCATTTTGCTACCATATGTCATACCTTACCCAGTCTTGACCTCACTCTCCTCCCAGCTTACTTACCTTCCCCCTCCCAGTGTTCAACCATATGCATTCGCCAACAAACTCCTAAATTTTAAATCCCAACGCTCCACGATCCCAATTGACCTCCCAATCAAAATATACAAGGAGTTTGCAGTCGAACTTGCCACCCCTCTCTGTTCTATTATTAATGCATCCCTCAGACAAAGCAAATGCCCTAATGAATGGAAAACCGCATTTGTTACCCCCATCCCCAAGGTCACCACCCCACAGTCCCCTAACGACCTCAGGTCAGTTGCCATTACCCCCATACCCAGTCTACTATGTGAAGACTTTGTTTTTGAGTGGGCATTTGCCAGTATCTGTCAGTCAATTGATCCACAGTAATTTGGCAATATGAGGACCTCCTCTACATCACACTACTTGGTGAGCTTTCTGGATTTTCTGCACAAAAACTTTCAGAAATGTAAGACATCACTGGCCGTTGCCCTTGTGGACTTCAGGAAGGCATTTGACCTTGTTGATCACAGCACAGTTATTGCACTAGGGCTGCCCACCAACCTGGTCTCATGGCTCACTGATTTCTTGAGTGGACGTCACCAGGCAGTGAGGTATTAGGGCTTGGTCCCCACATTCCAACACCTCACCTGCGGTGTTTACTTGGCTTAAGATTCCTACTTGTCATTACTCCTAAATCTCTCTCGCAGTCGGATTCCACAATGGCATCGTTGTTCATCTGGTAACTGGTTTCCCTGTTTACATCTCCTATACTGAGTACTTTACATTTGTCCACATTGAATTTCATCTGCCACTCGCTCATTATAGGAGATGTAAACAGGGAAACCAGATACCAGATGAACAACGATGCCATAGAGAAATCCGACTGCGAGAGAGATTTAGGAGTAATGATAAGTAGGAACCTTAAGCCAATTATACAATGTGTTTTTGCTCGTAACAAGGCTAATAAAGTACTTGGGTTCATACAAAGGAGTGTTAGTTACAAGACTAGCGAGGTCATCCTAAAACTGTATCTTGCTCTTGTGAGACCACACCTGGATTACGCAGTTCAGTTCTGGTCACCGTATTACAGAATGGACATAGAATCCTTGGAAAGAATTCAGAGGAGAATGACAAGACTAATCCCGGGCATTAGGAACCTTGAGTATAGAGATAGGTTAAAGCATCTTAATTTGCACTCCCTTGAGAGACGTAGAGCGAGAGACGACCTGATAGAGGTGTATAAGTGGAAGGCAGGGCTAAACAAAGGGGAAATTACAAAGGTACTCAAACTATCCAACCAGGAGCGAACTCGTAACAATGGTTTTAAATTAGACAAATTTAGATTTAGGGGTGAAATAGGTAAACACTGGTTTGGAAACAGAGTAGTGGATGAATGGAACAAGTTACCAAATATCATCATTAACTCGAATACGCTGAATTGCTTTAAACATAGGTTGGATGCTCATATGAGCAATAGGGGTTGGGTGTAAACGGGACTGCCCAGTATGGGCCAATAGGCCCGCTGCAGTTTCCTCCATTCTTATGTTCTTATGTTATGTAATATTATTATTGTTGTTATTATTACATTTTCATCCCCCAGGCCGCGATGTGGTTAAGTGACCTGTGCCCGGGTGGGCGACACCTGTATAATAACATATGTATCACTAACGCACGTGAGCCCTGGAACAGATGGAGAGGTGTGGTACAGGCACCGACAAAAGTCTGTCGCCTCTCCTGCTGTTCAGGAACCACGAGATTCAGACTCGTGAACCAGAAGCAGTAGATAATGATGCATTTAACTGTATTTAAGTGCTTCGGGTTCATGAGTCTGAATCTCAAAGTTTGTGGAAGATAGGCGACAGGACTTTTGTGGGTGACTATACATCTTCTTAACTCGTGGTACTGTACTGTAGTGTACGTCTGTGTAGTGGTGGTAGTTCTTGGTAACATATTCAACTAAAGACACATACTGTAGGTTAAGTATAGGAGTCAATGTTATTGTTCCTTATTAAATAAAATCATGTCACCTCACGTCATGAACTTGTCGTGAATGCCTCAAGCTAAGTGTTTTCAGCGTTCAGTTTTATACTGCAGAATAAAATAATAACATATATGGTGAGGTGTGAGAAGGAACAGCAAGTAAAATATGTGGCCTACATGTAAAAGACAAACATAAAACAAGACTTTGAAGAAGTGAGGGTCTTGTGGGTATGAGGAACATTCTTATTAATTCACTACTAACCAGACACCGGCAAATACTGCCATGTTCAACACATGTTACTTTCCAGCTACAAGTCACACAACAGCACAATCTTTTTCACAACTGTCACTCACAATGTCTTACACCTTGTGGTTACAATATATACTGTATATATATATATATATATATATATATATATATATATATATATATATATATATATATATATATATATTTCATGTAAATCCACAATGAAAACGTGGATAAGATAAACTTGATAAATCACGAAAATGGAAACAACGGAGTATTTCATGTTTGTTCAAGACATCTTATGCGCCAGTTGCCCTGAAGATGTCTTGAATAAAGACGAAAGCTGTACTCGTTGTTTCCTTTTCCCGTGTGATTTTATCAAGATATATATATATATATATATATATATATATATATATATATATATATATATATATATATATATATATATATATATATATATATATATATATATATATATATATATATATATATATATATATATATGCTGATAACCACAAGGAAAGAAGAAGAAAACACATACCGAAGCATTCAACATGAATTTGAGTAACGGCTTGTACAAGCTGGACAATTATGTAATTAAGAAGATTTTGTGACCAGGTGAGAAGGCCGGGTCACCTGACCATCTGACCTGACCACCAACTGTTGTGTGCTATTTAAAGATTAGTAGGGTCATTACCAATACCTGACCATTGTGGACCTGGTCTCACCCTCCTCTGTATATACACCTTGGATTTGTATTTCTCTAGTCTGTACTCACCCCTGAAGATGTGAATTACACGAAAGCGCTTGGGAACTTCGTGTTTTCTTCTTTCTTTG
>NW_024719328.1:814721-838341 GCF_018991925.1 Homarus americanus
GTACTGTACCAGTCCACACACAGGGAGAACCAAGTCCTGTATCTCTCATACTTACGGACTAAACTACCTCGTGTGAGACGCCACGTGATTAAAGCACATTTTATGGCTATTATAATCTGGTCAACCTTCGTATTGTGGCGACAACTTTGAGGTTATGAGGTAATGAAACAGTAAATAGCCGAGGAGAGTTTCAACTCGAATTGAGTAAGTACTTATACATGAAGTAAAGTGTTCAAGGTTAGTGTCAGTCAGTCCTGTAACTATTTAACTATTATTTGTATATTGAATGAAGAGAATTATAAGTTCGTATCTAAGGAATCATTACCGCGTCAGACACTCTACACATTCCCTTCAAATATGAATCCTATAAATGTATATTTTACTGGCGACTTGAACACAGCGCCTAACTCATAAGAGGTATGTCAGTGGGTGAGTGTAATGTTAGTGCTCATGTGTCATACCTTTCGCCAAGTCTCTATTGTCTCCCTATAGACCAGTATGATCCCGTCACTGACAGCGAGTATTTAACTACAGTATATCACAATGGGGGCCAGATAGTGTCACGTGTGTAGTTAGGTTCAATGATGTGTGTTAGTCATGTAAGATACTCTCCTCAGCCCGCATTTATGTTGAATTCCAAGAGAAAACCCATATAATATAAAACACGAGAAATATATTAAAATATTTGAGGTCATTTAATGACCCTGTATGTGTGTGTGTGTGTATGTGTGCGCTCTCTCTTAATAATTGCATATCACCCCTATAAAGGAGTAATTAAACACGATTGGCGGGTTAGTGAAGTAGAAGGTGGTGTGTAGGTCAAGTGGGGCACACTGCCTCAGGTTAACACTTTCACACAACTCACTTGAGTATTCATAGTATATGAGGAAGAGTGGGAGCTTCTGAGAGCAAAAGAAGACGAGCATTGCTAGTAGCCAGATGTTGATGACTTAACGATATTGACGAAAAGTTGGGAACAGAATTGATGTTGTTTTGTTGAGTGGAATAGAATGATAAAAGCCCCGTAACTCCGCATATCAAAACTTTCGCCTAAATTCACAGGTCCACTCCTGATTATTGCGAAAGAACATGGAAACAAATTCCCTGTAGTTGAGCCAACGACAAACATCAGTAGCGGGAGACTTACCACCTCTACGTGTAGGCTTACACGCCTGTTCTTCGTGGAACCCTAAAAAGCTTGGCCTCATAAGCCACTCGAACCAGAAAAGCTCTTAAGTATGTCCTGCTTCAATCTGAACACTGGGAGTTTTTCACGATGGTCTATCCTGGTTCTCACCTACCCATCTCTCCTCTCGTGGCCCTACACAGCTTGGGAAGCAGTTGAGACTTCCTGTACAGCTCTCTCGCAGGACTGAGTATGAACAGAGAAAGCATCCGCCTTGAGCGGAGTTTTCCTGAGTTCCTCGGGCTCAGTCAAGGTCATCTTGCAGGTGATAATAGGCTCGTAAATATTCTCTGATTCCCAGTTGATGAGATCCTCAGGCGGAGTGGCTTGCAGATTGACTTTGGGATTTTTATGGGGCCTCACTGTCGTATCATCAAAGTCTCTTCCTTCTCTGATCTCTATCTGCCTCACACCAAAAGCTCTCTGATGGTCATCCTCACTGCTCAAGAATGAAGCCAGGATGTTCTCAGGATGTGCGTGATAAGCTCCTCTTATCACTGCGCGGTAGCAACAGCCGCATCCCCAGCAGACATCATAAACACGGAGCTTTAGTTGCCCCTCTGGGCACCTAAGGTCAAAAGCTGTCCACAATGAAACAGCTATGCACACCCTGCAAGATCTCGAACAACAGACTAACATCTCTACAACCCTTCGACAAACCATATCACTTCAGAACGCCCGTATGAATAGTCTACTCAAGCGCGTAAGGCACTTCGAAGGAAAGCTACCTACATCTCCTGAAGACACCAGGAATAATGTACATTTTCATTGGCATCAAAAACGTGGTCTATTTAATTTTGTTGGTTTAATAAGTAACACGCCGTTTGGTATTGCAGCCGCAGATATAGCTAAACTAGGGAAACGAATGAACACAGTTTCAGAAACGGTCACGAAACAGAATAGGGTCATTGCACAGTCCTACAAGGCAGTATAACTTTGAATCTCAGATGAATGCCATTCCTGACGAAACTAATCACCTAACTCGTATCTTTCTTGAGCATAACGTGGAATATTATTACCCCTTATTACATGGCATTTGGAACCATTTTCATTTAAGGTGAATGACGATCATTTAGGCCTTAACAGAAAAATTGAACTAATAGCGGCTTCAGAGGAATTTTCGTTAGACGCTGTGACTAAGGATGAAGTCCTAAATCATTATAAGTCAACATATTTACACTTACATGTATGTCCTGCTTATGCTTTCGCTTTCACCCGGGCTGCAATATTTTTATTTTTTTTTTCCAAATCAAACCAGTGTGATACTCATATGTCAGGATGTAGGTAAACATTTACTGGTAGAAGGTTATCATGTAGCACCGGACTATTGTGAGCTTAGTTGTAATGCAATCACAAGCTTGCCTTCTCACCATCATCTTGCATTTGTATCAAACATTACTTCTGAACTGGTACCCATACCATTTTTACTGAACATTAATTTAAACAACCTTCACATTGTCTCTAATAAGCTTAAATATCTGTCTTACGTTAATGTTTTTTACGGGTATTAACCCACCCGGACACAGGTCACTGACCCACATCGGGGCCTGGGGGGCGAAAATGTAATAATAATAATAATAATAATAATAATAATAATAATAATAATAATAATAATAATAATAATAATAATAATAATAATAATAATAATAATAATAATAATAATAATAATGATAATAATAATAATAGTAATAATAATAATAATAATAATAATAATAATAATAAATAATAGTTTTAATAATTCATAATAAATAAAATTTATGATAAAAAACAAAAATAAAATAATAAAATAATGATGATAATAATTCAGTAACTAATAATAATAATAATTTTAATAATAAAGAACTATAAATCCAAAAGTGAGAAACGATATATGTATGTTGTGTTGTCAATGGTAAGAGAAACAATTGAGACCCTGCAATTGTGTGTAAATGAAGCAGAAAGACAGATCAGCAACCTGGGACTTGGTCACAAATTTCGTGATGCCATATGGCAGCAGGGTCTACCATTAGACAACTCATTATGCTTCCAATATCTTCCCAGGCGGTAGTACCTCCCTGTTTGATAGCTGCCTACAGGATTCTCTTTTTTTGTGTTTATCTTCCGGAGTAATCCTACCTGGTTTCATCATACCTGCCATTATATTTGTCCAAAAGGCATTGAAAAAGCATGTGCAAGATGCAACAGTTTAGCTAAAGCACACTCTATGTAACATGATTAGGTATACCTAGGATTTAAACCACAAGGACCCGGTTGGTGGTGGCCGAGTGTTGTAACAGCACTTTTGTTTTTATATATGTTCACCAAATTGAATAACACCAACTTATTCACCAAATTATTCACCAAGAGAGTCAACATGTTGTTTACGACAGATACTTGGCTTGCAAGTCTCTCAAAGGTCGCGTGCAGGTCAGCTGATTTGCTAGTATTTATTTCCTCTGCATTTGTGTCAACCTGTGTCATTATTTCAAATTTACTTACATATACATACCTTTTGTGAGTTAAATGATATCTAGCAAATCACAGTTTAATGTGCAAATATTGAGAAACATTATTTTTATTGTCAAATTGATATGGTAATTAAGTTTAGATATTCCTAGCTAAGATTAGGAGTGAAAATGTTTTAAATATTTTGTCAACATCTCACAAATTTTCATATAAGCGACCAAGGGGAAATGTAACAATGCCATGTTTTTTGGAGTAAATGGTGTCATGTTTTTGAAGAAATACATAAAAAATCAGCTTTGACAAAGATTACCTGCCATAATGCCTACACGGCAGAATAATGAGGGTGATCTCGGGATTGTGAAGTGAAGAAAGATAATAGCGTGGCCGATTAGTTATTTGGGCGTTAATATGTTCTTAGGGGAATTCTTTTAAGCAACACTTCTAAGTACAGCTAGCTGAATGATATGAACACATTAATAAATCATTATATCGACGTTACTAGACAAAGACTCTCGGACACAAACATGAAATGGATACAGTTCCCACCGTAAGTAACTCACCCTTGGATAGCTCTAACAATGACTCACGTGTGACCTGAGGGAGGCCCAGCGGCTGGAGAATCTGTCTGTAGGTGCTACTGAAGAGAGTGGTCCCGGCGGGTGCTGGACTCTGTCTCCTGTGGGAGACTTTGCTAGCTGGGGACTCAGAGTTGTGGAGGGAAGTCCCTCTCTGGACCCTGACTTGTGACGAGTGTGACTCCGTCTGCCTCTGAGTTCTGTCTCTCCCTGTCTGACTCACAGAAGGAGCTGTAGGCCCCTTGTATTGGAGCTATCAGGCTGGTAGATGTTGTCACTAATCTGGGTGTGTCTGGCCAGGTGTCAGGTGTACTGGCTGGTAGGATAGTTTCTTTTATTGACAAGGTCATGACACTGGTTTGACTAATCACATAGTGGTGAGAACTCTGTCTCAATATGACCATGACCTCCGTTGGATCAGGTCTTAATTTCACTTTAATTACTAAGGGTGGGTCAACTTACCTGAGTGTACACCAGAGCATCTAGATACTGTTATCTGTGTTGTTCTTCTCTGGGCTGTAAGCTATGGTCTGATAAACAATCTTTACAACAGTTTCCCACTAACCAGGCATACCAGGAAAGCTTGAGGCATGAACCAATCACAGTGGCCTATGTGTGTGACATCATAGGCCTAACTGTGTTGATTGGCTGGGGGCTAAGTTCGTGCCCCAGCAAGAGGGCACTCGGTTTTCAAAAACAGAGTCTGGTTAAAGGTGGTGAGGTGTAGATGTGTGAGGTCTGCTTCTCAAAATGACGTTGATATATATTATATATATAAGTTCACTTAACGTTTTATCTGTTCCATGAAATGTATTAAGAACATAAGAACATAAGAATGGAGGAAACTGCAGCGGGCCTATTGGCCCATACTGGGCAGTCCCGTTTACACCCAACCCCTATTGCTCATATAAGCATCCAACCTATGTTTGAAGCTATTCAGCGTATTCGAGTTAATGATGATATTTGGTAACTCGTTCCATTCATTCACTACTCTGTTTCCAAACCAGTGTTTACCTATTTCACGCCTAAATCTAAATTTGTCTAATTTAAAACCATTGTTACGAGTTCGCTCCTGGTTGGATAGTTTGAGTACCTTTGTAATGTCCCCTTTGTTTAGCCCTGACTTCCACGTATACACCTCTATCAGGTCACCCCTCGCTCTACGTCTCTCGAGGGAGGGCAAATTAAGATGCTTTAACCTGTCTCTATACTCAAGGTTCCTAATGCTCGGGATTAGTCTTGTTATTCTCCTCTGAATTCTTTCCAAGGATTCTATATCCATTCTGTAATACGGTGACCAGAACTGAACTGCGTAATCCAGGTGTGGTCTCACAAGAGCAAGATACAGTTTTAGGATGACCTCGCTAGTCTTGTAACTAACACTCCTTTGTATGAACCCAAGTACTTTATTAGCCTTGTTACGAGCAAACACACATTGTATAATTGGCTTAAGGTTCCTACTTATCATTACTCCTAAATCTCTCTCGCAGTCGGATTTCTCTATGGCATTGTTGTTCATCTGGTATCTGGTTTCCCTGTTTACATCTCCTATACTGAGTACTTTACATTTGTCCACGTTGAATTTCATCTGCCATTTTTCAGACCATTCGAAAAATTTGTTTAGATCTTCCTGTAGTTTTGCAAAGTCCTCGTCAGATTTAATAACACGTCCTATTTTAGTGTCAACAGCAAATTTGCTTATGTTGCTGTCTATGCCGATATCTATGTCGCTTATGTAAATAGTAAATAATAATGGTCCAAGTACTGATCCTTGGGGAACTCCACTTGTGACGTTGCTCCAATGGGACTTAGTGCCATTAATGCTCACTCGCTGTTTCCTGTCCTGTAACCACGCCCTAATCCATTTAAGGATATTACCTTTGATGCCATGTGCTTCTACCTTTCTAATTAGTCTTTCGTGGGGGACTCTGTCGAAGGCTTTGCTAAAGTCGAGATATACCACATCATAATTGTGCCCCTCGTCCACCGATTCGAAAACTGATGAAAAGAATGTTAATAGATTAGTTAGACATGAACGTCCGCTTGTGAAGCCATGCTGTGAATCATTGATCAATCTGTGCTTCTCCAGGTGATTTCGAATAGAGTTTGAAATGATTGCTTCCAGTAATTTGCCAACTATTGATGTTAGACTGATTGGGCGGTAGTTGGAGGATAGTGATCTATCCCCCTTCCTGAAAATCGGTATTACATTCGCTATCCTCCAGGAGACTGGTACTACACCTGTTTTTAAGGACATGTTAAACAACTTTGCTAAGGGCATACTAAGCTCTTCCTTACATTCCTTTAATACTCTGGCAAATATCTCATCGGGACCTGGTGACTTATTAGGCTTTAGTTTGTATATTTGCTTACGAACATCGTTACTAGTCACTCTTATCTCGCTTAATTTGTTTTCTTCACTATCTCTGAATAGAGTCGGTGCCCCGGGTATCATGTTTAAATTTTCGATGTGTTTATACCAATGACTAAAGCAGCAGCATGGATAATCCCCCTGAAACTAGATACTGTCAGTCACTCCAAGTTCTTGACTACGTGGGCGAAGTTACTTTTTTTTAGACTGTTACCAGCCGAGTGTCGACCTCCTTAACGTCTTCAGGAGTTCTCGGCAATAGTCGTACAGAATGAATTGGTCTGTCCGTTGATTTTGTGCTTTAAGTTTTACACAGTACCTTGTTCTGAAAATTGTTTTGTCCATATACGTATTCTCTGTGCCAGGGGGCGCTTCTGTAGTTAAATCTTCTCTTGATCAATAAATGATTCCGGACGAAACAATGAGCTTTTATGTAAGGTTCCACAGAAAAGGTCGTTTGTTCATTTGCCCAAGTCGTCGTTTCATATTTTTCTACCGGACGTCAAATATCGTTACACGGAAAAAAAAGACAAGAAAAAAAGAGTGAGTTCAATGACATTTTAATATTCAAAGTTTCGATACACAAGGATGTTAAGTGAAGCTCCCGAAATCTAAATATCACAGCCACGAGTTAGAGACTTTATCGAGAAACTTTTGAACCTTTAGTTACAGAAGTTTCCATACTGACAGTGGGGGCGTGACACACACACGCTCACACAATTATACAACTTGCACAGTTTCACACAAATGTAGCAGTAACATGTAATAATCTGGAGCAAATTCAGGTTGAGAATTTCCTACTTGACGTCCAGTGTTGTATCAGCTCTGAGTCAAACTGGGAGTCTTAAGGGCCTTTGTGTAACAGCTCACTGTACTCTGCAAATAAGACAAAGAATAGTTTGGGATCTGAAATTGTAATAATTTTCATATCACAAAAAATTACTTTGCAGGCAGAAGTCTCAGAAATATGGAATGTATTTTTTTCTTCATAACAGCATTTTATTGATGTTGAAAGTTGAGAAAAAAGGGAATTTCCAAGTTTCAAGTTATGAGGAAAACTGCCTTAACCTTTACCTATTATTACACTGGCTCAGTCTCAGAAGGACAATAATGAGGCACCGTTGGTAAGTAACAACACCATTCAATTATTGTAAGTCAATGGATGTTGAATCATGATTAAAAACAGTTGCACCTTCCTTCATTATCTTGTAATATTGATAAAGCTGCTACGTCCTAACACCTTCACTAACGCAGACAAAATCATAAGCCTTCAGTCTAGAGACTCCTCCTAAGTGGGTTTTAGCTCATCATATTTACAGAGTATGGCCACACACTCACGAGTCAAGCGAAAAGACTCGCATTGACGATTTTATTTAAAGTTAAATTTGAGACAAAACTTTGAATTTAATGAGTGTAGCAGATACTACTCCAAAGCTGGCTCCACCTATATGGTAATTACTCCCAGGAGAGGAGGTGGACCAGAACACTCCAGTGGTAGGGTTTTATGGTTAAACTTGATATTTATGGTAAACGTTGACGATATTTCCTGCAGGGCCAGTGTCTACGACCACCCTGGCCAAGTTTTATAATGATTGTACTAAAACTTGCCTGTGCTGCCTCTCACCACACTTGTGCTCTGATGCCTCTCACCAGGCTTGTGTCCTGCTGCCTCTAACTACACTTGTGTCCTGCTGCCTCTCACCATGCTTGTGTCGTACTGCCTCTCACCATGTTTGTTTGCTGCTGCCTCTCACTACACTTGTGTCATGTTTCCTCTCACTACGCTTATGTCCTGCTGCCTATCATCACTCTTGTGTCCTGATGCCTCTCACCAGGCTTGTGTCCTGCTGCCTCTAACTACACTTGTGTCCTGATGCCTCTCTCCATGCTTGTGTTCTGCTACCTCTAACGACACTTCTCCTGCTGCCTCTCATTATGCTTGTGTCCTTATGCCTCTCATCATGTTTGCGTCCTGCTGTGTTTCACCATACTTGTGTCCTGCTGCCTCTCACCATGCTTGTTTCCTGCTGCCTCTCACCGTGTTTGTATCTTGTTGCCTCTAACTGCACGTGTATCCTGCTGCCTCTTGCCATGCTTATGCCCTGATGCCTCTTACCAAGCTTGTGTCCGGCTGCCTCTTACCAAGCTTGTGTCCGGCTGCCTCTCACCATGCTTGTGTCCTGCTGCCTCTCACCGTGTTTGTATCTTGTTGCCTCTAACTACACTTGTGTCCTGCTGCCTCTCACCATGCTTGTGCCCTGCTGTCTCTCACCATGCTTCTGCCCTGATGCCTCTCAACAAGATTGTGTCCTGCTGCCTCTCACCACACTTGTGTCCTGCTGCCTGACTTCCTGCCTCATTTACACACAATTGCAGAGTCTCAATTGTTTCTCTTCCTGTTCAGTCAGACAGAACACCGAGATAAGAGAGCCGTGGCTCTGAGGTGAACAAGGAGATTTAGGGCAAGGTATAGTTAAGAAGTGGGAAGTACAGAAGGAGAATGGTAGCAGGTGGATTTTTCACCTTGCGGAGGTTGATATGTGGCTTAACCAGTGACAGACGTCCCTCAATCCTCCACGGGCATGGGAGGAGATAAGCTCAGCCAGCGGTTGTAAACCGAGGGGGCGTGAACCCAGAGCAAAAATAAAGAATGGCCTTAACAGGTGTGTGTGTGTCCTTATTTGGATTTTCGTGGGGGGGGGGTTCTCGCTCCCCACAGATACTTTAAAATGTTGTAAATGGTAACTACGTCAATCAAAATGTAAAATTCCACTAAAAGTGACTGAATTATGGTAGTAATAATGTCGGGAAGTGTGCGATAATTTGATGATGAAACGATAATTTTGAGGCTCCAGTACAATAATTCACATTTGAAAATTTGTCAACACTAATTGCGACGGTTGCTTATACAGACGCTTTTGAATATTTATAGATATTAAAGTAACGAATGAAAACTAATTTCTCAATTTTCCTATTTAATTCAAGAGGAAATTGTTTTGGATTTTTTAGATTTAGAATTTAATATGAAGGATGGAGGGGGGAGGGGCGTGGAGATGAGGACCAACTGCTATGGGAAGCGCGACCCTAAGAAGGTTAAGAACCACTGAGCTAAGCTAAGCTAGTTTAAAATGCGATCCAAGGGAATGTGCTGTCTTAGGGTTTGTTGGAGGATCCCTTCAGGTCCTTGTGTAACTGACAGGATAATATCCGTCTTTAAGGTTATGCCTGTGGTGTTGGTCTTTCGTGTTGGTTGTTTCTTGGAAGGTCCCTTTTGGTCCTTGTGTAACTGAATGGATGTTCCTAATCTTTAGTGATTGGGGGGTCCCACCAGGTCCTTGTGTGAACTGGCAGGGTAGTCCCCATCTTTTAGGTTATATGGGTGGTGTATAATGGTTCCAGGCTGATTGTGTTATGTTGGTGCTTCTTGGCCACCAGCTGTGTGATATATCGTTGTTTGCCTATAATAGTTCCTGTAAACTAGGGTCTTGTGTTCGGTGTAGTTTGTCCCATACCACTTTTGCTTGTTTGTGTGTTCTTATGTTACTTGTGTCTACGTTATGTTCGATGTGTTGTCTTGTATTTTTTGACTGTATGGCGGCTTATGTTTTGCTGCTCTTCTTAGTGCTGTATTTTGGACTGCTTGCAGCTTGAGTTTGCTTGTTTTAGTTATTGTGTTAAGTGGAATTGATGGGTATTCAAGGTGTGGTCTGACGAGTGATTCGTATAGATGTAGCTGTGTTTTGGTGTTTAGTTTTCTAAAGTGACGGAGTTTGGTTAGTTGTAATTTGGCTTTCGTCACACTCTCTCTAATGTGTTGGTGTATACCGCTTCTGGTGATTTTGAGTCCCAGTGTTTTCCCCACTTTCTTCATATGGTAGCTGTTGATTGTTGATTATGATTGGGTATGGATTTATTTTAGCAATGTATGAATCTTTAGTTTTGGGATGTTGGTTTGGATTTTCCCATTTTTTCTCATAGTTGTTAATTGCCTAAATTTCTCTTCCTGTTCTTATGGCCATCATTTGTTTAGATCTCTCCAGATATTGTATTATTTGCGTGATGTCGTCAGCGTGTGCTATGTGGTCCGATTGTCTTGGGTCTGGTATGTCTGCTGTGTATATTGTGTACAGTGTGGGTGAAATGTTGCTGCCCTGTGGGACTCCACTGTGCATGTTAAGGTTTGTCCAGTGTATTTGTCTATAATGAGTTTGGCTTGTCTGTTGTCTAAGAAGTTGTAGAGAAGGGTTGTCATGTTTTTTGGCATGTCAAGTTGAATTATTCTATATTTGAGGCCTTCGTGCCACACTTTATCGAAAGCTTTTGATACATCTCTGAGAACGACATTACACTGGTTTTTATTGCTGAGGTCGTTAACTATTGTTTCGTAAATTAGTGCAACAGCCGTGTATGCCTCGGCTCTTACGGAATCCACATTGTCTCGGGTTATATTTGTTTTCCTGTTCTAGATAGTTTCTGAGTCTGTTGTTGACTATTTTTTCTCGTATTTTGCCTGGTGTTTCTAATAGGGATATAGGTCTTTAATTTTTCGGCCTTGTTGGGTTTTCCCGGGTTTGGGTATGACTCTGATTTTGGCTGTTTTGAATCTTGTGGGGATGTGTCCTGTTGCTAGTGAGGCGTTAAAGATCTGTGTAAGTAGTTTTATCAGTGTTGTGGGGATGTTTTGAAGGACGGTTTTGTTTCTCTGACTTAGTCCTGGTGCTGTATTTTTAAAACTGGTTATTATGTTTGTTATGCCTTTAACTACACTTGTACCCTACTGCCTCTAACACATTTGTCTGCTGCCTCTCACCACACTTGTGTTCTGCTGCCTCTCACCACACTTGTGTTCTGCTGCCTCTAACTGCATTTGTGTCCTGCTGCCTCTCACCACACTTGTGTCCTGCTGCCTCTAACTGTAGGTTATGTATCTATGCTACTGTGCCGAGTAGCAACCTTGTAAATAAGCTACTGTGCCGAGTAGCATTTATATATGTAAATACGTGGCAACACTGCACGTGTTATGTGGCGGCAACATTGCCCCGAGACTGCCATATGGCAAGGCAGTCTCAGTCTGACTCCGTGCCTCGTGCAAGGCACACGCTAGTCACCACTTGTATTTCTCCTATCCGTTAATAAATGGACTTCAGTGTTACCCGGTGTTTCCCTACCCATCACTGCCTTCTTCAGGGAACACTTGGGACCTTCACCAACTGCACTTGTGTCCTGCTTCCTCTCACCACACATGTATTTTGCTGCCTCGAAATACGCTTGTGTCCTGTTGCCTCTCTAGCACTTGTGTTTTGCTGCCTCTATCTACACTTATGTCCTGCTTCCTCTACCACACTTGTGTTCTGCTGTCTCTAACTACACTTGCGTCCTGCTGCCTCTCACCTCACTTGTGTTCTGCTGTCTCTAACTACACTTGCGTCCTGCTGCCTCTCACCTCACTTGTGTTCTGTTGCCTCACACCACGCTTGTGTCCTGCTGCCTTTCACCATACGTGTATCCTGTTGCCTCTCCTCACACTTGTATCCTGCTGTATTAGCCCCTGTCTAATATACAGTAACACTTATATAAAGTGCTCATGTTCTCCATAGTTTCCACTGGCGGGCGCCTTCCTAAAGAAGCTGACCTAGCTTTCCTTAGAGCCGGTTTACCCTCAGCTGTCATTCAACTCTCAGAAAGCATAGGCGTTGATTCCCAAAGCTCCCAAAATAAGCTTGTCGTCTATTTACTAGCACTCAAAGCTTTCAGTGTTAAATATGGTGATATCCTTGTTGCCTGTGCAGAGACTACTTTCATAAATTAATGGAGGAAAGACCATTGGGGTCTTGCAAACTTAACCCATAGTTTCTTTTTAGATATGTAGCTAAGTCACCTGTCATCAGTCAAGCTCAGGTGACTGGAAACGGTTAGATAAAGGTGGTAGCTCAGCAGAAACGGATTTATTCCAAGAACCAGTGATTGTGAAAAAAATTTTCTCTCCCAGAATTGAAAATTTTCTTTTTGTGGTCAAAATTTGACAATCTCCATAAGTGGCACTTGTATATATCCCAACGTGAGAGACGTTACATTGAGTGATACATTTATTTGTCATCCCAGATTGATGTAAATTTTTTGGGGTAGGTCATAAAATCTCTGCGAGTTAGTAATAATTCACATTACTGTGGCAATACCCCTCCTGAAAGGCAACACCACACCCAGTCTCACCGTCGCCAGGTCATGTTTTTGCACTTTCTTCATCACCCAGCGTGAGGATGCCCCCCATCGCCCCAGGCACCACAAGTCTCCTGTTGTGATTAATCATCATTCAACATTCTGTGAGCAATCTTCTCTGCAAATCCTTCGCTAAACCCCAAGAACACGTTACACTCCCGACAAACAATTTTTCCTTGCTCAAGGCTCAGTCGAGAAACACTCAGTCTTCAACACAAATTGCTTTGACTAAGTGTTATTGCTGTTGGTCAATGCAGTGAGTTGTAAGGCCCTTGTGAAACCAGCAGGACCCTTATATACTGTACAAGGCACCAAGTGACCTGACACCACCAGTCGACGCCAAGAGTTCTCTCACACAGTACTCTTGAGTAACACCGGCAGTGATACACGAAAGCAGTGACCTCTATGTGTCATTGGGCTTTTCAGTCGGCAGCAAGATCCAATATCACTGAAATATTTGAATGAGGCTGTCGTGGCAACTAGGACACAAGACTCTAGCAACTCACAAGTCATTGGAAGCCATATTGAATTCCTCATCGGCGCCATATTGTCTATTATGCTCGTAACAAGGCTAATAAAGTCCTTGGGTTCATACAAAGGAGTGTTAGTTACAAGACTAGCGAGGTCATCCTAAAACTGTATCTTGCGCTTGTGAGACCACACATGGATTACGCAGTTCAGCTCTGGTCACCGTATTACAGAATGGATATAGAATCCTTGGAAAGAATTCAGAGGAGAATGACAAGACTAATCCCGGGCATTTAGGAACCTTGAGTATAGAGACAGGTTAAAGCATCTTAATTTGCACTCCCTCGAGAGACGCAGAGCAAGGGGCGACCTGATAGAGGTGTATAAGTGGAAGTCAGGGCTAATCAAAGGGGACATTACAAAGGTACTCAAACTATCCAACCAGGAGCGAACTCGTAACAATGGTTTTAAATTAGACAAATTTAGATTTAGGCGTGAAATAGGTAAACACTGGTTTGGAAACAGAGTAGTGAATGAATGGAACAAGTTACCAAACATCATCATTAACTCGAATACGCTGAATAGCTGGTAATAAGTGCGATACACCACCTTACTACGGGCCAGTTTCCTCTCATCATACAGAGTTTCACAGTGTGTCAAAGAATCTTCCTTTACCTCCCGCACCCACTAATCATTCAGTTAGGCCTAAGTTGTCTAACAACTTACTTATGATGGCTACAGCTAGTTCAGGCATGTCATCTAACAATGCTAACATGTTCAAGTATTACCCCACAGTGACCACGTTCGTGAGCTCACGGGGGAAGATGATTATCGTGTAACTACGATTTCAAGGTCATGCTAGTATACTATGAAGAAAGTAAGGCTTTGGTCCGCTGGCATATAAAGGAAGGAAGTCTTGCAAGTGAACACTTAGATGCTAGTGGGCTAGCGGACCCATCATATCATATTTTTAGAAGGACTTTAATTGGACTTTTTGAATTGGGCGCACAACAAGCTCATCTGAACTGGATGTTTATATGGGTTGACCATCTTACTCGTGTCGTTCGATCAGAGAATACTATGAAGAGTGTCTTCATCGCTGGTGATTTGTGTCAAGACATCAAGGCTAATTTTGGTGGTCACCTTGGTTATACAATGACGGAAAATGTCACTAGACACTTGCAAAATTAACGGAATTTCTTAGTTTTATATTGACAATCTGTGACCCTGCTTATGATCATGCCAAGATAAATGATTATACCCTCAATGATTTAATTCTTGATTACGCAGGTAAGATCGCAATTAAGACACCGCGTACTCACCTAGCTAGGACGGAGCAAATGTCATGCAACCTTTATTATGTACCCATTGCAAGAAGAAAAGTCATACAATTGACTTTTATTACCAGCTCCAGCGAATTGGTGTCAAACTAAAAAAACAAATAACCCCTCCCACCAACCCATGACACCGACGTGAACCACCCAAGACGAATTCAGCAGCTGCCAAGACCAAGTCTGATACTGAACAGAAAGATGATATGTGGTGTGGGTTTCATCTATCTGCCTCCCATAACGCCGATGAGTGCCAAGTTCTCCAAAGATGTTGGGAAATGGGATATGAGTTACCCCAGGTAACACAACAGCGGACATCACATCGTTGCTATCCCAGGAAATCGGGGGAAGACCAGCGACTGTCCCAGAACGACGTAGGATACCCCTATAGGTGCACCAGTACCAACGCACAACAGTACTTTTGTTGCAGCCTCGTTAACAGTGGCGCTCAACAAACCGAGGGTTGGGGAAACACAAGCTTGCCTTAGACATTGATACGGGTGCATGTGCAAATGTAATCTCATTAACATCCTATCAAGAACTACTTTGAAGATCCTCTCACTGAGAATTTCCTATTCGACCTACTGACACCGATCTCTCAGGTGTTTTCCGTGCTCAGCTGGATATTACAGGAATGTTGACATTACCATTACGTTTTTCTAGACTTGGTAAATTATTTTCTGCAGATTTCTCTATAGTCCAATACTTTAATTTACCATCTGACGGAGTACTATGTCTTCCAACTCTAAAACATAACAAGACAGATGTTCAGCCACACAAGCATACTATCACTGTTAATGGTGCTTCCTATAGTGCCAGTCACAAGTCTGTACCATTGCTCTCCGTAAGAGTGAATGTGTTGTCCACCATTCCTACAGTGCTACGAGAAAGATGGATCCTGAGTCAAAGCGAGTCCAAGACCCCACAGACTCACTTCCCCACCGTGATTATAGAAACAAAAGTTGGACGATCGTGCCTGCGATTTTAACAGGTACTCTCCATTTTCAGAATGAGGTTATCACCAGAGCCACTGTTAGCTTACCTGACGTGTACACTGGGACTGACGGAGTCTATCTTATGGAAACGTGCAAGGTTAAAGGACTATCATGCGAATCTACATTGAGTACGATTCGTCCTGGTGGTTTAACAGATGTCCCAGTTCTCAACAGAACAGACGCTATCATAATATTGAAAGAGGGATGTTATTTGTGTGATTTCCTAGTTTATCATAATAATGTTGCACAACAGCTTACGCAATTCCCAATTGGTAGTGTTTCGCCTTCAATTAAATAAACCAGACAGGAGAGGATAGATTAAATATCACCACATGTTAAGGTAATTGATCACCCTCAAGGCAAGACTAGGCTCCTAGAGTTGCTTGCCGACTACAGAAACATTGTAGCTTTACCAGGGGAACAGCTAGGTCACACAAGTTTAACTTGGCATCACATACCTTTAAAACCGGACACAAACCCGATTTACGCACCAGATTATCGACTACCACATAGCCAGCACGCTGTAGTACAGAACATGGTTCAGGATATGTTAGAACAAGAAGTAGTCACACATTCAAAGTATCCTTTCAATAGCCCACTCACTGTTTTTAGTACCTAAGAAGGAAGGAGGTTGGCGCCCAATTATTGATTTTAGGGGCGACAACGAAAATAATATACCGGATAAGTATCCAATGCCTGTCATGAGTGATATTTTGCAATATTTAGGCAAGGATAACGCTGTATTTAGCAATCTTGATCCGCATAGCGGATATTGGCAAATTCCTCTTGACGAGAAATCTCGAGAAATTACTGCAGATGCCATTCGGTCTCAGAAATGCTCCACTGGCTTTTCAAAAGATGATGAACACTTTGTTTGCTGGTTTAATAGGTACTACAGTATGTGCCTGCTTAGATGATCTCATCGTAGTCAGTACGGATGTTGACAGTCTTTTTTTTTCTTTTTTTTATTGGGCACTCCCCTACATCCTTGTGTAAGGTGAAGCGCAGAAGCGTTTACAGCGCCCAACAGGGAAGCATGATAAGTTCATGTTTGCCTTTATGTCCCATGAATTAAGGGCGTAGAAGCCTGGAGAGTCAAGGGCGTAGAAGCTTGAAGAGTCAGTGGTTTATGTCATCAAGTTATTGGAAGCTCCAACAACTCCCTGAATACGAATTCGCAACTTTCGACTTACAACAGGCACCTACTTTACTGCTAGGTGAACAGGGACTAATGGGGACTAGGAAGTAAGTCCAAACAACTTCCACCGGCCCGGGAATCGAACCCGTGACATCTCGCTTGCGAGGCAAGAACGGTACCGCTTCTACCACCGGTCCCCCCGATGTTGACAATCATATTGCCAAACTCCATGAAGTTTTCCAAAAAAATTTCTACAGCAGGATTGAAAGTCAAACTTTCTAAATGTGAATTTTTAAAATCCAGAATACATTTCCTTGGTCATGTAGTTGACGGTGACGGCATTCATACAGTTGATGACAAGTTAAGGCTGTTGCTCAGTTCCCAAGTCCTACAACCCTTGATAAAGTGCGTAGTTTTATTGGTTTATCTTGGTATTATCGTTCTTTTATTAGAGGCTATGTGACATTAGCTTCACCCTTGGCTAAGCTACTTAGGAAGGATGCATCTTTTGTATGTTATGTTTAACAAGACGATAGTTTTATTGCAGTGAAGGCAGCACTTACCAATGCCCCTGTTTTAGCATTTCCTGGCTACCTTCAACCATTTACTCTGTGTACTGACGCCTCAGGACAGGGAATCGGCGCTGTACTTATGCAGTTGGACACACGAGGAAAATTTAGATTAATTGCTTTCGCCAGTCATAAACTTCATGATGCCGAAAACGTTATTCTGTAACACATCTAGAAACGTTAGCTGTTGTATGGCACTGAAGAAGTATAAAACATAATTTTTGGTTATAAAATAGCCGTCCATACGGATCACGTGGCAGTTACAGAGCTGTTCCATATCAAAAATCTTCCAGGCAGACTAGCACGCTGGTATCTAACCATTTAAGAATTTTACCCCGTGTTCAAGTATTTACCGGGAAGAGTTAATGTGGTCGCCGTCGCTTTGTCCAGAAACATAGCACCAGTGACGCCTGTCTCTTGGTTCACTCTCTCGCAATTAAGGGATGAACAACAACTCGATCCATTGTGGTCTGAAGTAATTTTTCCTCTAGAGTCGGGAAGGAGGCCTATCTTCCAAAGTCACCTCTTCCGTTTAGTCAATTTGAACTATGACAAGACAGACAGACAGGTCAGGGTATTGTCGTACTTGATACATTGCGGGCAACCATTTTAACGTTGTTCCACGGTATTCCTCAGGTAGTTCACCCCGGACGTAATAAATGCCTTGCAGAAATCAGATTTTGTTTTTAGTACAATGAAAAGATACGTAGTGCAACACATTGCTAAGTGTTTATCGTGTGCTCAGCACAAGGGTACTACTTTGCCACCGGCTCCAATTCTGCAATATCCTACACCAGACCGTCCGTTTGACACAGTCGCTATTGACTTGTTACAACTTCCAAGGAGTCATCAAGGATCCTCGTACGTCCTAGTGTGTGTGGATCATTTTTCTAGATTTGTGATTCTAGTCCCACTGAAGAATAAAACAGCCGAATCTGTGGCTTACGCCCTAGTTATGCATCTTATACTCCTTTTACTACTCCCAGGCAAATGGCCTTGTTGAAAGAACCAATCGTAAAATCCTAGAGATTCTTCGTCCAATCGTGAATCAAATACACAATGCATGGGGGGATTGGTTACCTCAAGTAGCACTTTCTATTAACGGGTCGATCAATAGCTCCACGAGCAAATCACCCTACTATTTTGCTTATGGCATAGACAAACGTCTGCCCTATGACGTACTTACGGACAGGCCATGCCCTGTCTACAAGTGGACGATTTCGCTACTAATCAAATCCGTGTTTTCACAGATATTCATAACCACGTACGGAAACATTTAGCAGCTTCACGCGCTGAAATGATTTACAAACAACATAAACATGTTAAGCCTACAACACTGGAAATAGGCAATGCTGTTATGGTGCGAGAACCTGAACGGAACATCAAACTTTCTCCCAAATTTGTCAGACCATTCCGCATTATCGCCAAAGAAGCGGGCAACAAATTAAAGAAAATTAAGTCAAATTCACAAACTTCAAACGTAGTACAGACGGACCGACTTAAAAGGGGCCACCCACATTTACTCCCCAGGAATGTAAACGATGTCACACACACATCTGCCCAAACCGCAAGCACATCAACAACACCAAGTGTCGCTAATGATTATCTTCTAAAACTATGTTCGCGAAACAATATTAAGATGAATTAACCTCTTCCAGAATGGCTTGGTTCATCGTAATCATGATCCTACTCCTTTGTGGCATGGAAGTCCTCAAACCAGGTGCCTTAGCTGCATCTTTGGGACGAGTTCTCATCGTTGAAGACGTTGTGACCTTAAAGTAGAGCTGTACGGACTACAAAATATACCGCGCCATATGGAGTCTATTGATGCTCAACTCCAGACAGCTATGAGCACCCTTGAAAATCTATGGCAAAATCCTTATATTTCTATTAGATATCACAAACTCTAAATCTTCAGCTACTTCGTCTCAGGACCCTTCACAAGAATATCGTCACAGCTGGACGCTCTATTCCATCATCTCAAGATGAAGTTTCTAAGAAGTGCGTTCTCAAGCACGAAGAAAGCGAGGATTATTTAATTTTGTAGGTCTCATTCAAAGCACCCTGTTTGGCACAGTAACTGCCGATGACGTAGCTAAACTAGAAGACCATATGAATATTGTTAATCAAGCCGTAGTTAAGCAACATCGCGCTACAACTCAAACTTTTCATGCAATTAATTTCTTTGGAGAAAAAGGTTAACACGATTGTTCCAAATCTAATCATTTATCTAGAATTGTTTATAATTTAATTAATTCAGTGCCTACACTGGAATGGCTAGTTTGTTTTTCCGAGAATTTGCATGTTGCGAAAATTTCTGCTCAAGTTTGATCTAATAAAAAAGACAAACAAATTGATAGTGTAGTGGATGCCAGGTTAGGACGTGTGGATGCACAGCTTGTGCCTGTGAAAATTCTTCTTGAAGCCTTACGAATAGCTAAGACGAGTCGCCATTTAACTCCAATTTTCACAGATCATGAGGTAGAATATTATTACCCTCTTTTCGAGTCAACTCGCAAGCGCAGTGCTATACTTATCCACATCCCCATAACAATGCAAATATAATGCATGGTATTTAGAACCCTTCCCATTGTATTCTAATGACACACTTTTTACTCTGGACAAGCTAACCTACGTAGTAGGTAGCTACCAAACAGGGAGGTACTACCAACTGGGAAGATATTGGAAGCATAATGTGTTGTCTAATGGTAGACCCTGCTGCCATATGGCTTCACGAAAATTGTGACCAAGTCCCAGGTTGCTGATCTGACTTTCTTCCTCATTTACTCGCAATTGCATTTACAACACAACATACATATATTGTTTCTCACTTTAATCATTTTTTTAATTTATGTATTTATTTTTGGTTCTTTATTATTATTATTATTTTTATTTTTATTATTATTATTATTATTTTTTTTTTTTTTTTTTATTATTATTATTGTTATTACATTTTCGGCCCCCAGGCCCCGATGTGGGTCAGTGACCTGTGAACTGGTGGGCTAATCCCAGTAAAAAAAAAAGACGACCTTGTGCTAATAGATGAAGACTACTCTTTGCAAGCAGTGGATGATCCTAGGGTTTTCTCACAGTGTAAATCGTCATACTTACACTTATACATATGTCCAGCCTATGTATTCGCGTTTCTTCCTGCTGCAGAAGGAATGTGTGAATTGGCGATCATACAAACCAATGTTCGCACAGCGCTCAAGCAGTATATATGTACGCCGTTTTCCAAGAAAACTGTTTCATCCACATCTACTGTACATAATGTGCAGTATATTTTTTTATCCCCTGAAGAAGCTAGTGTTATTTTATGGTGCCAGGATGGTGGCAAACATCTAGTTGTAAAAAGCTATTATACTGTAAGGCTCCAGACTAATGAGAAATAACCTGTCGTTCGTTGAAAACCTTGCCTTCAGATCATCACTTTGTTTTTAATTTAAATCTAACTTCAGATTTGATTCCTATGTATCCAGCTCCTAATATAACCTTTAGTGAACCCAATATAGTATCAGACAAATTGGAATTTACTTCTTATTTGAAGGAATCACATTTTGCTAATTTAGAAGATAATCTGCCATTTAATTTTTCACGGGGATTTGCTATACCCAGTTTAACTGTTTCCACCATTGTATTAATATTAGCAGTGATATTTTTGTGTTGTTATTATAAGTCAGTATCTTCCAAGTTTGCCATTGTACATAATATACTTTCCCATAAGGCACTTCAGACTAGGGCTCCAGTATCTACTCAACCCTAGGTTACAGCTTCTCCAGTTTAGTGTCTACACACATGTGCATGTAACATGGTTAGGAATACACATAGGGTTTTTCTGCGAGGTTAGTTATTCCTCGTGGAGCTCGGAAGGTGGTGACCGAGCAATATGTTAGCCCCTGTCTAATAGACAGTAGCAATTATATAAATATGGGTTAATCCGTCAGTATTATATAATTCCATCCGCCACGTAATTTTCCACGAGATTGTGAGATATCTTGAAGTGATCATATGATCACTAGTTTCCACTAGAAGGTGCCTTCCTAAAGAAACTGACCTAGCTTTCTTTAGAGCCAGCTTACCCACAGTTATCATTCAACTCTCACAAAGCATAGACGTTGATTCCCAAAACTTCCCAAATAAGCTTGCCATCAATTTACTAACACTTACATTTTTCAGTGTTAATTATGGGGATATTCCTTGTTGTCTGTGCAGAGACTACTTTTATAAATAAATGGAGAAAAAAACATTTGGGTTTTGCAAACTTAACCCATAAACATATTTTAGATATGTAGCTAAATCACCTGTCACCACACTTGTGTCATCCTGCCTCTAACTAAACTTGTGTCCTGCTGCCTCTAACTACAGTTATGCCCTGCTTCCTCTCACTACATATAAATAATAATAATAATAATTAACGGTTTATTGAAAGAGCACAGCAGCCAGAAGGCTGAAAATATATAGTTATATAATTGGGGAATGGGTTTCGATTTACAAATAATATACAAGTAACATAAGTGATACAGATAAGAGATATAATAACTAGATGGGCAAAAGCTCAAACTACAGGGCATTTCAACATAGTGACAGTGCAAGAAGTAGGATTTACTGGGAGTGAATACACTGGTTTATTACAAGTTATTGAAAAAATTTTCAATGGTTGAGACTGGACTGTTCTTAAAGCGATCGGTTCGTGCTCGTATGGGCTGGATGCGGTTGTGGTGTCGAACAACAATTCTCGGGCTAGGGATCTCAGGTAGTAGTAGGAGCCGGTATCGAGGATGGTGCAGAAGCTTCTTACCAAATTTGCAGATGAGGTCGTGGTGATGGTCAGTGAGAGTCGAAAGGGTCAGTGTGTTGAGCGCTTCTTGATATGTGGAGTAGGAAAGGGAGAGAATATTCTTGCATGCCCTCTTTTACACTTTTTCTAGGTGTTTACGTTGTGTGGCATTTAGGGAGGAAGACCAGGTGGGGGAGGCATAGGTGAGCTTAGGAAGTATGAATGTTGAGTAGACACTGAGGAGCTCGGGTGCAGGAACTCCGAGGGACTTCAGTCGGCGGAGGAGGTGGAGACGGAAACTGGAGGACTTGACAACTTCACTGACGTGTGGTTTCCAATTTAGTTTGTTGTCTACGGTGTCGCCGAGGAGCTTAGTGGAATCTACAACCTGGAGTGTGTTCGGACCTAAAGTAATGGAAGGGGGTGGGACAATGTCGGAGGAGAGATTGATGTGCATAACCATGGTCTTGGTATGGTTGATGATGACGTAGTTGTTGGTGGCCCAGTTTTGGAGACTGTTCAATAAATCCTGAAGGGCGGTATAGTCGGGAGCAGAATTGTTGACGCTGATCCCAATAGTGGAGTCGTCGAGATATTTCCAGCGAGCGGGGGTTTCTCTTAGGGCATCATTGATAAGCATAAGGAAGCAGAGTTGTCCCATCTTGGTGCCTTGGGGGACGCCACAGGTGAGTGACTGAAAAGTGGAGACAGCCCCTCGGAAGCGTACAGCTTGGCGTCGGTCACTGAGGAAGTCTGTAAGCCATGGTATAAGACTTCTCCGAAGCCCGAGGTCAATAGCTTTGTTGATGATTATATTGTGGTCGACTAGGTCGAATGCTTTAGTGAAATCAATGAAGGCGACAGCTACAGACGTTTTTCGTTTCTCGAGATGGCGGTATATGTAATCGAGAAAGCTGACAAGACAGTGAGTGGTGGAGGAAGTTTTCATATTGCCAAATTGCTGAGGATCTACGACTCCTGCAATATCAGCATAAGCCCAGTTGAACACAAAACTTTCACCGATTAGGCTGGGTATTGGCGTGATTGCAATAGGTCGTAGCTGATTTAAGGATTGTGGGCAGGTTGGCTTGGGCAATGGTGATACATAAGAGTTCTTCCAGTCAGCTGGGCATTTGGCTTGACTGAGAGAAGCATTGATGATGGAGCATAGGGATTTAGCAAGCTCCGGGGAGCTGCTGCTTGTTACCTACACCTGTGCCCTGCTACCTCTCACCACACTTATGTTCTGCTGCCTCAATTACACTTGTGTACAACTGGATTTCACCACACTTGTGTCCTGCTGCCTTAACTACACTTTCTTTCCCGCTGCTTCTCACAAGACTTGTGTCCTGCTGCCTCCCACCACACTTGTGTCCCGCTGCCTCCCACCACACTTGTATCCTGCTGCCTCTCCCCATTCTTCCGTTCTGTTGCCTCTAACTACACTTGTGTCCTGCTGTCTCTCACCACACTTGTGTCCTGCTGCCTTTCAGCATGCTTGTGTCCTGCTGCCTCTCAACATGTTTGTGTTCTGTTGCCTCTCACATAA
>NW_024719328.1:838440-875307 GCF_018991925.1 Homarus americanus
ATGGTTGTCCCTGTGTGTGGACTGGTACAGTACATGGTTGTCCTGTGTGTGGACTGGTACAGTACATGGTTGTCCTGTGTGGACTGGTACAGTACATGGTTTTGTGGACTGGTACAGTACATGGTTGTCCTGTTGTGTGGACTGGTACAGTACATGGTTGTCCCTGTGTTGTGTGGACTGGTACAGTACATGGTTGTCCCTGTGTGTGTGGACTGGTACAGTACATGGTTGTCCCTGTGTGTGTGGACTGGTAGGTACATGGTTCCTGTGTGTGTGCTGGTACAGTATGGTTGTCCTTTTGGACTGACATGGTTGTCCCTGTGTGTGTGGACTGGTACAGTACATGGTTGTCCTAGTGTGTGGACTGGTACAGTACATGGTTGTCCCTGTGTGTGTGGATGGTACAGTACATGGTTGTCCCTTGTGTGTGTGGACTGGTACAGTACATGGTTGTCCTGTGTGTGGACTGGGTACATGGTTGTCCCTGTGTGTGTGGTGGGTACATGGTTGTCCTGTGTGTGTGGACTGGTACAGTACATGGTTGTCCCTGTGTGTGGACTGGTACAGTACATGGTTGTCCCTGTGTGTGTGGACTGGTACAGTACATGGTTGTCCCTGTGTGTGTGGACTGGTACAGTACATGGTTGTCCCTGTGTGTGTGGACTGGTACAGTACATGGTTGTCCCTGTGTGTGGACTGGTACAGTACATGGTTGTCCCTGTGTGTGTGGACTTGCAGTATGGTTGTCCCTGTGTGTGTGGACTGGTACAGTACATGGTTGTCCCTGTGTGTGTGGACTGGTACAGTACATGGTTGTCCTGTGTGTGGACTGGTACAGTACATGGTTGTCCCTGTGTGTTGGACTGGTACAGTACATGGTTGTCCCTTGTGTGGACTGGTACAGTACATGGTTGTCCCTGTGTGGACTGGTACAGTACATGGTTGTCCCTGTGTGTGCTGGTACAGTACATGGTTGTCCTGTGTGTGGGACTGGGTGCTGAGTGCATGGTTGGCTCCTGTGTGTGGACTGGCACAGCACATGGTTGTCCCTGTGTGTGGACTGGCATGGTGCCATGTTGTCCTGTGTGTGTGGACCGGCACAGGACCTTGGTTGTCCCTGTGTGTGTGGACTGGGCAAGGTGACCTGGTTGTCCTGTGTGTGTGGACTGGCACAGCACATGGTTGTCCCTGTGTGTGTGGGACTGGTACAGCACATGGTTAACCCTGTGTGTGTGATCTGGCACAGGACCTGTTGTCCCTGTGTGTGTGTGGGACTGGCAGTGACCTGGTTGTTGTCCCTGTGTGTGTGGGACTGGTACAGTACATGGTTGTCCTGTGTGTGTGTGGACTGGTACAGCACATGGTTGTCCTGTGTGTGGGATCAGCAGCACATGGAAGCTGTCCCTGTGTGTGTGACCGGTAACAGTACAAGGTTGTCCCTGTGTGTGTGACTGGCAGTGCAAGATAACCTTGTGTGTGTGGACTGGCAAGGTGCACATGGTTGTCCTGTGTGTGTGTGGGACTGGTACAGTACATGGTTGTCCCTGTGTGTGTGTGGACTGGCACAGTACATGGTTGTCCCTGTGTGTGTGTGTGGACTCTGTACAGTGTTTTGTTGTCCCTAGGTGTGGACCGGTACAGCACATGGTTGTCCCTGTGTGTGTGGACTGGTACAGTACATGGTTGTCCCTTGTGTGTGTGGACTGGCACAGCACATGGTTGGGTGTCCCTTGTGTGTGTGGACTGGCACAGCATGGTTGAACCCTGTGTGTGTGTGTGGACTTGTACAGTGTACATGGTTGTCCCTGTGTGTGGACTGCACAGCACATGGTTTTGTCCCCAGTGTGTGTGGACTGGTACAGCATGTTGTCCCCTGTGTGTGTGTGGACTGGTACAGCATGAGCATGGTTAACCCCTGTGTGTGGACTGGTACAGGACTCTGGTTGTCCCTGGGTGTGTGTGTGGACTGGCAAGGTGACCTGCATGGTCCCTATGTGTGGGGACTGGCAGAAAATATGGTTGTCCTGTGTGTGTGTGTGACCGGTACAGTACATGGTTGTCCCTGTGTGTGGACTGGCACAGCACATGTGGTTGTCCCTGTGTGTGTGTGGACTGGCACAGTACATGCAGTTGTCCCTGTGTGTGTGGACTGGCACAGCACATGGTTGTCCGTGTGTGTGTGGACTGGTACAGTGGCTATGTTGTCCCTGTGTGTGTGGACTGGCACAGTACATGGCTGTTCCTCAGTGTGTGGGACTGGCACAGCACATGGTTGTCCTGTGTGTGTGTGGGACTGGCACAGTACATGGTTGTCCCTGTGTGTACTGGGTACAGTACATGGTTGTCCCTGTGTGTGTGTGGGACTGGCAGCACATGGTTGTCCCTGTGTGTGTGGACTGGCACAGCACATGGTTGTCCCAGTGTGTGTGGACTGGGTACAGTACATGGTTGTCCCTGTGTGTGTGGACTGGCACAGCATACGGTTGTCCCTGTGTGTGTGTGGACTGGCAGTACATGGTTGTCCTGTGTTTGTGATCTCTGCACAGTGCATGGTTGTCCCTGTGTGTGACTGCACAGCACATGGTTGTCCCTGTGTGTGTGGGACTGGTACAGTACATGGTTGTCCCTGTGACTGACTGCACAGCACATGGTTGTCCCTGGGTGTGTGTGTGGGACTGGCACAGCACATGGTTGTCCCTGTGTGTGTGTGGACTGCGCCAGCACATGGTTGTCCCCTGTGTGTGTGGACTGGCACAGCACATGGTTGTCCCTGTGTGTGACTGGCACAGCACATGGTTGTCCCTGTGTGTGTGGACTGGTACAGGCATGGTTGTCCTGGTGTGTGCACTGGCACAGCACATGGTTGTCCCTGTGTGTGTGGACTGGCACAGTGCATGGTTGTCCCTGTGTGTGTGGACTGGCACAGCACATGGTTGTCCCTGTGTGTGTGGACCGGCACAGTACATGGTTGTCCTCCTGTGTGTGTACCTTCTTGGCACAGCACATGGTTGTCCCTGTGTGTGGACTGGTACAGCACATGGTTAACCCTGTGTGTGTGTGGACTGGCACAGGCACATGGTTGTCCCTGTGTGTGTGTGCACTGGTACAGCATGATGCTGTCCCTGTGTGGACTGGCACAAGTACAGGTTGTCCCTGTGTGTGTGTGGACTGGCAGAAAGGCATGGTTGTCCTGTGTGTGTGTGGGACTTGCACAGGACTTGGTTGTCCCTTGTGTAAAGGGATCGACTGGTACAGCACATGGTTGTCCCTGTGTGTGTGGACTGCACAAAGTACATGGTTGTCCCTGTGTGTGTGTGACTCAGCACAGTACATGGTTGTCCCTGTGTGTGTGTGTGGACTAAGAGCATGAAGGTTGTCCTGTGTGTGTGACTGGTGGCAGCATGGTTGTCCCTGTTTGTGTGTGGACTGGCACAGTACATGGTTGTCCTTGTGTGTGGGACTGGCACAGCACATGGTTGTCCCTGTGTGGACTGGCACAGCAAGCTACGGTTGTCCCCAGGTGTGGACTGGTACAGTACATGGTTGTCCCTGTGTGTGTGTGGACTGGCACAGCACATGGTTGTCCCTGTGTGTGTGACTGGCCAGCACATGTGTTGTCCCTGTGTGTGTGGACTGGTACAGTACATGGTTGTCCCTGTGTGGACTGGTAGAGCACATGGTTGTCCCTGTGTGTGTGTGGACTGGTACAGGACTTGGTTGTCCCTGTGTGTGTGGACTGGTACAGGACTTGGTTGTCCCTATGTGTGGACTGGCACAGCATGGTTGTCCTGGGGGTGGGTGTGACTGGCACAGCACATGGTTGTCCCTGTGTGTGGACTGGCACAGCACATGGTTGTCCCTGTGTGTGTGTGTGTGGATCTGGCAGCACATGGTTGTCCTTGTGTGTGTGGACTGCACAGCACATGGTTGTCCCTGTGTGGACTGGTACAGTACATGGTTGTCCCTGTGTGTGTGGACTGGCACAGTACATGTTGTCCCTGTGTGTGTGTGGGAATTTGCACAGTACATGGTTGTCCTGTGTGTGTGTGGGACTGGCACAGCACATGGTTGTCCCTGTGTGTGGACTGGTACAGCACATGGTTGTCCCTGTGTGTGTGGACTGGAAGGAAACATGGTTGTCCCTGTGTGTGTGGACCGGTACAGTACATGGTCAAGTCCCCGGTGTGTGTGTGGACTGGCACAGCAAGATGTGGTTGGTCCCGTGTGTGTGTGTGGACCGGTACAGTACATGGTTGTCCCTGTGTGTGTGACTGCAGCCAGGCCATGGTTGTCCTGTGTTTGTGGACTGGCACAGTGCATGGTTGTCCCTGTGTGTGGACTGGCACAGTGCCCTGTGTGTGTGGACTGGTACAGTGCACATGGTTGTCCCTGTGTGTGTGGACTGGCACAGCACATGGTTGTTCCTGTGTGTGTGGACTGGTACAGTACATGGTTGTCCTGCGTGTGACCATGCGGCATGTTGTCCCTGTGTGGACTGGTACAGTACATGGTTGTCCCTGTGTGTGTGTGGACTGGCACAGCACATGGTTGTCCCTGTGTGTGTGTGTGACTGGCACAGCATGATGGTTGCCCTGTGTGTGTGTGTGGACCTAAAAGACATGGTTATCTCCTGTGTGTGTGGACTGGCATGAAAAGGTTGTTCCTGTGTGTGTGACTGCACATGGTTGGTCTTGCGTGTGTGGACTGGTATGAAAGGTTGTCTCTTGTGTGTGTACTGGCAGAAAGGTGGTTGTCCTGTGGTGTGGACTGGCACAGTACATGGTTGGTTCCTGTGTGTGTGGGACTGGCAGCACATGGTTGCCCTGTGTGTGTGGGACTGGCACAGTACATGGTTGTCTCCTGTGTGTGGACTGGCAGTGGCTGGCTGGTTGTCCCTGTGTGTGTGTGGACTGGCAATGAAGGTGTCGTCCCTGTGTGTGTGACTGGCACAGGACCCGGCTGCCCCTGTGTGTGTGACCGGCACAGCACATGGTTGTCCCTGTGTGTGTGTGTGGACTGGCATAGCACATGGTTGTCCCTGTGTGAATTTAGCAGCAGCGCTGGATGGTTGTCCCTGTGTGTGTGTGGAATGGCATGCATGGTTGTCCCTGTGTGTGTGTGGACTGGTACAGCACATGGTTGTCCCCAAACAGTGGACTGGTACAGTACATGGTTATTGTCCTTGTGTGTGTGTGACTGGGGCATGATATGTTCCCCTGTGTGTGTGTGATTGGTACAGTGCCATGGTTGTCCGCGTGTGTGGACTGGTACAGTATGCTGCTGTCCCTGTGTGTGTGAACAAGGCACCACATGGTTGTCCTGTGTGGATCTGCACAGAACATGGTTAACCTGTATGTGGACTGGCTGGTACAGTACATGGTTGTTCCTGTGTGTGGATCAGTACAGTACATGGTTGTCCCTGTGTGTGTGGACTGGTACAGTACATGGTTGTCCCTGTGTGTGGACCTGGCACAGTACATGGTTGTCCCTGTGTGGACTGCGTACAGTACATGTATTGTCCCTGTGTGTGGACTGTAGCACATGGTTGTCCCTGTGTGTGTGTGTGTGACCGGCACAGCACATGGTTGTCCCTGTGTGTGACTGCAGGCATGGCTGTCTCAGTGGGACTGCATGCACATAATATTCCTGTGTGTGGACTGGTACAGCACATGGGTTGTCCCGGTGTGTGTGGACTGGTACAGTACATGGTTGTCCCTGTGTGTGTGCACTGGTACAGCACATGGTTGTCCCTGTGTGTGTGGACTGGTACAGTACATGGTTGTCCCTGTGTGTGGACTGGCACAGCACATGGTTGTCCCTGTGTGTGTGGACTGGCACAGCACATGGTGTGTGTGTGACTGGCACAGTACATGGTTGTCCCTTGTGTGGACTGGGCATGGTCAGTCTGTGTGTGGACTGGCACAGTACATGGTTGTCCTTGTGTGTGGACCGCACAGCACATGGTTGTCCCTGTGTGTGGACTGGTACAGTGCATGGTTGTCCCTGTGTGTGTGGACTGGCACAGCACATGGTTGTCCCTGTGTGTGTGGACTGGCACAGCACATGTGGGTCATTCCCTGTGTGACCGGTACAGTACATATTGTCCCTGTGTGTGGACTGGTACAGTGCATGGTTGTCCCTGTGTGTGTGGACTGGTACAGCACATGGTTGTCCCTTGTGCACGGGAAACATGGCTGTCCCTGTGTGTGTGGACCTGGTACAGTGGTTGTCCCTGTCTGTGACCAGCAATGTCCCTGTGTGTGTGACTGGCACAACACATGGTTGTCCCTGTGTGTGGACTGGTACAGCACATGGTTGTTCCTGTGTGTGGGACTGGCACAGCACATGGTTGTCCTGTGTGTGTGGACTGGTACAGCACATGGTCTCTTGGTGTGTGTGTGGACTGGTACAGCACATGGTTGTCCCCAGTGTGTGGACTGGCATGCACATGGTTGTCCCTGTGTGTGTGGACTGGCACAGGTACATGGTTGTCCCTTGTGTGTGTGTGGACTGGCACAACACATGGTTGTCCCTGTGTGTGTGTGGACTGGCACAGTGTTATGGTTGTCCTGTGTGTGTGTGGACTGGCACAGCACATGGTTGTCCCTGTGTGTGGACTGGCACAGTACATGGTTGGGTCCCTGTGTGTGTGGACTGCGTCAGCACATGGTCAGTTCCTGTGTGTGTAGACTTGGCACAGTACATGGTTGTCCTGTGTGTGTGGACTGGCACAGCACATGGTTGTCCCTGTGTGTGTGTGACTGGTACAAGTACATGGCTGTCTCCTGTGTGTGTGGACTGGTACAGCACAAGCCGTTCCTGTGTGTGTTAACTGGCACAGGCATGGTTGTCCCTGTGTGTGTGGACTGGTACAGCACATGGTTGTCCCTGTGTGTGTGGACTGGTACAGCACATGGTTGTCCTGTGTGTGGACCGGCACAGTACACAATGTCCTTGTGTGTGTGGACCGGTGCTATGGTTGTCCTGTGTGTGTGGGACTAAAACAGTACATGGTTGTCCCTGTGTGTGGACTGGTACAGCACATGGTTGTCCCTGTGTGTGTGGACTGGTACAGTACATGGTTGTCCCTGTGTGTGTGTGGACGGGAGGCTGGGCACATGGTTGTCCCTGTGTGTGTGGACTGGCACAGCATGGTTGTCCCTGTGTGTGTGTGTGGGGACTGGTACAGTACATGGTTGTCCCTGTGTGTGTGTGGGACTGGCACAGCACATGGTTGTCGCTGTGTGTGTGGACTGGCACAGTACATGGTTGTCCCTGTGTGTGGACTGGTACAGCACATGCCGTCTCCTGTAGGATCTCGGTGCAGTACATGGTTGTCCTGTGTGTGTGGACTGGTACAGCACATGGTTGTCCCTGTGTGTGTGGGACTGGTACAGTACATGGTTGTCCCTGTGTGTGTGTGTGGACTGGCACAGTACATGGTTGTCCCTGTGTGTGTGTGGACTGGCACAGCACATGGTTGTCCCCTGGGGTGACTGGCACAGCACATGGTTGTCCCTGTGTGTGGACTGGCACAGCACTTGGTTGTCCCTGTGTGTGTGTGGGACTGGTACAGTACATGGTTGTCCTGTGTGTGTGACTGGCATACAGCACATGGTTGTCCCTGTGTGTGTGGGACTGGTACAGTGACATGGTTGTCCCTGTGTGTGTGGACTGGCACAGTACATGTTGCCCCTGTGTGTGACCGGTACAGCACAGGTTAACCTTGTGTGTGTGTGGGACTGGCACAGGTGTACATGGTTGTCCCAGTGTGTGTGTGGACTGGCACAGCATGGTTGTCCCTGTGTGTGTTGGACTGGCATGTGCATGGTTGTCCCTGTGTGTGGACTGGCACAGCACATGGTTGTCCCTGTGTGTGTGGACTGGCACAGTGCATGGTTGTCCCTGTGTGTGTGTGTGGACTGGCACAGCACATGGTTGTCCCTGTGTGTGTGGACTGTACAGTACATGGTTGTCCCTGTGTGTGGGACTGGCACAGCACATGGTTGTCCCTGTGTGTGTGGACTGGTACAGCACATGGTTGTCCCTGTGTGTGGACTGGTGCAGCACATGGCTGTCCTGTGTGTGGGACTGGCACAGTACATGGTTGGGTTCCCTGTGTGTGTGGGATTGGCACAGCACATGGCTGTCCCTCGTGTGTGTGGACTGGCACAGGCACATGGTTGTCCCTGTGTGTGTGTGGACTGGCACAGTACATGGTTGTCCCTGTGTGTGTGGACTGGTACAGTGCATGGTTGTCCCTGTGTGTGTGTGGACTGGTACAGCACATGGTTGTCCCTTGTGTGTGTGGGACTGCACAGTGCAGTGGTTGTCCCTGTGTGTGTGGACTACACAGTGCTGGGCGGTTGTCCCTGTGTGTGTGGACTGGCACAGTACATGGTTGTCCCTGTGTGTGTGACTGGTACAGCACACATGCAGTTGTCCCCGTGTGTGTGGACTGGAAGCAGTACATGGTTGTCCCTGTGTGTGGACTGGTACAGCATGGTTTTCCCTTGTGTGTGGACTGGCACAGTACATGGTTGGAAACCTGTGTGTGACTGGTACAGTACATGGTTGTCCCTGTGTGTGTATCTCTGGTACAGCACATGGTTGTCCCTGTGTGGGACTGGCACAGTGCATGGTTGTCCCTGTGTGTGGACTGGTACAGTACATGGTTGTCCTGTGTGTGTGGACTGGGTACAGCACATGAAGCCGGTCCTGTGTGTGTGGACTGGCACACAGTACATGGTTGTCCCTGTGTGTGTGGACTGGCACAGCACATGGTTGTCCCTGTGTGTGTGTGTGACTGGTGCAGTACATGGTTGTCCTGTGTGTGTGTGGACTGGCATGTACATGGTTGTCCCTGTGTGTGTGTGGACTGGCACATACATGGTTGTCCCTGTGTGTGTGTGTGGACTGGCACAGCACATGGGTTGTCCCTGTGGGTGTGGGGACTGGCACAGCACATGGTTGTCCTCCTGTGTGTGGACTGGTACAGCACATGGTTGTCTCTGTGTGTGTGGACTGGTGTATGAAAACATGGTTGTCCCTGGTGTGTGTGGACTGGTACAGCACATGGTTGCCCTGTGTGTGTGTGTGGGACTGGTACAGCATGGTTGTCCCTGTGTGTGTGTGTGGACTGGCACAGCACATGGTTGTCCCTGTGTGTGACTGGTACAGTACATGGTTGTCCCTGTGTGTGTGGGACTGGTACACAGTACATGGTTGTCCCTGTGTGTGTGGACTGGTACAGTACATGGTTGTCCTTTGTGTGTGGGACTGGTACAGTACATGGTTAAGTCCCTGTGTGTGAACGGCACAGTACATGGTTGTCCCTGTGTGTGTGTGGACTGGTACAGTACATGGTTGTCCCTGTGTGTGTGTGTGGACTGGTACAGCACATGGTTGTCCCTGTGTGTGTGTGGGACTGGCACAGCACATGGTTGTCCCTGTGTGTGGACTGGCAGCAGCAGGTTGTCCCTGTGTGTGTGACTGGGTATGGCACATGGCTGTCTCCTGGTGTGTGTGTGTGGACTGGCACAGCACATGGTTGTCCCCTGTGTGTGTGGGACTGGTACAGCACATGGTTGTCCCTGTGTGTGTGTGTGTGGGACTGGCACAGCACATGGTTGTCCCTGTGTGTGTGTGGGACTGGCACAGGCACATGGCTGTTCCTGTGTGTGTGTGTGACTGCACAGTACATGGTTGTCCCAGGGTGTGTGGACTGGTACAGCACATGGTTGTCCCTGGGTGTGACTGGTACAGTACATGGTTGAAACCCCTGTGTGTGTGTGGACCGGTGCTGGCCATGGTTGTCCCTGTGTGTGTGTGGACTGGCCAGCACATGGTTGTCCCTGTGTGTGTGGACTGGTACAGGACTTGGTTATCCCTGTGTGGACTGGCACAGCACATGGTTGTCCCTGTGTGTGGACTGGTACAGCACATGGTTGTCCCCTGTGTGTGTGTGTGTGACTGCACAGTGCCATGGTTGTCCCTGTGTGTGTGTGGACTGGCACAGCACATGGTTGTCCCTGTGTGTGTGGACTGGCACAGCACATGGTTGTCCTGTGGGACTGGCACAGCACATGGTTGTCCCTTGTGTGTGTGACCGGCACAGCAAGGCGGTTGTCCCTGTGTGTGACTGGTACAGCACATGGTTGTCCCCTGTGTGTGGACTGGTGCAGCACATGGTTGTCCCTGTGTGTGGATCTCTGGTACAGTACATGGTTGTCCCTGTGCGTGGACTGGCATAGTACATGGCTGTCCCTGTGTGTGTGTGTGACCGGTACAGCACATGGTTGTTCCTGTGTGTGTGGACTGGGTATGCTGTTGTCCCTGTGTGTGGGACTGGCACAGTACATGGTTGTCCCTGTGTGTGTGGACTGGTACAGTACATGGTTGTCCCTGTGTGTGGACTGGTACAGGACATGGTTGTCCCTGTGTGTGGACTGGTACAGTACATGGTTGTCCTTGTGTGTGGACTGGTACAGTACATGGTTGTCCCTGTGTGTGGACTGGTACAGTACATGGTTGTCCCTGTGTGTGTGGAAGGAACACTTGCACGAGTCACCTTCTGAAGAAGGAACATTTGCACGAGTCACCTTCTGAAGAAGGAACACTTACATGAGTCACCTTCTGAAGAAGGAAGACATACATGAGTCACCTTCTGAAGAAGGAACACTTACACGAGTCACCTTCTGAAGAAGGAACACTTGCACGAGTCACCTTCTGAAGAAGGAACACTTGCACGAGTCACCTTCTGAAGAAGGAACACTTACATGAGTCACCTTCTGAAGAAGGAACACTTAAATGAGTCACCCTCTGAAGAAGGAACACTTACATGAGTCACCTTCTGAAGAAGGAACACTTACACGAGTCACCTTCTGGAGAAGGAACACTTAAATGAGTCACCCTCTGAAGAAGGAACACTTACATGAGTCACCTTCTGAAGAAGGAACACTTACACGAGTCACCTTCTGAAGAAGGAACACTTGCACGAGTCACCTTCTGAAGAAGGAACACTTACATGAGTCACCTTCTGAAGAAGGAACACTTAAATGAGTCACCTTCTGAAGAAGGAACACTTACATGAGTCGCCTTCTGAAGAAGCAACACTTACACGAGTCACCTTCTGGAGAAGGAACACTTACATGAGTCACCTTCTGAGGAAGGAACACTTACACAAGTGCTTGTCTTAAAGGTTCATCTTGAAATTTACGGTCATTGTCAGATTCACTCAGAGAACATTAACATGAGGGACAGCTAAACATTGTACTACGAGTATCAACATCACGACAACAAGTTCCTGAGAGAAACTTTGAATCACCACAACAGCATATCAAAATTCACGCCTTGACTTGATATAATGATATACATTCAAGAAAGTTACATCAGCATCCTTTCAGTAACTCGAGAAAATTTGGCTCTGGTCTCCCTGCATGAATACATTGCTTCTTATTTGGTGTTACAGTTCCTCGTTTAAGTCAACATCCAGGGATAAGAAGAGCCCATATTTATAGTATCTTCTTTTTTAACATATCCCCTGACATAGTAGATCAACGTTTCATCAAACTGAACTCTCTGTCGTCGTCTTCAGCCGCAGCTGGGTTTGCGTGGGTGAGTTTAACAGCAGCCAACAAATTCTTGATTTCTTCGTTCTCTCAGGAAATTGTTGCCCCAGACATTGTTACACTGTGAGCGAGGCGGGAGGGGGGAACTACAGTATTTTCGGTCCTGTCTGTTTGTTTGGTTGTTCGTACTTTTGTCTCCAACGTAACCCAAGAACTGGTAATGCGGATTTGCGCCAAACTCAATGTGTTTGGTCAATATGTGATAAGGTTCACATGAAAAAACTTTTGGTACAAATCGCGCCAAAATTTACCAAGTGCCGTCAGGATAACGGTTAGCGCAAATATACTAGATCATTTTAAGATTAAGGAAAACGACTACAGTAACAGCGTCATAGTAATAGCTTTCGCCCAGGGCTTGTGTGGTGAGATCAGACCTCAAGGACGAAAATATGTAAATTTTCTACCCATTTCCACCTCAGCTGTCTGTGCCGGCTCATAATTAATGACCACCACACACACAGTGGTTGAATAAGAGATGAAAAATAGTCTATCTGCCCCTGGGCGGTGCAAGACCGTGGTGGCAGAGATTCACACTCCAGCTTACCTATGATAAAACCTTCATCTCTCGTTCATTTCAGTCGGTTATTCACAGCTAAATGTTTTAATGTGGTCATATTCACTTTACTTTGCTATTTATTCTATATTTCAATAATGTGTTTCTCTAGTATTGTTTATTTACATTTGGTTATTTCCCACCATGTTTATTTTATCTCAATATAATTATATACGAGTATAAGAAAACGAACCTTTAAGTTTCTCTGCCGCTTGTACTGCTCCCTTACTTAAAAGTTATACTATTTTAATATTGTAAATTAAACTCAGGAATTAACTAAGACCTTTTTAACTATTAATGGCAATGTTTGAGAGATTTGTCTGTCACAAAAAATTCTTTAGTTATCAAAAGCCCCAGACACGGCCAATATGATTCGTCGTCTTTAGCTGTGTTCCTGCTTCTTGTTTTCACACCCTTGTCCTCAGTTTCTCCCTATAATTACTACACAATATAGTGCAGTAAATAAATCAAGTCTCAATAACAGCCATTTCCTCGGTTTAATAATGGCTTACTAACATAAACTGTACACTTGGAGAGCAGAGGGTGGAGGCACAACATTGATATCTGATCATGTGTTTATAAACTCTCATACAGTTATCATCACACGGAGGCATTTGCAGCAACATTACTCACACAACAAACCCTTGGACGTTAAGGCACATAAATAATCAAGGGCCGTAAAACAGTATGATAAAACTCGGTTATCATTCCGTTAGAGTAATCACATCTTTATTTTAGGTGTCGCAGTAACTTGCTAGTGACAAACCCTGGATTAGTGGAATGTTGATGACATTAGATAACAAGAATTCCCTGCAGCTCACTTTGTTATCATCATTACTCTTAATAACAGTAATATAGTAACAGTAAGAAAGCTACAGTATTTATCATTGCACAGTGTCAACATATCTTAATAAAAGGTATTGTCATTTCCTTCTTAGTATCACTCCTATAATCGTATATTCTGTTACATCACAATCTAAAATATTATATTGTTCACTTTGACGAAATTTGAAAATTTGCTTCACATGAAAAATTGCTTCTGACAAGGCTGTTCTGTATTGCGTCGTCGATTTAAGGTGGGAAGATTGAAGGAATCCTATTCCCGCTTTCAAGAAGGAGTTTTACTGAGAAAACCAATTATATTTAACAAGAGAATTATAAGAGAGAAGATAAAAACATTTTCTTAAGTTCCTAACCATGACAGATGAATCTCATCTTGGTGTCGACCAGTATTGATGAGTAGTGTGTGGGTGTCGACCAGTATTCATGAGTAGTGTGTGGGTGTCGACCAGTATTGATGAGTAGTGTGTGGGTGTCGACCAGTATTGATGAGTAGTGTGTGGGTGTCGACCAGTATTGATGAGTAGTGTGTGGGTGTCGACCAGTATTGATGAGTAGTGTGTGGGTGTCGACCAGCATTGATGAGCAGTGTGTGGGTGTCGACCAGTATTGATGAGTGCGTGGTGTCGACCAGTGGCTGATGAGGCAGGTGTGTGGGTGTCGACCAGTATTGATGAGCAGTGTGTGAGTGTCGAAACAGTATTGATGAGTAGTGTGTGGGTGTCGACCAGCATTGATGAGCAGTGTGTGGGTGTCGACCAGTATTGATGAGCAGTGTGTGGGTGTCAGACCAGCAATAGACGGCAGTGTGTGTGGGTGTCGACCAGTATTGATGAGCAGTGTGAGTGTCGAACAGTATTGATGAGTAGTGTGTGGGTGCTCTAATTCAGCATTGATGATAGTGTGTGGGTGTCGACCGCATTGATGAGTAGTGTGTGGTGTGTCGACCAGTATTGATGAGTAGTGTGTGGGTGTCGACCCCAGCATGATGAGTAGCAGTGTGGGTGTCGACCAGCATTGATGAGTAGTGTGTGGGTGTCGACCAGTATTGATGAGTAGTGTGTGGGTGTCGAACAGTATTGATGAGTAGTGTGTGGGTGTCGACCAGTATTGATGAGTAGTGTGTGGGTGTCGACCAGTATTGATGAATCTTGTCTGGGTGTCGTCCAGTATTGATGAATCTTGTCTGGGTGTCGTCCAGTATTGATGAATCTTGTCTGGGTGTCGACCAGTATTGATGAATCTTGTCTGGGTGTCAACCAGTATTGATGAATCTTGTCTGGGTGTCAACCAGTATTGATGAATCTTGTCTGGGTGTCAACCAGTATTGATGAATCTTGTCTGGGTGTCAACCAGTAATAGGAAAGGAACATGTTCGCGTTATGTGTGGAAAGTCTTTGCAGGAGTTAAGATCTTTGTCTCAGTTATTTGTGAGGATGTTTCTAACACCTATGTGTCCTATCTCTCTCTTAGAGGAGGTGGGTGTCCCGGTGCTGCTCCGACACAGCACCTGTGTGTGAACTAAGAATGGCACACACACACACACACACACACATACACACACACACACACACACACACACACACACACACACACACACACACACACACACACACACACACACACACACACACACTCTCTCTCTCTCGACCCATTAATTTCAACTGGCTTTCTCTATCTACTGACCTGAAATCGTGTAATTTATTATTTATTTTTAGTATGGAGGTCTCTTGGTCGAGGAGTCCACAGAGGTTAATAAACATGCCTCACTGATGTGAGTTCAGTATAACTAGCGACACCACTGAAGCTGACGTGCACATCTTTCTTCATCTCATTCAGTGGATGCTAGGACCATCAGATACAGAACAATGCGTTAACCAAACAATACACTATTGAGCTACATTAATACACCTCCATAGACAACAACATTTTGTCGTAAACATTGTCCATCAAGTTCTCTCTTGTTAAACGTTTGAGTAACAAACCTGGAGTTCAGGCCATGGAGGTCGCTGACATGATTCACAGCTTAGTCAAAATGGAAGTTGTTACGAGTTGGGGATTTAGAATATAGTTAAAAGTCTACCCAGATCCCAACAGGCAACAAAAAACAAAAAACAAAGACAATCGGACTATAAAAGGGTAGACAAAGGATGCAAGTTTTTGTTGTGTACTGTATAATAAAGTACCATAAATTCCTTAACAAAATATTCAGCTTTCTATAATTTACCCTTAACCATACTTAACCTAAACATTAACAGTATATACATATTTATACAACATAAACAATTTTGAAGCAAGTGGACGTGGGGGAGGCAATATAAGATTACAAATACTTATGTGCGGAGCTGAGATGGCTGACGAGCAAGGCTGAGTATTGTAGAAGATGGTAGGTAGTCACTGTGCCGTAGGTTTCCAGGATAGTGACCCTGTGGTCACTTCCCAGAGTGAACTGAACTCTCATCGAACTGGAGCTGATGAAGAAGACTTATAGGAGGTGACGCAACAACCAGGATATGGAGAAGGGAAACCCCGGAGTGGTAACTAAGACTAATCATACTCGTGTTTCGTCCCTAGATGGCGTTGCTCGTGGTGCTGGGTAGGTAGATGAGGACAATAGATGGCGTGGATCGTAGTGCTGGGTAGGTAGATCATGACAATTGGTGGCGTGATTCGTAACACACCCCCCCTCCAAAGACCTCCATAGCGCGGGCGCGAAGGAGGTGATCACCTGGTGCGTCTGGAGAGTAGCTGCTGCATTTCCACTGGAGCTCGGGATAAGGAGTCCGCAATCAGGTTGTCCACCCCCTTTATGTGCCGGACTTGTAGATTATAGGGCTGGGTGAGGAGAGCCCAGCGGAGGATTCGCTGGTTGGAGGTCTTGTTGGTTTGGATGAACGTGAGTGGGTTATGGTCGGTGAAGACTAGGGTTGTTTGTGGGCAAGACTGGAGGTAACATTCAAACTTCTTTATTGCCAACACCAGAGCCAGGGCCTCCTTCTCTATGGTCGAGTAGTTGGTCTGATGTTTTTTCAACTTGGCGGAGTAGTATGCCACAGGGTGAAGAACATCAGTGGTTGGGTCGGGTTGTAGGAGCACAGCCCCCACTCCGACACCGCTAGCGTCGATTTGCAGATGGAAGGGCAAGGTGTAGTCAGGGGGGTGGACTACAGGGTTGGAGGCAAGATAGATATATATATGCACACACACATACACACTTGTCAACCATCAGTGGGACAAGACGTGCCCTGAAGGCGCACCCGGTTTTGGCAGCCAGGCCGAGTCTGTTTGGCCCTGCCCCCGCCCCCCTCTCCCTGCTATATCCCAACGCCCTACCAGCCTTACTACACCGGGATTTATTAAGCAAAACATTTAAGTGATCAGTGCAATGATTGATTACCAAACGGTGTTCCGATAGTACATCCCAAGGAAAAGCACAAAAACACAGCAGTGTAATACCAAACAGTGGGCAATTTGTCGGTCATCTTCAAAGTGCCAGTGACAAGGACCACCGCGGTGTTTACATATATCGTGAATACTGTGTCGGCGACCCTCGGCGCCAGAGACAAGGACTCACTTTGTTTACAACTGACAAATATTAACAGATGTCTATCAGTGTCAATGGCCCTCAAAGTACCGCCAGTGAATGTATGGCCACCGGGGACAAACACCTCCGGCCATCCACAACAACAGATATCAACAGATGGCCACCAATTACTTACTCCAGACGCTCTCTGTACCTTCTAACGCGTGGGAACGGCTATCCTGATGGCAGTGTTATCGCGAGACTTACTGAACATATTCCATGCGCGCAGCCGTAGACAAGGGGGTCATAAACAAAAGCCCATTAGGACCATCAACTCCATTAGGAAAACAGAGAAACCCACCCCAGACAGACCTTACCATTACACTGAAGTTCCGCGGATATGGTTTGATTTCCCGTCTTTACTCCTCCCCTAGCTAATAAGTTTGACGAGCTGGCAACCACAGTCAGGTCAGTCGCTGCCAACGTTCTTGCCATATGTGAGACTTGGCAAATTGTGCCTGAAACGTGTCATAATGAGGGATATCAACTCTTTCATCACCTTCGTTCACGTGGACGCAGAGGAGGGGGGGGGGCGTTGCCCTCTTTTGTCAGGATGACCTACGCCCATCACGCCTGGATGTTCAAGGCCAGCAGATGTGGAGGCATTATGGGTACGTGTTGTGCCACAGGCCCACCCGCACCACACTGCTCCTATCATAATATGCGTGGCATACCATCCGTCTCGCTCACCCACCAGAGACACTCTTATCAATCATCTCATTACCACCTTAGACCACCTAAGAGTTAGGTACCCATGTGCCAAGTTAGTATTATGCGGGGATTATAATGAAATTGACACCACTGATATCCAGGACCAGTTGTCACTATCGCAAGTTGTGAACTTCCCCACACACGGTCAAAATACCCTTGACCTTATCTTAACCGACTTAGCGGACCAGTACCAACCACCTCAACCAATGCCTCCTATCGGGTGTAGCACACACCTATCAGTGCTCTGGTCCCCAGCTGCCACTCCCACTCAAGTACAGAGACCATACATCAAGACCTACAGGCCGATTACTGACTCTGCAGTGCGTCTCTTCGGGCAGTGGATAGTTCACCATCCCTGGACTGAAGTACTTAGTGTGGATGACGTGGACACCAAATGGATGAATTACACCAACACCACCACTTCTTCGCAGAGAAGTCCGTCAGATCTCACCCAGCTGACTTGTCTTGGATCACGCCTCGGATCAAAAGACTTATGCAACAGAGAGACACAGCCTTTTTTTCTCAATGACCACAACCGCTACAGGTCCCTTCGCAACCGAGTCATCCGCGAAATATGCACTGCAAACAAGTCTCACTACCCAACCAAATTGCAACACTTGAAGCAGACTAACATCAGTCAGTGGTATGGTAAGCTTAAAGAACTCTGTGGACTAAACAATAAGACACAACCCCTCCCTTTCCTTTGCCATCTCACTAATGTTGACGCAGCTGAGCAATCAAATAACCATTTCGCTACTATATGCCAGACGCTCCCCCGGCTCGACACAACCAATGTCCCTGCTTACCTACCAGCCCCCTTTCCCATTGACTTAGTAGAAGAATTTGAAGCAGCAAAACGTCTGGACATACTGAAGTTAAAACGCTCCACCACCCCCATTGACTTACCAATGAAACTCATCAAGGAGTTCTCCCGAGCTAGCTAAACCCCTCTGCTCCTCAGTCAAGCCAGATGCCCAGCTGACTGGAAGATTTCATATGTGTCACCAGTGGCCAAGTCAACCAGCCCACAACCCTTAAATCAGCTATGATCCATTGCATTCACCCCCAATACCCAGCTTAATCTGTGAAAGTTTTGTGTTTGACTAGGCTTATGCTGATATTGCAGGCGTCGTAGATCCTCAGCAATTTGGTAATATGAAAATTTCCTCCACCACTCACTGTCTTGTCATCTTTCTCGACTACATATACCGCCATCTGGAGAAACGAAAAACGTCTGTAGCTGTCGCCTTCATTGACTTCACTAAGGCATTTGACCTAGTCGACCACAATTTAATCATCAACAAAGCTATCGACCTCGGGTTTCGAAGAAGTCTTATACCATGGCTTACAGACTTCCTCAGTAACCGACGCCAAGCTGTACGCTACCAAGGGGCTGTCTCCACCTTTCAGCCACTCACCTGTAGCATCCCCCAAGGCATCAAGATGGGACCAATATGCTTCCTAATGCTTATCAATGATGCCCTAAGAGAAACCCCTGCTCGCTGGAAATATGTTGGCGAATCCACCATTGGGATCAGTGTCAACAATTCTGCTCCTGACTATATCGCCCTTCAGGATATATTGAAGTCTCCAAAACTGGGGCACCAACAACCATGTCACCATCAACCAAACCAAGACCATGGTTATGCACATCAATCTCTCCTTCGACATTGTCCCACCCCCTTCCATTACTTTAGGTCCCAACACACTCCAGGTTGTAGATTCCATTAAGCCCCTCGGCGTCACCATAGACAACAAACTAAATTGAAAACCACACGTCCGTGAAGTTGTCAAATCTTCCAGATTCTGTCTCCATCTCCTCCGCCGACTCAAGCCCCTCAAAGTTCCTGCGCCCGAGCTCCTCAGTGTTTACTCAACATTCATACTTCCCAAGCTCACCTATGCCTCCCCTACCTGGTCTTCCTCCCTAAATGCCACAGAACGTAACCACCTAGAAATGTGCAAAAGAGGGCATGCAAGATTATTCTCTCCCCTTCTTACTCCACATATCAAGAAGAGCTAAACACACTGACCCTCTCGGTTCTTTCTGACCGTCACCATGATCTCATCTGCAAATTTGGTGAGAAGCTTCTGCACCATCCTCGACACCGGCTCCTACTACTTCCCGAGATCCCTCGCCCAAGAATTGGTGTTCGACACCACAACCTCATCCAGCCCATACGAGCACGAATTGATCGCTATAAGAACAGCTCAGTCCCATCCATTGAAAAAATGATCAATAACTTGTAATCAACCAGGGTATTCACTCCCAGTCAACCTTACTTTTTGCACTGTCACTATGTTGAAATGCCCTGTAGTTTGAGCTTCTTCCCACCCATTTATTATATATCATATTTGTATCACTTATGTTACTTGTATATCATTTGTAAATCAAGTGACCCATTCCCCAATTATGTAACTGTATATTTCCAGCCTTCCGGTTGCCATGCTCTTTCAATAAACCGTTAATCATTATTATTATTATTATTATCATCACACACACACACACACACACACACACACACACACACACGCAAACATGATTCTTGTATAAACACGTCCATACAACAACACACAATCATTCTCCTACACAAGCACGTATCCGGCCACCAATATATCAAGAGTTATGTGTCCATATTTTTAGTGATAAACTGTACACTGCATTGTTAGCCACTGTCAAACTTCGTAAAATTTACTGCATCAGTTTATAAAGCTTCGGTCAGTGGTCTACATTGTACACCTGAACCATTTATTATTGTGGCTAGATGATAAAATACACCAGGTACAATAGAGACTCATTCCGGTCAAGTCATAACCTGGAACTAAAGAGACGGTGATTACACAATTTAGTTGGTTAAGTAGTTTTGAGTTAAATAGCCTTGTCATAATAAAATCTACCATAGTTAAGTAAACGTTCTCTTACCCTCAACTTTGCTCATTAAGTATATACTAGTATTTCTTCAACACTAATTATATGGCCAATATTAATCATTGCTCCTAATGTATTTAACGAGATTATTAATTTTTTCGTTTGTTTTCACATCTCTTAACTTAATTTTAGCCTTCCCCTGCATCACCACATGCCATAGGCCTTTAACCGCCTTCTGGTGTCTGCTGAAAATGTCGACACTTCTTACCCAAACAAGAGTACTGACAATACATCAATACAAAGCATTTCAGCAGCCTTTTTAATTAACTAATGTAACTTTTCAATAGGATTCTTAGATTACTTAGTTTTGTTTTAACTTGTCCTGATCTTTCTACATTTTTCACATCTAACATCTAATATTAATTCCTAAATACACAATTTTGTTCGTATCTTTAAGGTACCTGATTACCTATTATGAATTCTATTTAGAATCAATCATTACTTCTTTATTTATAAGATTAACCCTAAGCTCATATTCTTCACCCTTTTACCATTAAACAGTTAGCCAATTGTTAACGCCTCTTCATCATCAGTAATAAGAGCATCAGCATCGCCATAATAAGTGATGGATAACAGAAATATTGCTATGGTAAATCTTAATCAGGGTAGACTTACGTTAAAACTACATAAGATACTCTTTAAGTGTTCCCAAATACTTAGTGTAGAATCCTGGGAGAGAGGGCAAAGGAAAAACCTAGTTAAATCCAAGGATAAAATACTAGTAAGGATAGTTCACAAAGCACTTGTTTCAGCCACAGTGCACAGTTTGGTGACGTCACTGTTGTAAACACGTGTCATCTGGTGAGCTCCTTGTGTGCGCGTGTTTGCTCCTGGGACCAATGTATCAACAATTATGGTTATTTGTGCAATATACGGGTGCACTAGCAATGCTCAAATCCCAAACAGAGAACACATCAAGTATTACAGATTCCCCAGAGATAAGAAGAAAGTGATTACACATTTGATTACACATTTGCCATAGGAAATGAGTTGCGTGAGCTCAGATTAATAAACAGTAGCGACCAGGTGAGAGGAGATGAGACTACGCAAGCTAAGAAGTTGTTTGATGAGAGTTCATATTTATTCTGTATCTCCTTAATTCTGGAATGCCCGTCGATATCCAGGTATCTACAGGAAGGTGAGACATTCACCTTGCTACATGTGGCAAAAAAGAACTCTGTACATATTTAAAAATCTTGACAACATTAAAGTTAAGTACATCGGTGCGTGAGTTTCAGGTGACAACACGCGTGTTTCAAGATGCGAGAGAAGATTTCTTGTAGTTTCTTATTTTTGCAATGTCAGTCAATATCAGGTCATCCAGAACACACTGAGACATTGTTCTTGCCACGTCTGACAAAAGAAAACTATAATATTGACCAAAAGATCAGAAAAACCAGAGTCGCATCACTTAATTCACTGGCGACGAGTCATGATGCTTAGCGCCTAGAGAAACTTGCTCTAGTTTCTTAAGTATACATTGTAAGGCAATATCCAGTTTTCCAGAGTACTCTCAGACATTCATCTTTCCATGCCTGGCAAAAGGAAAATCTTTATACTGAAAATAAGCTAAAAAATTTAGTTGCTTCGTTCATGTCATCAACGAAATGCCTGGCACCCCCCGGGTGTCTCCTTGTAATATTTTTTATTTTTTATTTTTTGGCTGTATCACATATTTTTGGAGGACTATGAGAATATAAGACATTCATTTTGTTATATCTGGCCACAAAAAAGCCGTTGCCTTATAAGTATGCTAAAAAATGAAACAATTGGATGTCAACCAAGGCAAGGCCATCACCATCTGTGACTGCCTCCAAGTTATCAGATGATGCGCGTAGCTAGCGTGACGTCATTGAATGAGGCAGAGCTGTTTTAGTCCTTGGAAACACGAGGCTACATATATATATCTCATCAGTCCATATAGCACGTGGACTTCCATATACAAACAATACCTCACTAGTCGGGAGTCGAACCTTGGCCCTCTGCGTGTGAACAGGGATCGTTACCACCTCGTGTTTCCTAGCTGGATTCGGTAAAATTCTACTACGACCACAAAGTTGCCACAGGCAATCCCCAATGGAGGTTCACAGCGCTTAGCAAGCACGTTGAACAGGCTTTGTATTGAATAGGATAAAGCCTAGTATTGCTTTTGTTGTCCTTGTTGCGTGGTGGTAGAGATACCTGTTCACACGCAGAGGTCCAGGGTTCGATTCCTGACTAGTGAGGTATTGTTTGTATATGGAAGTCCACGTGCTATATGGATTGATGATATATATATATATATATATATATATATATATATATATATATATATATATATATATATATATATATATATATATATATATATATATATATATATATATATTGATTTGGTTAACTATTTGGGAAGGTCACCTTTGAAGAAAATAGTTACATAATTATATAAGTCAAATATCTTATCTCGTTCATGCTTATTTATTTTAGAAATTCTGCTTCATGCTGATTAACCCGAGAAACCTTATCTTTCGGCCACAGCCTCAACTTGTGTTTAAGAATTGTTAGTTTAATCTTAATTTTTATTTTCTTCCTTTCTTCCACTTCATTATAATTAAGTTGTTCCTCTAAATACTTAGTCCAACTCTCGTTTAATTCTTCCGCTTGCTCGAACCGGATTTTATTATCTATACCTTTAACCCGTTCACTGCTCTCGACACTTGATGATTTTTTTCAGCCTAGAGACAACAACCAACACTGAGACGGTTCATCGCCCGGCTATATTTAATTCCTCTTATCTGATTCACTTTTTTTAGTCTTTCTGTACATTTACCTATAGTTGTGTCGTCTATCCTCATTACTTACCATCTTGCATTTCCTATAAGATCTTCTTCAGCTTGTCTACGGTCATTTTAATTTTGCATGAAGTTATTGATCTTTGGTCTGGCTACCACGAGCCATGGATCACCATTCACTTAAGATTATAGTTATTGATCTTTGGTCTAGCCACCACGTGTCATGGGTCACCATTCACTTGAGATTATAGTTATTGATCTTTGGTCTGGCTACCACGAGCCATGGGTCACCATTCACTTAAGATTATAGTTATTGATCTTTGGTCTAGCCACCACGTGTCATGGGTCACCATTCACTTAAGATTATAGTTATTGATCTTTGGTCTGGCTACCACGAGCCATGGGTCACCATTCACTTAAGATTATAGTTATTGATCTTTGGTCTAGCCACCACGTGTCATGGGTCACCATTCACTTGAGATTATAGTTATTGATCTTTGGTCTGGCTACCACGAGCCATGGGTCACCATTCACTTAAGATTATAGTTATTGATCTTTGGTCAAGCCACCACGTGTCCTGGTCCAACATAACTTCTCTTATTACAGCAGAATTTCACTGCAAGTCTGACGCCAAGCTAGCCGACATTATCGTGTCATTGTTTAACTGTGCCAATTAGAAGCGGTGTCTCATATCCAATTAAAGGATATATCAATTTACGATCTTTGAGAACCTGGCTTCTGCCCCTAAAAAAAGTTACCTTTAGTCGTGCAGGTTGTCACTTGGCGCCACTTGAGAGTGACAGCGGGACAGAGGGGAGGACAACCACGCCTCATTCCCTCACCTACTGACAATGACGGAACACACCAGATCATTAGAGTTCCTGGTCCTTGAAGTTTCCTGACAAGGGCCTAACACTCATCCACACCACTAAAAGTTCTGGCTCTTACAGCCTCCTCACAAAGGTGCAAATTGCCGTAACAACATTGCCAGTATTGGTCGTTGCTGTCTCCTGATGAAGATTTAGACGCCGTAAACATATTAGAGTTGCTTGTCTCTGTATACTCTTGTCAAGGGGCTTGAGACTCCGCCTCGGCACCACTATGAAGTTCTGGTTCTTGGCGCCTCCCAAGGAAGTTTGTAATTATATCTACAGCAGTACTTCCCCCAATCTCCTGACGACCTAACATACCACTAAAGGTTCACTACCACAGGCTATAGTTCCTACAGTACAGTCTCATGACGACCTAACACACCACTACAGGTTCACTACCACAGGCTATAGTTCCTACAGTACAGTCTCATGGCGACGTATCATACCACTACAGGTTCACTACCACAGGCTATAGTTCCTACAGTACCGTCTCCTGACGACCTAACATACCACTACAGGTTCACTACCACATGCTATAGTTCCTACAGTACAGTCTCATGACGACCTAACACACCACTACAGGTTCACTACCACAAGCTATAGTTCCTACAGTACAGCCTCATGACGACCTAACATACCACTACAGGTCCACTACCACAGGCTATAGTTCCTACAGTACAGTCTCCTGATGACCTAACATACCACTACAGGTCACTACCACAGGCTACAGTTCCTACAGTACAGTTTCATGACGACCTAACATACCACTACAGGTCCACTACCACAGGCTACAGTTCCTACAGTACAGTCTCCTGATGACCTAACATACCAATACAGGTCCACAGATTTGGTTTTTAAACCCCCTGAACTAAGAAAGGCTAACCCTAACAACAGGGGTAAACTATTTTGTAAAGATATATACTTTAAAATGAATTTGAAAGATAATTTGCAAAGTTTACAGTGTGAGGATTCTATTCAGAACAACCTGAAAATGATGATAAATTAAGAGAATAAAAGATGATTGGTCTTATATGTGTATTCTTGTTTATGAACACAGAGCCAAGTTTTCATGTTTCACAGTTATACATCCTCTTCAGGGAATCACGGACAGTCAACACGTGGAACCGCCAGTCCTCACCCAAACAGTCGTTACTCGCCTGAACAAGAGGTGTATTAAAATTGAACAAACTGACAAATAGTCATTGCTATCAGTTGGTGTTAGGTATTTTATACTTTCTCCCCGCGTTAGACACACATGTGTAGAAATAAACTGATATTACGTTTGACAAATTGGACACTATTGGTCCTTAGCTCTTGATGGCCAGCGTTAGACAAACTTGTGTAGGAACAAATATTTGAACTTCATTATTGTTTACATCTGATAGTGACTTCACCACCATGACAAGCATCACTAGCAAAGAGGAATACAGGTGAACACTATCAGTCGTCTGTCACCACTTGATCAACACTTATGGTAGAGCTGCTGTGATAATGAAAGTCCAACGGACTCTCATCCAGAACATCATATAGCAAATGAATAAGGAGACCGTCGGGAGACTAGAGGAAGCTGACCGGCGCCTCACTGACCAGCTGAGTGACGTTAGAAGAAGCTTGGAATTTTTGCAAGAGGAAATAAGAGACTTAAAAACAGAGTTGAACGTTGAAGCTAACGAGAACCGAACACCCAGGAACCCAAGTACAACAGATAAGCGAGGAGAATTCCAAGCTTAAAACGGAACTAACGACAACAGCAGACCGGGTGGATTATGTGGACGACATAACAGGTTTGCCGTAGTCCCAGAAGATCTCCACGAGAACTGGGCAGTCATCGCAGCGCAAAATTTCACTCCTGGTGAATGAACATTTTCAACTTCCTGAGGTCAAGTTTGACCGTGTTAAACGCATCGGAAACTCCAACCCCTCCAGCCCCCGCGACATCCTAACAAAATGATCACGCCACTTTGACCGTGACCAAGTGTTCTATCAGCGCATTAAGCTGAAAGGCACTACTGTCTTCGTCAACGAGGACTTATGCCTAGGTACGACTAAAGCCCGCCAACTGCAAATGGACCAGTTTAAAGAAGCCAGGAAACAAGGGAAACACGTGACATTCAGTCATAAAACCCTTGTTGTGAGGGACTTTCGGGCAAGTGGACACCCGCCCACTCACCTACCCGCTGTACCAACCCCCCCCCTCCACCCCAAGCCCCCCGAGAACCCCCTGCCGGCCAACTCGGGTACTACACGTCCACCCTCTAATAAGAACATAAGAATGGAGGAAACTGCAGCGGGCCTATTGGCCCATACTGGGCAGTCCTGTTTACACCCAACCCCTATTGCTCATATAAGCATCCAACATATGTTTGAAGCTAATCAGCGTATTCGAGTTAATGATGATATTTGGTAACTTGTTCCATTCATCCACTACTCTGTTTCCCAACCAGTGTTTACCTATTTCGCGCCTAAATCTAAATTTGTCTAATTTAAAACTATTGTTAAGAGTTCGCTCCTGGTTGGATAGTTTGAGTACCTTTGTAATGTCCCCTATGTTTAGCCCTGACTTCCATTTATACACCTCTATCAGGTCGCCCCTCGCTCTACGTCTCTCGAGGGAGTGCAAATTAAGATGCTTTAACCTGTCTCTATACTCAAGGTTCCTAATGCCCTGGATTAGTCTTATCATTCTCCTCTGAATTCTTTCCAAGGATTCTATATCCATTCTGTAATACGGTGACCAGAACTGAACTGCGTAATCCAGGTGTGGTCTCACAAGCGCAAGATATAATCTTAAGATGACCTCGCTAGTCTTGTAACTAACACTCCTTTGTATGAACCCAAGTACTTTATTAGCCTTGTTACGAGCAAAAACACATTGTTTACTTGGCTTAAGATTCCTACTAATCATTACTCCTAAATCTCTCTCGCAGTCGGATTTCTCTATGGCATCGTTGTTCATCTGGTAACTGGTTTCCCTGTTTACATCTCCTATACTGAGTACTTTACATTTGTCCACGTTGAATTTCATCTGCCATTTTTCAGACCATTCGAAAAATTTGTTTAGATCTTCTTGTAGTTTTGCGGAGTCCTCGTCAGATTCAATAACACGTCCTATTTTAGTGTCATCAGCAGATTTACTTATGTTGCTGTCTATGCCGATATCTATGTCGTTTATGCATATAATAAATAATAATGGTCCAAGTGGGAAACGGCAACCTTCAGACCCAAGACACAGGCGCACCTCCCACTCAAACTGGGAATAACCCTCAACAGTACCAGTCATCTTAATTCTGTTGGTTGTGGCACTTGTGAGTACGTCAGCCCCCCCACTATTATAACTTTCTTTGACCTTCCCTTTTTCACACTTCAGTGACCCTCAGTTTTTTTTTGTTCCTTAATCAGTACCAATATTCCCACACTGATGATGCTAGTGTTGTTTCCTTAGATGTACTGGACCGTATGTGTTACACCCGCTTCAACCATGGTGTCAACACAATACTCCCTCATATCGATCCTGATGCCTTTCTACAAAACTCACCAGGTTACACCAACCCCAACTGTAACTATTACTTTCCTGACTCCCCCGAGTTTAGTTCTAGTCTTCTACTACCTCATTCCTTCTCCTTGATTAGCCATAACATCAGCAGTATTCCCCTTCACTTACATACCTTTTCAGATCAGAGTATATCTTCTATTGCTCACAAATTTGATATACTTAGGTTCTGCGAGACCAAACTCACTGACGATATTGAACATTTGCATAACATTCCTAATTATAATATACACAGCGTCAACACGTCAGGACACAATGGTGGTATCGCACTATATGGTGATATCAAGTATAACACTTCTGTAAGAGATGATTTAAAGGTTTATGAGAAGTTCATGGAGAGTGTTTTCATTGAATTACGCAAAGGCACACGAAATATCCAAGTAGGAGTAATCTACCTTCTTGATAAATTTTCGGAGCTTATCTCTATCATAAGTTCAGAGAGGAAACTTTGCTACATTACAGGATATTTAAACCTTGATCTATTAAAATCAGAAACCGACACCTCAGTAACAGACCTTCTTGCTACCTGTTATTCTAAACTCTTCTTCAACACTATAACCAAACCCACTAGAGTAACTGCCACCTCTGCCACTGTGATAGATCATATCTGGACTAACAACACTCCTAACAACCTAGCAAGTGGAATTACTTATAACAATATGTCAGATCACTTCCAAGTTTTTGCCATGTATAAAGCAGTCACAAGATCTGATTGGTCTAGTAGAGTCCTAATAGAATATAGAGACTAATTCGCCGACAACATGCTCCTTTTTTAAACCAACTGACTGAATGCTGAGTGGGATCTTGTCTATGCCTCCGTCAACCCTAATGTGAGCTACTGCAACTTCTCATGCATATTCAATTCTTGCTTTGATAAATGCTTCCACCCTCAAGACTAAGTCAGTGAAAACTGTATCTATTTCCAAACCCTATATCACAAGTGAAATCAAGGCAATGATAAAAGAAAAACACAAACTCCAAAGGAAATATGCAAAAAGACCCATAACTTTCGGTGATCCTTACTGAAGTGCCAGAAATAGAGTAACTCAGGCAGTTAGAAATCCCAGACGTAGCTATTATACAAATATGCTCCAGTAAGCAACGGGCAACAGGAAGAAAACTTGGAATATCATCAATTCTATTCAGAACAGGAACACCCAACCTTCGGCCCCCCACTCTGCTTTTATGTTAAATGATTCAGTTGTAATGGAACCCTTCCTCATCACCAACCACTTCAATGACTATTTTATAAATGTTGCCAATTATCTTGCAGAGAGAATCCCTAATCACTGTTATAATATACTATGACTTGTGTTATACTGTTATAATATACCATGACTTGTGTTATACTGTTATAATATACTATGACTTGTGTTATACTGTTATAATATACCATGACTTGTGTTATACTGTTATAATAGACTATAAATTGTGTTATACTGTTATAATATACTATGACTTGTGTTATACTGTTAATCTACCATGACTTGTGCTATACTGTTATTCTACCATGACTTGTCCTATACTGTTATAATATACTATGCCTTGTGTTATACTGTTAAAATATACCATGACTTGTGTTATACTATTATAATATACCATGACTTGTGTTATACTGTTATTCTACCATGACTTGTGTTATACTGTTATAATATACTATGACTTGTGTTATACTGTTATAATATACTATGACTTGTGTTATACTGTAATTCTACCAAGACTTGTGTTATACTGTTTTAATATACTATGACTTGTGTTATACTTTTATAATATACTATGACTTGTGTTATACTGTTATAATATACCGGTACTATGACTTGTGTTATACTGTTATAATATACTATGACTTGTGTTATACTGTTATAATATTCTATGACTTCTGTTATACTGTTAATCTACCATGACTTGTGCTATTCTGTTATTCTATCATGACTTGTGTTATACTGTTATAATATACCATGACTTGTCTTATACTGTTATAATATACTATGACTTGTGTTATACTGTTATAATATACTATGACTTGTGTTATACTGTTATAATATACCATGACTTGTGTTATACTGTTATAATATACCGGTACTATGACTTGTGTTATACTGTTATTATATACTATGACTTGTGTTATACTGTTATAATATACTATGACTTGTGTTATACTGATATAATATACCATGACTTGTGTTATACTGTTATAATATACCATGACTTGTGTTGTATTGTGATAATATACTATGACTTGTGTTATACTGTTATAATATACTATGACTTGTGTTATACTGTTATAATACACTATGACTCGTGTTATACTGTTATTCTACCATGACTTGTGTTATACTGTTATTCTACCATGACTTGTGTTATACTGTTATAATATACCATGACTTGTGTTATACAGTTATAATATACCATTACTTGTGTTATACTGTTATAATATACTATGACTTGTGTTATACTGATATAATATACCATGACTTGTGTTATACTGTTATAATATACTATAACTTGTGTTATACTGTTATAATATACTATGACTTGTGTTATACTGTTATAATATACCATGACTTGTGTTATACTGTTATAATATACTATAACTTGTGTTTTACTGTTATAATATACTATGACTTGTGCTATACTGTTATTCTACCATGACTTGTGTTATACTGTTATAATATACTATGACTTGTGTTATACTGTTATAATATACTATGACTTGTGTTATACTGTTATAATATACCATGACTTGTGTTATACTGTAATAATATATTATGACTTGTGTTATACTTTTATAATATACTATGACTTATGTTATACTGTTATAAAATACGATGACTTGTGTTATATTGTTATAATATACTATGACTTGTGTTATACTGTTATAATATACTATTACTTGTGTTATACTGTTATAATATACTATGACTTGTGTTATACTGTTATTCTCCCATGACTTGTGTTATACTGTTATAATATACTATGACTTGTGTTATACTGTTATAATATACTATGACTTGTGTTATACTGTTATAATATACTATGACTTATATTACTACTGTTATAATATACCATGACTTGTGTTATACTGTTACTCTACCATGACTTGTGTTATACTGTTAATCTACCATGACTCGTCTTATACTGTTATAATATACTATGACTTGTGTTATACTGTTATATTCTGCTATGACTTGTGTTATACTGTTATAATATGCTATGACTTGTGTGATACTGTTATTCTACCATGACTTGTGTTATACTGTTATATTCTGCTGTGACTTGTGTTATACTGTTATAATATACTATGACTTGTGTTATACTGTTATAATATACCATGACTTGTGGTATACTGTTAAAATATACTATGACTTGTGTTATACTGTTATAATATACTATAAATTGTGTTATACTGTTATAATACACTATTACTTGTGTTATACTGTAAATCAACCATGACTTGTGCTAGAATGTTATTCTACTATGACTTGTGTTATACTATTATAATATACTATAACTTGTGTTATACTTTTATAATATAATATGACTTGTGTTATACTGTTATAATATACTATGACTTGTGTTATACTGTTATAATATACCATGACTTGTGTTATACTGTTATAATATACTATGACTTGTGTTATACTGTTATAATATACTATGACTTGTGTTATACTGATATAATATACTATGACTTGTGTTATACTGATATAATATACCATGACTTGTGTTATACTGTTATAATATACTATGACTTGTGTTATACTGTTATAATATACTATGACTTGTGTTATACTGTTATAATATACCATGACTTGTGTTATACTGTTATAATATACCATGACTTGTGTTATACTGTTATAATAGACTATAAATTGTGTTATACTGTTATAATATACTATGACTTGTGTTATACTGTTAATCTACCATGACTTGTGCTATACTGTTAATCTACCATGACTTGTGTTATACTGTTATAATATACTATGACTTGTGTTATACTGTTATAATATACTATGACTTGTGTTATACTGATATAATATACTATGACTTGTGTTATACTGTTATAATATACCATGACTTGTGTTATACTGTTATAATATACTATGACTTGTGTTATACTGTTATAATATACTATGACTTGTGTTATACTGTTAATCTACCATGACTTGTGCTATACTGTTATTCTACCATGACTTGTGTTATACTGTTATAATATACTATGACTTGTGTTATACTGTTATAATATACTATGACTTGTGTTATACTGTTATAATACTGTATACTATGACTTGTGTTGTACTGTTATAATATACTATGACTTGTGATATACTATTATAATATACCATGACTTGTGCTATACTGTTATTCTACCATGACTTGTGTTATACTGTTATAATATACTATGACTTGTGTTATACTGTTATAATACTGTATACTATGACTTGTGTTATACTGTTATAATATACTATGACTTGTGTTATACTGTTAATCTACCATGACTTGTGTTATAGTGTTATAATATACCATGACTTGTGTTATAGTGTTATAATATACCATGACTTCTGCTATACTGTTATTCTACCATGACTTCTGTTACACTGTTATAATATACTATGAATTGTGTTATACTGCTATAATATACTATGACTTGTGATATACTATTATAATATACCATGACTTGTGCTATACTGTTATTCTACCATGACTTGTGTTATACTGTTATAATATACTATGACTTGTGTTATAGTGTTATAATATACCATGACTTGTGCTATACTGTTATTCTACCATGACTTGTGTTATACTGTTATAATCTACCATGACTTGTGTTTTAGTGTTATAATATACCATGACTTGTACTATACTGTTATTCTACCATGACTTGTGTTATACTGTTATAATATACTATGACTTGTGTTATAGTGTTATAATATACCATGACTTGTGCTATACTGTTATTCTACCATGACTTCTGTTACACTGTTATAATATACTATGAATTGTGTTATACTGTTATAATATACTATGACTTGTGCTATACTGTTATTCTACCATGACTTGTGTTGTACTGTTATAATATACTATGACTTGTCTTATACTGTTATAATATACTATGAATTGTGTTATACTGTTATAATATACTACGACTTGTGTTATACTGTTATAATATACTATGACTTGTGTTGTACTGTTATAATATACTATGACTTGTGTTATACTATTGTTCTACCTTAACTTGTGTTATACTGTTATAATATATTATGAATTATGTTATACTGCTATAATATGTTATGACTTGTGTTATACTGTTATAATATACTATGACTTGTGTTATACTGTTATAATATATTATGACTTGTGTTATACTGTTATAATATACTATGACTTGTGTTATACTGTTATAATATACTATGACTTGTGTTATACTGTTATTCTACCAAGACTTGTGTTATACTGTTATAATGTACTATGACTTGTGTTATACTGCTATAATATACTATGACTTGTGTTATACTGTTATAATATACTATGACTTGTGTTATACTGTTATAATATACTATGAATTATGTTATACTGCTATAATATATTATGACTTGTGTTATACTGTTATAATATACTATGACTTGTGTTATACTGTTATAATATACTATGACTTGTGTTATACTGTTATTCTACCAAGACTTGTGTTATACTGTTATAATATACTATGACTTGTGTTATACTGTTATAATATACTATGACTTGTGTTATACTGTTATAATATACTATGAATTATGTTATACTGCTATAATATATTATGACTTGTGTTATACTGTTATAATATACTATGAATTATGTTATACTGCTATAATATATTATGACTTGTGTTATACTGTTATAATATACTATGACTTGTGTTATACTGTTATAATATATTATGACTTGTGTTATACTGTTATAATATATTATGACTTGTGTTATACTGTTATAATATACTATGACTTGTGTTATACTGTTATAATATATTATGACTTGTGTATACTGTTATATTCTACCACAGATTTGTGTTATACTGTTATAATATATAATGACTTGTGTTATACTGTTATAATATACTATGATTTGTGTTATACTGTTATAATATACCATGATTGTGTTATACTGTTATAATATACCATGACTTGTGTTATACTGTTATAATATACCATGACTTGTGTTATACTGTTAAATATACCATGACTGTTATAATATATTATGACTTGTGTTATACTGTTATAATATACTATGACTTGTGTTATGCTGTTATAATATATTATGACTTGTGTTATACTGTTATAATATATTATGACTTGTGTTATACTGTTATAATATACTATGACTTGTGTTATAATTGCTATAATATATTATGATTGTGTTATAATTGTTATAATATATTATGATTCCAGTTATACTGTTATAATATACCATGACTTGTGTTATGCTGTTATAATATATTATGACTTGTGTTATACTGTTATAATATATTATGACTTGTGTTATACTGTTATAATATATTATGACTTGTGTTATACTGTTATAATATACTATGACTTGTGTTATGCTGCTATAATATATTATGACTTGTGTTATACTGTTATAATATATTATGACTTGTGTTATACTGTTATAATATATTATGACTTGTGTTATACTGTTATAATATATTATGACTTGTGTTATACTGTTAAAATATACCATGACTTGTGTTATACTGTTATAATATACCATGACTTGTGTTATACTGTTATAATATACTATGACTTGTGTTATACTGTTATAATATACCGGTACTATGACTTGTGTTATACTGTTATAATATACCATGACTTGTGTTATACTGTTATAATGTACCATGACTTGTGTTATACTGTTATAATATACCATGACTTGTGTTATACTGTTATAATATACTATGACTTGTGTTATACTGTTATAATATACCATGACTTGTGTTATACTGTTATAATATACTATGACTTAAAGAGCAATAATAAGTAATATACCATGACTTGTGTTATACTGTTATAATATACTATGACTTGTGTTATACTGTTATAATATACCATGACTTGTGTTATACTGTTATAATATACCATGACTTGTGTTATACTGTTATAATATACCATGACTTGTGTTATACTGTTATAATATACCATGACGTGTTATACTGTTGTGTTATATCTTTTCTTGTGTTATAATGTAGTGTTATATCTTTTCTTGTGTTATACTGTTATAATATACCATGACTTGTGTTATACTGTTATAATATACCATGACTTGTGTTATACTGTTGTGTTATATCTTTTCTTGTGTTATAATGTAGTGTTATATCTTTTCTTGTGTTATACTGTTATAATATACCATGACTTGTGTTATACTGTTATAATATACCATGACTTGTGTTATACTGTTATAATATATTATGACTTGTGTTATACTGTTGTGTTATATCTTTTCTTGTGTTATACTGTAGTGTTATATCTTGTCTTGTGTTATACTGTAATTTTCTACCATGACTTGTGTTATACTGTTATAATATACCATGACTTGTGTTATACTGTTATAATATATTATGACTTGTGTTATACTGTTATAATATACTATGACTTGTGTTATACTGTTATAATATACCATGACTTATGTGCTACTGTTATAAATATATTATGACTTGTGCTTATACTAAGTTATAATATACCAAGGACTTGTGTTATACTGTTATAATATACTATGACTTGTGTTATACTGTTATAATATACCATGACTTGTGTTATACTGTTATAATATACTATGACTTGTGTTATACTGTTATAATATACCATGACTTGTGTTATACTGTTATAATATACCATGACTTGTGTTATACTGTTATAATATACCATGACTTGTGTTATACTGTTATAATATACCATGACTTGTGTTATACTGTTAAGTTATCATGCTTGTGTGTTATAATATACCTTGACTTGTGTTATACTGTTATAATACCATGACTTGTGTTATACTGTTATAATATACCATGTCTTGTGTTATACTGTTATAATATACTATGACTTGTGTTAATACTGTTTGTTATATCTTGTCTTGTTATAATATACCTTGACTTGTGTTATACTGTTATAATACCATGACTTGTGTTATACTGTTATAATATACCATGTCTTGTGTTATACTGTTATAATATACTATGACTTGTGTTAATACTGTTTGTTATATCTTGTCTTGTTATATTTATTCCTAGGTTATACTGTTGTTTTTGTGTTATATGTTGTTATATCTGTCTTGTGTTATACTGTTGGTGTTATATCTTGTCTTGTGTTATACTGTAGTTATATTTTGTCTTGTGTTATACTGTTGTGTTATATCTTGTCTTGTGTTATTGTGAGTGTTATATCTTGTCTTTTGTTATACTGTTGTGTTATATCTTGTCTTGGTTATACTGTGTGTATATCTTGTCTTGTGTTATACTGTGTTATATCTTGTCTTGTGTTATACTGTTGTGTTATATCTTGTCTTGTGTTATACTGTAGTGTTATATCTGTCTTGTTATACTTGTAATATTTGTCTTTGTTATGTATGTTATATCTTGTCTTGTGTTATACTGGTGTTATATCTTGTCTTGTAATTACTTTGTGTTATATCTGTCTTGTGTTATACTGTTGTGTTATATCTTGTCTTGTGTTATACTGTAGTTATCTTGTCTTGTGTTATACTGTTGTGTTATATTTTGTTTTGTGTTATACTGTAGTGTTATATCTTGTCTTGTGTTATATCAGGTGTTATATCTGTCTGTGTTATACTGTTGTATTATATCTTGTCTTGTGTTATACTTAGTGTTATATCTTGTCTTGTGTTATACTGTTGTGTTATATCTTGGTTGTGTTATACTGTAGTTATATCTCTTGTAGTTATACTGTGTGTTATATCTTTCTTGTGTTATACTGTTGTGTTATTCCTTGTCTTGTGTTATACTGTAGGTTATATCTTGTCTTGTGTTATACTGTTGTGTTATATCTTGTCTTGTGTTATACTGTATGTTATATCTTGTCTTGTGTTATACTGTTGTTATATCTTGTCTTGTGTTATACTGTTGTGTTATATCTTGTCTTGTTATACTGTGTGTTATATCTTGTCTTTGTTATGTTGTGTTATATCTTGTCTTGTGTTATACTGTTGTGTTATATCTTGTCTTGTGTTATACTGTTGTGTTATATCTTGTCTTGTGTTATACTGTTGTGTTATATCTTGTCTTGTGTTATACTGTTGTGTTATATCTTGTCTTGTGTTATACTGTAGTGTTATATCTTGTCTTGTGTTATACTGTTGTGTTATATCTTGTCTTGTGTTATACTGTTGTGTTATATCTGTCTTGTGTTATACTGTTGTATATCTGTCTTGTGTTATATATTGTT